>NC_056472.1:17201197-17508682 GCF_008729295.1 Plectropomus leopardus | reverse complement strand
ATATATATATATATATATATATATATATATATATATATATATATATATATCACTATACACTGCTGAATTCAGTGCAATAGCTTCACAAAGTCAAACATAAAGAAGAGACACAAAACAGAGCTTGTTTTCTGTGACATGGAAGAAAACATCAAGTGATGGCTGTGACAGAAGCTGTATAACGTGTCATGTGAGACGAGGTTTTGCATACTTTAAAAATTGTGCCGTGTGGTTGTTCCATCTGACCTCAAATACATTTTACATTTTGGCATCCACAGCCTGCAAACACAACATGACATGAACACTCAAAAGGAGAACAGGATAAATCAGCTTTGCAGTGCAGGCACATCCAACAGAGCTAGTCCTTTTTATGTGGATGTTTGTTCAAGTCAGTTTTAACTCTTCAGTGAATGCCGGAGAAATTCTAATTATGTTAACACAAGGTGCAGGAAGCAGTGATTAACTGATTTTTGTGCTTGATCAACAGTAATGTAAAACCAAATGAACTGGACAAGTCTACCTGGCACACAGTAAAGACTGTTGCATGGCAACTGCTTCATCAAGCTTGCAACAGTCTATTCCAAGTGCTTTTGAATCACTGTTATATACTGTATTTACAATCACAATTACTTTTTTCCCCCTTAGTCAGAGACGTATTTTTTGTATCATTGTGCATTAATTTTCTTTTTCAGATAAAGGCTTGGTTGTGGGCAATATAATGTTATGCAGTTCATCATCCTAGAGTTGCTGTGCACATGATGTAGCAGAAACTAGCCAACTACACGTTTAAATGAATTAGTGCCAGGTATTACTGGGGTCAGCCAAATAACATTTATGTGTTATCATGAACTTGTCCTGTAAAAAAACATATAGACTGTGGGGAATTTGACACAAAAGTAGGCTTATGTAATGTGTCATGGTTCACAACACCATCCTTTGAAAATATCTTGATTATAAATTAATGAATCATTCATGATATCTGATAAGACTGCGCATTTTAAACTGGGACAGATCCACTGATCACTATTAAATCTGAAATACCTGTTTGGACAAAGCATCGCCCAAGGAAAGGAAAGATGGTAGAGGAGGGGGGATAACTTTGATTTGATCAAAAACTCAGTAATGAGTCTGTTTTCATTCTGAGTGAAGCTCCTAGCTTTGCAAGAAAATAATAAAAGCAGGTCATGCTGGCTCATTTAATTCCACATTGTCACTTCTCCAGGTGGGTAGTCTGAGCACCAGCTGGCTGCAACTGTTTGCATTTGGGTGGTTCAACATAACAATTAGTCATGAAGCTCAAGCTTTGATCAGAATTGATTTGTGCAAAAAAAAAAGCCTCGATATATTCCCTCTGTGCTTTTGAATCAGCAGTACAGCAGTAACACCTCCTTTACTCTTCAGGCAGTTATAGCTGTCCCTTCCACCTTTGTGTATTTGTCTAATTTGGTTTGATTACAAGGCTTGATTTCAAATTTGCCAAATGAGAAAGCTTGCCAATAGCCAGTTATTTTAATGTGGTACTGGAATACAGCAACTAATTTGAGGAAAACGCGGACGGGTGTGGCTGTCCTCTTTAAAGAACACATGTATATGGATCATGTCTCAGCTCTGCTAGAAGCATATGAAAAAAAAACATGCTTATTAGTTGTCGACTTGGTTTTTGCTGAGCTGCCTTTGGTGTGTTGGTTGAAAGGAATGAAAATCATACACCAACATATCGATTTCAGAAAGAGTAGTAATGTGGTTATTTGCAAAAGTAAAGAGTGGGGATGACAAATAAAGAGAGGCTTTAACTGTCAAGATAATGCAGGTGTTATTTTTTAGTTATAAATGTGATAAAACTATGAGATGAGGCAAAACTGCAGCGACAACCCACCTCAAAAACAACAACAAAACCCTTAAAGGAATACTTTCAAATTTTGGAAAATCCTCCTTGTCATTTCCTTCCTGAGATTAAGAAGAGAAGAACAATGCCACTCCTGTATCTGTATAGTAAATATAGACCTATAGCCAGCAGCTGGGTAGCAAAGCTTAGTTCAAATACTAAAACTGGACAGACCGGCTTGGCCAAACGGTGGTGAAATACACCTACCACCTCCTCTGAGGCTCACTTACTAACATGTCATACTTTGCTCATTTAAACCAAGAAGAAAACTAGAAATGAAATGTAAAAACAATCAGATGTGGATGTGAGGTGTTTTGTGCATGACTATTTCTTGTCAAGCGCAGTGACTTCCTGAAGTCTAATTTGGTTGCATGGCGACCTCACAGTGATGACAAGACTACAGGAAGTGACTGTCCGTCCACAATGTGATATATTAATTAGATTTGGAGGTGACATTAAATGTATTTTAATACCTTTAAGCAGATGTATAAAGAAAACTAGATGCAGCATCAGAGGAGGGACCCTGTTAAATTCTATTAAAGTTATAATATTGCAGCAAGAAGTATGATTTTTACCTTATTAAAAAAACCATGTGACCATGTGAAAACCATTACATTTTATGATAAATACTGGCTGAGGCCAATAGTAGATATTACAAGGTATAATTAGTAACTATATTTAAATCTTGTCACAGAAAAGCCCTGTATCTGTGTCTTTAAAAAAAAGCTGTGATTGTAGTATTTTGCTAATGATAATTTCTTTGTTCTCAGTGAAAACAAAGAGGGAGGATGGATGAAGATGAGCGCAGACAACAGGGGGCATCAAGGACATCAAAGCCTGCTCATTTCTTAGTCTGCTGTTACCAAGAAAAACTGACGAGAGAAGGAACTCTGGTAAAACCACACTGAAAAAATAGCACATCTTAATTTGGCATATAGTCTCATTTTAAGGCTTTAAAACAAACATTAAAAACAAATAGCTTTGCCACTGTGGTGAAATAATACTACTTATATCCAGTGATTTTTCCATTTGCTTCTAGAATTATTTCTTTCTACAAGTGCAAAGCACCTGCTTTAAGAAGATTTTGGAATGAAACCAGTTTCTGTTGAAAAAAAAGAGGTTACTGTAGGGCTTCTGCAAAAAAAAATCAATACTTGAACTTGTCAGGATGTTTTTTTGCTGTGTATTTTGGAAAAAGACAGGTAGCAACAATAGATGGTAAACAAACTCTATGCAGAGTCTTCATTATTTCCAGACCAAATGTGTCTGCTACACACTCTGTTTTTGCATAATGAAAAGAATAGACAACAGATCAGCTGTCCTGACAACTGAGAAACAAAGAATGCTATCAGTCTGCAACAGCTGTGCATGAGGGCCTAATTAGAGCACAATCACTGTTGGAAGGACTGATGCTGGCCCCGTTTGGAGAATTGCACTGTAAGCAACTGAGACAGACAACCTGTCCAAACTGTTGCAAAGCCCAATAATGTCTGCAGTCAATTATGCTGCATGCAGATACAGTTTCGGTACAGTTGTTGCTTAAACAGACTGAGTGTATGTCTACTATTTATTTTACTTTTATTTATTTATTTTTCTGCTATTATATTCTATCTGTAGTACTCATTTTATGACCATGAAGTATCGCTGTGTTCTTTTGAAGTATGTGCTATGTTCTTTACTCTTTTTTTTTCTCCTCTTCTTTTCTTCCTCTACTTCTTCTTTCTCTCCATTTTCTATATATTTTCTTTCATTTTTCTCATTGAAAATCAATAAACATATTTCCAAAAAAACCCAAAACAGACTGAATGCCAGCTAAGCATGTTCAGAAAGCTCACGCATATCACAGAGGACGGCAACCTCAGGTTATTCTTGTGTAAAAGAAAGCAGGTTGGTGTTCACAGATTTCTCTGTGAGGTTGTAATAGGAGTCCAGATTTTTTTTTTTTTTTATCAGCCAGCAGTGTTCTCCTGAGTGAACAGCAGCCTCAGGCGGATCAGAGGATGTGAGGCTCCCTGTGTCTCAAACTGCCAGATTGGCTCCACTTGTGTCAGACATGACTCTGCTCTGACAGCCACGCTCGCTTGTTGGCCTTTAACATCACACTCTTAAGTAACTACAATCTCCCTGATGGCAAATGCTCTACTGCAGATTAGCCAGTTCTCTGTTACAGCCTGAGTGGGTTTGTTTGTTTGCGCTGGGACAAATTTGACTTTTGACCAATCGAGCATTTATACTCCTGTTTGTCTATAGAGATGAAACCATTAGTAGACTGACAGACAAATGACCGAAAACTAATAAGCCACTTTGATTATTGATTTACCATGTCAGTCTTTTTTCAGGCAAAAATGCCAAACATTCACCAATTCCAGTCTCTCAGCTATGACGACTTGCTGCTTTTCTCTTTTTTTAACATTGTAAACTGATTATCTTTGGGTTTTGGACTGTGGGGTGCAGTCTGTCCCTTGTATCCACCTTAAGATGGTGGTTGAGCTTTTTCAGGCCGTAGCACCTAGATTTTGGAATGCTCTGCCTGCACCCCTATGGCCTGCTGACTCTGTTGTTTCTTTTAAAAGCCAGCTAAAGACACACCTGTTCAGACAGGAATTTGGCTAACATGTATACACTAGCTCAGTATATTCTTCAAATTTTGTGTATTCTTGTGCATTGCGATTTTGTCGCTTTATCTTATACGTTTTCTTTCTTGTATGTTGCATATTGCTCTTGTAAAGCAATTTGTGATCTATGTTTTTAAAAAGCATTATATAAATAAATCCTACTTTACTGACAAAAGAAGCAATATAGGGATGTCAATTTGGGATTTAATTAATTGTAATTTCCTCCCATTTTTACACTATTTTTTGACATTTCCAATAATCAGCTGACATTAATACAGAATGAAAATATGTCAAAGCCAGAAGAATTGCCTTTACATTGCTGCCAACATTAAGGAAAACATGTTTTGTGAGTGCATGCTTTTAAGCAGTGGCAGAGTTTCCCTTTATTTCCATACAATACAAAAATAAACTTGCAGAAGCATGAAACTTGCTTTGATAAAGTTATTTATCCTTGTGAACATCAGGCCTGTTTTTTACCACTGTTAGGGGTTTTTGGTAAGTGATAAAGCTTTGCAGCATATTTAAACCAGTCTCCACTTACAACTGTGCAGAGTGATAATCCACATCAAAACAATAAAGCAGATATGATATACTTTACTGAAGGCAAACTGAAAGTCTGTGCCAGTTCATTTTCAGGAACTTGGATGTTATGAAATGCAGAGAAAAATGTCTTGGAGCTATGTTAAGGTATACTGTATGTTGTGGTGTTAAAGGTGATTTCCCTTACATGCTTTCACAGAATCGGGCGAGAGTGCTGGGCTTCTCCTGGTTTCGGCGTTGTCTGAACCAGCGCTGGATGGTCCGCACATCCCAGTCAAGCTGCTTGGACAAGCCCTCCAACCTCTTCTCATCTGGGTGCTGGCAAGACAAGACAAACACTCCACATCTTAGATGTAGTTTTCATATTTGGTATAAATATCATGAGATAAAACATTAAAAAAATAATGATAAGAACACATGCACAACCTTGGTTATAGCAGTGAAAACCTTCTCCAGGATAGCATTGGGTTGTGCTTTTTGTGGCCCGTTGGCTTGGATCTTCAGGCCCATGGCACATGGTCTGGCAATAAACCTGCAATTAAAATATCACGACGCCCTTATAAATCAACACTGAGATGAGGCATGCAATCACCAGGAAGGACATGCATATCCATAATTCATTGAAGGTGCAGGGTAACACTTATCTGCACCTTGATGTGTACATCTGCTCGTTCCCAAATCTTTTACTCTACCAGGACATGAAAATGTTTTGAAAATGTGGTCTTCCACAGATCATCTTGAGGAAGACCAGTTTTGTTTAAAAGGTTGACATTTCCAGGTAGAGTAAAAGAAGAACTGGGGATGATACAATAGTTTAGATAGATCTTCTTAGTCTTTTGACACAAATTATTGGCATTATGAGCCACTTTACATATCATGTGCAGTCTGCAAATTTCAGATTTCATTTGCTAAAACAGTTTTTTGGCAAGCAGTAATGCTGGGATAGGCTAATAAAAGGTAACAGGTAGATGTAAATAAACAATTTACAATGAATAAATTCATGCAGTATTTAGTATATAGATTTAAAATCTTATAGGCATACATTAGGTCTTTTTTTTCTGGATGATCTGAACTTGATCACCATATTTTCAGGAATAAATACTGAGCATGAGTGAAGGGTTTAGTGGGGAAATTTAAGGCCTCACTCGTGCTCCCTAAAGAGACTTCTGACCCACATATGCAAGACAAGTATTGCTGTGGTCATCATGGCTCTGTGCTTTACTGTATATTGATGATTGTTCAATAATAGCCAGAGATAAGATGATGCAACACGCACCATATCATAACTGGAGCAGCAGAGTCAAAACAAACCAGCTGGACAGGTAAAAGGAGACTGTCTCTAGCACGATGCTTTGTTGAAATTGAGGTTTGAACTGAGGAGGACAGTAGCTGGATTTGGGCAGGTATGGCAACTTGGTTGCACTGTGTGTGTGTGTGTGCACGCGCGCGCGTGTGCTCTGACAGATGCATCAAATTCAGACAGCGCGTAATGCTGCAGGCCTGCAGAAAGAAGGATGATCAACCGTGATGATTTGTGGGCTAACCAGATAAGATGCCATTGTTTAGATAACAGACTGACGAACATGGGCAGCGGGGTGTGCTGCATCATACACCGGAGTATTTCATCGACACACAACAAACACAGCCACCTGGATTATCGCGTGTGCTTAGACCCACCTTTCGAAAACCAGCCGTATCATAAAGATGCAGAATGCTAAAGGACACGCCAGATAGAGATCCTCGGCTTGCGGGAACGTTGCTTCATCTGTATTTTTTAAGTCAGCCCAGGTTACGTTATGAGGGAGCCAGAACCTCTCGTTCCAAAACCACGCCAAAATACCGGCCATCTCCCTGCAGCAGACACTGGGACCGGGTGGAAAAAGAAATCGATGGCCCGCTGGATCACGGAGGTCTCTTGCAGGCGATCTGACCGTGCAGACTCGGCTGATGATGCGATATCCGTGCGAGATCGCCGTCCGTCCGCTTCCCCTCAGCTCTGCCAGTGTAGGGAAGTAGACTCAATCAGCTCCTCAGCGAGTGATTGGTGCGTTGAAATGTCATGCAATATAGTCGGTGAACGTTAAACCGGCTACACAACAGCGTAAGCAAGGTAAACCACGTTTTGTGTCGCACCTCCACAGTAACAGTTTAGCTAGGTGTGCTTTTGGAATCACCACAGAAGGTTTTTCTTGTTTTAATTTCACTATCTTTTTTACACATCTCGTACTGTTATGTTATAGTAAGGGACCCACAATACCCGGCTTGCAAGATGAGGTGTCACCTCGAATGTATTATTATTGCCAAACTCAAAACGATCGTTAATAAATTTGCATCAAAACTGAAATTTAAGCGCAAATAATATGGCAACATTAAAGCGATGGACTTCAAGGCTACATCATGTTGGTAAACCATGCCACCTACTGACAGACTTGATGCAGTTGACCTTAGGGATGTGAAATTCATAAATAATTTGACCAAGTATTAATGGGGTTATTTCTTTTTCGCATTTGGTACAGCAATATTATCTATCTATCTATCTATCTATCTATCTATCTATCTATCTATCTATCTATCTATCTATCTATCCTATGTTGTTCTCTTGAACTGTATTGCATTATTCTGAGAGGTGTAATATCTTATCCAACAATTTATATCAGTGAAATATTAAAAACATCTCTATTAATAAGGCAGTTTAACAGAGACATGAACCGCCTTCAAAATCACCTTACAGTTAAAGCCAAACCTTTATGAAAGTTAGTTATACATGGTTATAGAATTAAGCTGGATTCGTTTTAGCTTGGTGTAAAAATGGCAACTTATTGTAGCCTTCATTTTGTGGTCCATAAGCACAGTACAAAAGAACATAAGAATATATAGCCTAAACATTTTTTTTATGTTTTTATAAATACTGTATGTCTAATACGTGTCTTTCACTTACACAGATATGGTATGTTCATGATACATGTATGAATAAATAAATAAATAAATAGATCATTAAATGGAAATCAGTACTAGAAACTGTCTAACAGGTAGACAGTATCTACGATTCTGTTGTGTAATTGTAGACTCCATCTATCTATCTATCTATCTATCTATCTATCTATCTATCTATCTATCGAGTGTCTGCAATTATATATAATACCACACACGGGGCGGTAAGTAATGATAATTTTCAATATAGGTAAACCTGCTGGTTATTCCATTTTTTTCTCCCCTACTAACCGTCCAAAACACACAGATATTGAATTTACTGGAGAATGTTTGGCAATTGGGCTTGAAAATTGTTTATTAATTGATGAAATTATTGCCGAGTTATCTTAAGTCTGTTGGTAAATTGATTAATCGATCAGTAGCTTCAGCTCCAATTATGAATTCTTATGGCGAGTACTCTGTTCCTCAGTCATCATACACTTGACTATATCAAGATGTGGTGGCTCCATCTACTGGACAGTGTTAATTTGCATTATTTGAGTACATGTGACAAAAAAAAAAAAGTCGTCACTCATACGTGTTACTGTCTCACACAAAGCACCCGCCAAGTCGTTTTACCTGACAATAACACATCCACGCTGACAGTATTTGTTACTTAATACATGAAAGTACACAATTAATTAAAGATCTGCATTGCAGCCTTTTGAACCGCCTGATAGTCTCCCAAAATGATTCATAGTGATTTTAATCAATGTCTTCCTGTGTGCATTGAACCACTGTGTAGTGAACTGGGATGTCATTGAAAAGTAAGCGCGTGTGTGTTTGTGTGCGCGCATGTGTGCGGTCCGTTATTTTCCGGGTTGTGTCTCATCGCTGGCGGTAGTTGCTCTGCTGCAGCCGCCAGCTGACATTTGTATCAAGGAGGTGAGGTCAAATTTGACTCTCTCTCTTTCTCTCTCTCTCCCTCTCTTCTCTCTATCTCTCTCTCTCTCTCTCTCTCTCTCTCTCTGTCTGTCTCGGTGTCTGCCTGTCTGCGAGAGAGGCTGCTAACTAGCGCAGAATCATCATCATCATCATGGCGGATCAAGGCGAATCTCCGGCTCCTGTCCTCCACCCGCAACCGGCGCTGACAACCAGCTGGCCAATTACCAGGGAGTCGTACGAGCTGCAGGAAGTCATCGGTTAGTACCCGGGGATGTGATGAACGCTAAATACTATCATGGAAAGGCATGCCGCGGCCGGTTATCAGCTGTGAATGACGATGAGGGGCCTACCGGCTTTTTCATATTCAGTAGCCTCCTGCAATGCTTTGCAATGCGGATGTTACAGGCACGTTTTGAGACTACCGCTTTACAGCTGTGTTTGTGACCCTGATGAAGCCGAATGAGTTGAAATGCAGGATACTGCGCGAGGTTGGAAATGTCTCTTTCCCTAAGTGCGCTCGGATAATAGAGACCCACTCCAGCAGTGCCAGTTTATGGCACGTGTCCAGTTTATTAGTCATTACTAAAATCACAGATGCTGTGGCTGTGTAAAACCCACAATGTGTTATTTCACTTGTGTTATCTCTGATGGCACGTAAACAGAATGATATGGCCTGCCATCTCAAGAGGGCAATTTTTCAAATGTAACACGTACTTTATAATAAAGCAGATAATAATTGTATTTATGATAGTCATAATAGTAATAATTATCAAATCAGTAATAGTTGGCCTTGTAGAATGGTTAATTTTAACTTAACTAAAACTTAAAATTACCGAAATAAAACTCTTAGTAAAGCTCTAACTGTTATTTTTGTGATTGACTGCTGTTTATCACATTTTCATCATTGTCCATCACTGTAACACAAGTGATGTCTTAAAATTCAGAGTGATTTCTGAAAACATGGCTCGTTATATCTGAACAATAGTTTAAAACAATATTTTTTTCCTTATTAACTTAACCCATGACTACAATAATTTGGAATTAGTTTTCTTCAATTAAGGAAATGAATAATTGTTTTAGCACTTACTGTCACAATGGGTCAAAAGCAATGGCTTTAAAAATACTTAATCACTGGTTAAGCTTCGATAATATACATACCTAGAAGAAAAGTACTTCACAGTGTGTTTTTTATGCATGTTAATATGATTATAGGGACTATCTTGACCTACTTTTTAGCCGTTCAGCTGGGTGCGGGTGGAGACCTGTTCATGATGTGCTTCAATGAGATGCCCAGGCAGAATTCACAGTTGGGTGAGGTTCCTGTTTAATCAGTGATGCACATTTACAAACAAACAGCTTTCATTGCCATCAAAACTTGCGGTGGTGACGTGATGACTATCTTTATGATGATGTGAGCGAAATGGGCGAGCGAGCAGTAAAAACAGTGCGATCTCCTCGTCACCCATGCATGATTACGCCGCCTGTGACACCTGTGCCCATGATAACTTGCACTGCCACCCATGGTGAATCTTATTTACACAGAAAATATAAACAGAATAATAAACAGACATAACTAATGGCTCCTGCAATGATTAAACCTGTGGTTATGTGTTTTCTGACACTACTAATTGGAACACTGCTATGAAATAGCTATATATGTACTGTAGGATTTTCTTTTGAATTTCCCTCTTTTAATTCAACTTTTTTTTCTGAGTTATGTGTCCCATCATTAGTCACAGAATGCTCTATTTCAGTGAATCAGTAGCCAAGGTCTTGAGTTTAGTCCACTCAGAGAAGTAGTTCAAGAGCTTGTTGGTTGCACCTTCAGAATCTGTAACAATGACATTGACCATTTGGTCCCTTTTGATCTTTTGGATCTTCTGATGAAATGGTTTGTGGATCAAAGGGTCTTGGCCAATCAACCTCTTGCCCTTGAAGAAAGTGTGGGCCCTCAGTCCACCTCTTACCTCGATGTTTCGTCAGCAGGATTGTTCTTTGAGCTGACGTACCTCCACTGAACAACATTTGTTGCTTCCCCATTTGAAGCCACTCTATTTGCCACAAAGGTGTGAAATCGTTTTGTATCCTTATTGATGTACTTCAGCACAGTTTGACTGTCAGTCCAGAAGCACAACTTCTCTAACTGAAGTGACAGTTCCTTCCTCAGCATTTTATCAACTTTAGCAGCCAGCACAGTAGCGGTAAGTTCAAGGCGAGGAATTTATTTATTTTATTTATTTGTTTTTTGACAGGGATAATGCAGTCGACATAGCAGCAAGTTCGAAAACAAATTCTTGTCTGCTTTAATGGGGTGACTCTTGATTTGCACAACCAACATGCGAGATGAACCTTCTTACTCTGGTTCTCCAATCTCAGGCGGGATTCGGCGCCATAACAACGATCGCTGGCATTTGCAAAGTGATGCAGCTGTGCATTTATGGGTCCTCCAAAGTCCTTTCGTTTGATGCAGCAGTTCACCCTAAGTGCTGCCACCTTCTCCAGGTCCAGAGGCCATTCTGTCCAGTATGGTGAGAATTTCGGGGGAACAGCTTTTATTTTTCTCAGCTGATTTCTTGCAACAGCAGTTTTGGTTCCAAGGTGAAAGTTGACAAGAACCCTAATGGGTCATAGATTGAACTGAAAATTGAAAGAATGCCAAGTCTGGTGTGTGGTCTTTTTTGGATTGCAGGCTTTAATGTGAAAGTGTCACTTTCAGTGCACCAATTCAGTCCAAGTGCCATCTCCACAGGTAGGTTGTCTAGATCCAGGTGCTGTTGCCTGGTTATTTTGGATCGTTTTTCCTCAGGAATTGACGACAATGTAGCCCGACTGTTACTTGTCCACTTCACCAGCTGAAATCCTCCCTTTGAGCATATGTCAGTAAGGTCCACTACCATTTCCATTGCTTCTTCCTTTGTAGGCAAGATTTTAGACAGTCATCCACATAAAAGTTGTTGTGGACAGTATCAGTAACTTCCACTCTGAAGTCATCCTTATTATCCAGCACAGTCCTTCTCAATGCATAATTGGGACAGCATGGTGACAAGACTGCTCCAAAAATGTGTACCTTCATTCTATGTTCTATTGGACTCTTTGAAATGTTTCCTCTGGGCCACCACAGGAAGTGAAGAAAATCCACATGCTTTTCTGTCACCTTGGTGGAACATGCCTGGACATCGGTCATCAGAGCAACGTTCTCCTGTCTGAATCTTGTTAAGACACCAAAGAGAGAATTTGTTCAGGTCAGGACGTTGCAGACGTTGGCAATTAAAGAAGGTTACTTCAAACCCTGTTCCACAGTTAAAAAACACTCTCAGGGTTTTCTTCTTTGGGTGGTACACACCGCGATGAGGGAGATACCAAACACTGCCATCTTTGCAGTCCAGCTTATCTTGAGGCACCACTTCTGCATATCCACTGTCAATCATCTCAGTGAGAAATGCTGTATATTCCTCCTTATAGGTCTTCTCCCTTTTAAACTTTCTTTTGAGACTTTGAAGGTGCTGTTCAAGAATGCACCAATTGCTTGGCACGGTGATGTCATCCACTTTAAAGGGTAAGTCCATGCAGTAATGACTTTCCTGCATGCAAGTTGAATTCTCCAAGATCTCCATGAATCTCAGGTCCTCCCTTGACATCTCCTGCTCCTCATCCAGTGACTTCTCATTGAAATCTTTGTTATACTGAGAAATCAACAGCTCCTCCAGCTAGATGATGGATACCCTGTTGGCATATATGGTAGAGCAGCTCCTCTGACAAGCACCTCTGCCCCTCAAAGCATAAGGTCCATCGCCTTTGCTGTTGATTATTTCCCAAGGTTTCATTCGTTTTTGTGCATCGGTCCCAATCAAGAATTCAACATCAGTGTCCAATTCTGGGACCTGATATCTTTCAGAAATTTCCATTTGTCCACCTCTCACTGAGTCTGGATATTGTTCTTTGAGACAGGGTTTCTTTCCTGTGTAAAAGTCTCTGGTAGGTCCACAAATTGGTTACTGTCCAATTTAGACACTTCCTGTCCTGTAAGGATGTGGCTTTCGACAACCCTGTTATGGCTCATTGTGCGCAGCAGGATGTTGGTTTTTGTGCCCTGTAGATTCAGCTTCTTCATGAAACTGTTGGTACAAAAGGTTACTGTACTTCCAGGGTCTAAGAAAGCATAGATCTGCAGCACCTTATCTCCTTTCTTAGATTTCACCTGCACTGGCATGATGGAAAGGGTACAGTCATGGTCCCCAGCCCCAGTACAGCCACATGCCTGTAGAGACATAAGGGCACTGCTGACTGGTGTTTCCTGCATTTTACTTATTTTGTCTTTGTTGGGGAGATGCAGAATATTTGAGTGTTTTAGACTACATTCATCACAGGTCAAACAATTTCTGCATTCCTTGCTCATGTGGCCAACCTTTAAGCACCCAAAACAGATTCCTTTTCCTCTCAGGAATTCTAAAAAATTCTAAAATTTTCAAAGTATTAATTACTAAGTCAACTAAACATTTAAATGTACTCAAAACACGCTTAAGGAAGTCGCCTGTATATTTTTGGCTCTTGCATGCAGTGTGTAGATGAGGTGACAACTCATATCTTCACTGATAAGAAGTAACACCACAGCTGTTTGCTGCTGACTGTGATGAGTGAGTGAGACCCCCCCCCTCTGTTGTCATAATCAACTGGTAAGCAGCAAGATCTCATGTGTTCTCTCCTTCTCCTTATCTGCCACTAACAGTTGGAAAGCAATATGCTGTGTGTCACAGCTCCACGGTGTGAACAACTTCACTATTCCAGTGTGGCCTGATTTGTAATGAACCGAGTAAACAATCCATTATGTTTGAAAAAAAGTGCGGTACTCAAAGTGAGCTTATGTCATTGTCAGCCAGCACGCATGAAAGATGACTACCATAACATAAACATGAAACCTGAAGAAGATAAGGACAGAAAATAAACATAAGAGTGATGCTGAATTTCAGAGTTGTCTTCCTGCTGTGTGTGCTGTGAGTCGCTCTTTGCTCCTGTGCACTTTGTCATCGCTCTGTTGTGATTCCAGGCAGCGGGGCCACAGCTGTGGTGCAGGCAGCCCTCTGTACCCCCAGACAGGAGCGCGTTGCCATAAAGAGAATAAACCTGGAAAAATGCCAGACCAGCATGGATGAGCTTTTGGTGAGTACAATAAATACGGGCTTATTTTCTAAGTGTGTGTGCACAGAGGGTTTTTGTGCCACTATCTAATGCTGTGCTACTACTGTTCCTCTGATCCATATTATTATTGTTCTATGCAAGCCTGAATAACGATATTCATTAATATACCGGAGAGGTTGTAATATTTGCTGTAAGTTCATATACACTGAGATGTACATTAATTCCGGTTATTATGGCTTATTACAGATTATTATAATGAAAATACAAGTTGTCATTAAAAGAAAAGTTCACTAAAATCATTCCAGTTTAACATGCAAGGGGTTATAATGATAAGAATGAATATGTTGCACTGCATTCACTTTTTCTAACAATAAAGCAAAATCAAATTAATAAAAATAATGTACAGCAAGTGGATCATTATTCAGAAACAAATCCTGACAGGGTGATGCAGGACCCTGATGTGAAGTGGAGGGGTTTTGAATCATGCTGAAATTGACCCAGTCACTGTCCATTATCCTGCTTATTACATGGGTATTTACTGAATAGATAAATAATACACAAAGCATTAATTCAAGAATTATTTTATTGCTTTGGCTAAAAGTCTATGATCAGACACGTAGCAGTGGTCTGCTCTTCAGAAAGAAGGAGCAGTAGAATGCTGTAATTGTAACCGATTAGAGATGAGTATTCAACAAAGCCCTGTAATAAAATATGACATTACATTCTGTCTACTGTTTCTCTCTCACAATAGAAAGAAATCCAAGCAATGAGCCAGTGCAACCATCCCAATGTTGTCACCTACTACACCTCCTTTGTAGTGAAGGATGAACTTTGGTTAGTCATGAAGCTTCTGAGTGGAGGTAAGTTTCAGCTGATGAGCCACATGGAACCAGATCCTACATCTAACTTCATAACCCAGTCAGTCATAGTGATGGTGCTCCATGTTTATGCTTTGATCCACTGATAACCTTGTAACAGCTGCCTGGGTTATGCCTTACACTGTATTTGTCACAAGTAAATAACATTGCAGTAGAACAGAGTATAAAAATTGCCTATAGGTTACAATAATTACCATCATGTATTTAAAGGGACAGTACACCCCCAAATGAAAAATACACATTTTTTACTCATACCTGTAGTGCTAAAAAAAACAAACATTTAAAAAACTCAACAGAAGTTATGACCCGTTTACTCAAGATAATCCACAGACCTTTTTGTGAGCAGCTTTAATGTAGGATTATTTTCTTTCCACCAACCTACACCTGCAAATCCTAATACTGCGCAGAAGGAAGTGTGCATCTACATGAAACTGTTCACAACAAGGTCTGTGGATTATCTTGAGTAACTGGTCTTGATTTCTGCAAAGACACATTGCTGTTGTGTTTATTATATGTATTTTTTGTTGCTTTGAGCACCACAAGCCATGTGCCATCTAGTTCCATTACATTGAAGAAAAGGCAGACATCTTTATTGTTGATATCTCCAACACTGTGCAACTCAGACCAAAACATCTAGATTGATAAATAGCACCACAGGTGAGAACTGTCTCTTCATTATGTATTTATATTTAGTTAGTAAAAGGGACAGCTGGCAAGAAATAAGATATAATCAAAAGAATTGGCAAAATGCATCAGGACAATAACAAAAAGAGCTATCTAATCAGCATTCCAGTCACTATTTCCATTGTTGTCCTAAAAAAACATTAGTTTTGAAATCCTTAAAATGTATTCTTTCAGCACAATATTTAGGCTGGCTTTATTACAGTCATAAGGAAACAGTAGCAGACTGTTGGTTGGATGCTATTGTGAACAGCTTACGGCGCTCATTTCTGAAGGAATTACAGCTGTGATGTTACTCACTGTAATGTACTGCCTATTACATTTTACTCTTTAAAGGACAACAAGCAATTAAAAGACACTGAAGTAATTTGCGCCTGGATATTGATCATGTAATGACTCGGGGTAACACTGCAGCTGATTTGTGTTTTTCATTAATATGTAAAATATTATCTGAATGTTTCTGCTTTTCTGTGGTGTTGTTTTAGGCTCTATGCTGGATATAATTAAGCACACAAACAAAGAAGACGACAGAAATCGAGCGCTAGACGAGCCTATTATTGCTACTATATTAAAAGAAGTCCTCGAGGGTCTCGACTATCTGCACAGAAATGGACAGATTCACCGGTAAAACATTTTGACTTGATTTTTTTTCTGATGTTTGTTGTTTTTATTTTAGTTTTTTAATTTAACTGAGCTGACAGTTTTAGCAGACCTCAGGAGGTTTACAGGTAGTGAGCACAGAAACTAAATGCTACTTCACCTTACTCGATTTTGTTCCTAGGAATGCCAGGTAAAACTCTTCTAGGTAACCCAGGGGTCTGAATGTTTCGTAGCATACGAACAGTTCAGAGATGTATTCAGTGCTTCATAGACAAGTAGTAGGAATTTGAAATCTATTTTTTGACTCACAAGAAGCCAGAAGCAGTGCAAGGACCAGTGTAATCTACCCCACTTTCTTGGTGTTTCTCTGGCAGCAGTATCTGGATAAGCAGTGGCTGACTGATGTTTTTTAAAGTGGTAGTTGGCTAATTTTGTAATTGTCTTTATGTTGTTGTTAAAATGTATGTCCAAGTCCATAACTTACATAACATAAAAAAACTTATATGTAATATATATAGAGTAAAACAAATAACTAAAGTTATAAGGAAATGAAATTCAATCAGATAATTATAGTTTTAAAAAACAGGACAGTTGTATTCTCTAAACTCCCTGCATTTCAAAGTCATCGAGCGGCAGGATGAAACCTCGATCAGCCCCTTGGGCAGAGTTCCAGATGGTGGTGGGCTGTGGGACTTGTTTACACGAATGGAAGAATCAATGCCGATCCCCATGACTTTGTTGTTTGACTGTGTTTGTGTTTTGTTGACCTCAGGGATGTGAAAGCTGGGAACATACTACTGGGAGAAGATGGATCTGTTCAGATTGCAGGTGTGCATGACACTACTGTACCTTACTCTGTTAGACTCTGACTTTTCTTTAGTGTAACAAAACAAAAAGCATGAATACCTGAACAATGGAACTTAATTCACAGATTGTATAATTTCATGACGAAGGAGCACACATTGAGAATAAACTGAACTTGCCTAACAAAATAATTGATCAAACTGTGATAAGAAACTGTAAAAAAAAAAAAAGATAATTTTACAGCTGCAGTTCTGTACAAGGTGATACCTCTATCATGATGGTGAAAAACATAATTAAATTATGTCTGATTTATAACAAAACCTCACTTTATCCTTAATATCGATTATCCACCGTGCAGTTCTTTACCTTTCATAAAAGTGGTTTAACACAGAATTTTTAAATGAACATATATTAACATGAACATATCTATAGTAATTTGTGTTCGAAATACCCGTTCAACATACTGTGGCATAAACCAGACATTAATTGTTTTATCTATATTTTCAGATTTTGGAGTAAGTGCATTTCTAGCCACAGGGGGGGATATGACAAGAAACAAAGTGCGAAAGACCTTTGTTGGCACGCCATGCTGGATGGCGCCGGAGGTGATGGAACAGGTAAGTCTATCATTATCCATACAAAAAGGCAGCTGCAGCTGATGTCATGCAGTTCATAATATCTCATTCAAAATATATTTGTCTCAGCTTGCCTCTGCTGTGCTTAGCACTAACCCATGTCTTGATTTAATGCTACCAGCTAATGTATTTTTGACATGTTAGCTACTGACATTAACATAAAGCCCCAGAAATTTAGAGGGAGAGTTCAGCCCCAAATCAAAAATACATATTTTTTCCTCTCACCTGTAGAGCTATTTATCATGTAGATTTATTTGGTGTGAGATAGGGTGAGTGTGAGTGTTGGAGATATTAGCTGTAGAGATGTATGCCTTCTCTCAAATATAATGGAACTAGATGGCACTTCGAGTGCACCAAAAAAATGAAAATAAATTCGAAAACTCAACAGCAATGTATTTTTCAATATCATGACACGGATACTCAACACCTTGTTGTGAGCAGTTTAATTTAGGAATCATTTTCTTTCTGCCAACCTACATCCACCAACAGTATCATAGCGCAGAGGAAAGCAAGCATCTACTGTTAGCTCACCTAGCACCACTGAGCTAGCTACAGCTCTGCCAAGGAGGACACCACGTTTACATTTGTGTTGAGTGTGTGTGTGTTTGTGTTGTTGAGGTTTTCAAATGTATTTTTTTGGCACTTTGAACACCACGAGCCAAGTACCATCTAGTTTCATTATATTGGAGAAAGGGCAGACATCTCTACAGCTGATATCTCCAACACCCTGCAACTCAAACCAAACCAATCTATATTATCGAATAGCACAACACGTAAGAGGAAAACATATGTATTTTTGATTTTGGGGTGAAGTGTCCCTTTAAACCAGAACATTAACATTAACAGCCATGGAATCCCAGAGATTTGAGATTATTCTTATTGTATTTCTACAGGTTCGAGGCTATGATTTCAAAGCAGATATATGGAGTTTTGGAATTACAGCCATAGAATTAGCAACAGGCTCTGCACCCTATCACCGCTACCCTCCCATGAAGGTGAGTTTTTGGATATAATTATTGGCTGTTTTTTAGTCAGTATGGTGTCCTATTTACAGCTATTTTTGTAGCTTTCATCAGCAGTGCTTATAGACTCTGGGCTTACTAAACTTTCCTCTCGACCAACTTATTTCTGTAAAGTTTCATCATTAGTGAGAACAAGCACATTCTGACTTGCTGCTTTTGCTGTAATTGGGGAAGCCAAATGACTAATAAAGAGGCAACCTTTTATTTTAAAGAACCTGTTGCTTTTACTCACCACAACATTCTTTCTACAAAGAGTTTTTTGCTTCGAGTTTGTTTTCCTCTTCTGCAATTTTTGTGTTGCTGCTGATGCTTGAAGGCGGTTTCAAGCATTTTTTTCTTGTCTTTTTAGGTTTTAATGCTTACCCTACAGAATGATCCACCCACTCTAGAGACGGGTGTTGAAGACAAGGAAGTGCTAAAAAAATACGGCAAATCATTTAGGAAGCTAATAACTATGTGCCTTCAGAAGGATCCTGCCAAGAGGTTAGCACCACATTTCATTTATCAACCAAATATTTCAGAGAGGAGAGCTGATGCAATATGGGATCAATAAAAAAACGGCTGATTACCATTCAGAAAGTGCTGTGTTTGGGTTCATTTTCAGCAGTGTGCTTTTCTTTATCTCTAGGCCTACAGCTGCAGAGCTTTTGAAGTGTAAATTGTTCCAAAAGGCCAAGGTATTTTTTTCATTTCAAATATTTCTCTTGCCAACTTTCTTTGGTTTCATTATAAGCGTTTTACTTATGGCATTGTGCTTACTTCGGTAATGATTCAGCCCTGTATTTTGAGTTTTTTTTTTTATTGGTTTATGATGGTTATATGTCATTTGATACATCAAGCAACATACAGAAAAGTCAACAAGGATTTTTTGCAGAAATTATGACCACAGAAAAAAGAGAACTTATACATTACTCCTAATTTAATTCTTTATCCATCTCTTTGTTTATATAAATAATTGAACATAATGATGATTAACAAGGGTGTCCTGATGTTCTGGTTTAGAGAAAGGAAATGGTTTTCAATAGCTGAGTATCTGAAATGCAAAATAGAGTAATTATTTTAATCATCTGTTGGCACAGTTTGTGTAATGTTAATTTCATGAATAGGATTTAGCTGGATCAAACTGCTTTAGTCACTGGTCTAACTGTCATTATTTTAAAACATAGCCTTCAAGAATTTTTAGACGCCTTTTGCATTTTGACTGACTCAGTTGATTTCAGTGTGCCACCACTTTAAAACACAGTAGATTACATTTTTTTTTACCGTCATCAAGTTTTGATAAAATTAATCTATTAATGTTTTGTGTTTATAAATGGTATTTTTCATCCCTGTTTTCATTTTTCTCTTGCAGAACAAAGAGTATCTGGTTGAAAAGCTTTTGTGTCACGCACCAAAGATTTCCCAGCGAGCGAAGAAGGTTTGTTTACACAAACATTGCCTGTAAAATAACTCAGTTATTGACTAAACATGAACAAATTATGGCTGAGTGCTGGGATCGACTGAAGTCCACCAGAGTGTTGAATTTACAGTCAACACAAGCTACGTACTCTGACTTTCTTAGGCACCTCGAACACTTTATGTCTAAACTGTTGTGTCGATTATGTAAAAATATGGGCCACTGCAGCAGAAGAGTCAAACAGCATCGATGCACTGACATCTTACATCAGTAGCTCCCAGTGCGGCTCTCTGTATGTGGCACACTAAAAGACAAACGGGATCAAATGAATTGTTAACATAAGGTAACACATAGGAGCACTTCATTGTACAGGTTGTTCGCTCAGTTGCCCACTTGTCACACTTTACTGGGAGGAAGTGCAGTTTTCAGGCACAGCTGATATTGGCTTCACAGAACTGTCCGCCTGGATGGCCAAGACAGAAATGGGGACAGAGGGCCATTGCCGGAAGGCAGAGTGGACGAGTGGAGGGGTGGAAATTCACTGATTGCTCGGGAGTAAATGGAGGGCATAGTGGATAGCAGGGCTGTTACTATGTATGACGTTAATGTTACGCACAGACAGAACAGGGTGTCAATAGAGAGAGAGGCAACTGTTTTGGGATGGGCATAATGGTGTTACGGTTTGTTGATGGGTAAAGTGGTAACTTTAGTCATCTTTAGCAGTCATAACAATGCACTTATTGCTCAAAAGGTATGAAGATTTATATATCACAGGTTCCCCTCCAGACATGTTTTGAAAAAGTAAAAATATTCTTCTCTGTGGTTTCACCACACAAAAAGTAAAAAAGGGGTCTGGAAGCAGATCTATTCTTTTTCTCAACTCTGGATCTGTCTTAGCAGTACATCACTGCCACTACTTGCATTAGAAAGAGCAGTGGGCATAGAGATGGCTAATGGTAGTGTTAAAGCTAGAATACAAGGGGCAGGGGCATGATGTGACACATCTGCCGCAGCAGACTGTGTTTATTATAATTAACTGAAGCTGCTTCACTGACCATGAAAGCTGTGCGATGGGAGTGCAGCTCAATACTGTTTTTACACCACTGGTCAACAAAGTCAACAAGTCAATGAATTTTATTCATTTGGTGGTCATTTTTCAAAGGTCAAGGTCACTGTGACCTTGCCTGTCTCATTCTTGTGAACATGATAACTCATGAACACCTTGAGGGAGTTTTTTCAAAATTAGCACAAACATTTCACTGGACTCAGCAAGGTGGTCATTCTAGTTTTTCTCTAGATGTGGCTCCTATAGAACTATGTAAAAAAAAAGTATGATTCAATTAAAACAAACAACTCATTCTACCAGAGGCGAGGCAATGCAGGGTGGTGGGTGTTTTTACACATTAAAATCTATCAATCAAATCAATGCATCCTGTGGTCAAAATGATCCAGTTAATTATTTAAGTACCATTTGAAATAGCCTATGGTTGTAAACCTTTCATGAACAACTGCATTACCACTTGGAAAAACTCAAAATGCACACAGTAAAGCTAACAGCATCCACAGGCTACAAAGACAGTCTGTTTAACAAGTAAAAAACCCTGCTTCAACCTGCCGATGTGATGTGTCGCATCCTTGCCCCACGTATCCCAGCCGTTCGAGGAAACATCAGAGAGCGTCAGCCATACATGCTTGAGTTGGAGTGATAAGTGTAGTTAGCATCTTTTATTTGTTTATGTTGTTTGTTAGTTTGTAGGCTAACTGTCAGTGGCTGACCATGTAGTGGTTGTGAAATATACTATGATACATGTTGTATCTATCACATTGTTATTATGTTGTTATACCAGGGGTCTAATCAAAGTTTGCAGAAATATATATTCCGTCTGGCTGAGATTTTTATATCACATAACGAGTCTGCTCTGTGCTGCAAGTTTCAGGTTTCTTTGCTGTTGCTGAATTCTGTTCCCTGCCTTTATGTGTTTCCTGTATTAGACAGTTAGTTACTTCAGTATTAGTAACGTTCCTAATCTAGTTTGCCTAGCGTATGTTTGAATCTCAGATTTTAGGGAAAGACTCAGACATTGCCCCCTGTGGTAGAATATGTGAAAAACCTTTATGATGACAAACTTTGCACGGGTACTAGAAAGTATAGCAGAGGTCAGACATTTTAGGGGACATAAATGTATGAAAAACACATTTTAGACTAGAGGTTATCTTTAAGCTTTGTCAAAATACTGTATTACAGCCACCACCTTTTTTCAGTTTAGAGTTATTTATAACCCTGAAGCAAATTGCCATGTTAAATTGGATTTAAACGATGGCACTTGGCAAATTTACAGACTATAACCTAGTATAACCTGTGGAGCCATTTAATCCCGAAAGATAAATGTATAATTACTGAACAATTACTGTAATCAGTACACTTCATGTTTATGTGTGGTGTCCTATAAAATGTAAGAAGTAGACGTTGTGAACAGGAAATACAGCCAGGCAATGTCTCATTCACCTGATAGCTTCAGTGGATGAAATGTACGAGCCACAGAGCCCGTGTCCTTGGTATTTTGTGCTGATTTGACCTACAGTCATCTCCATTATACATTCAGCAAACATTACCCAAAGCTTGCAGAGACAAGCAATACTGCAGAAACATTGGCATCACAGGGTGCTGTGACCTCGTCATATTCAGGCTAATGTGGCCTCGCTCTCCCAAGATCGCATCCAGTTACTCTCAATCCTCCTTGACCTCTTTGAACTCTAATAGTTTCCCTCTGCACCTCCGTTTCTCTGTGTTCTTGCTCTGCTCCCGTAGTTTTTGTCCTGTGTGGTAAACACATTCAATTCTATTCCTATGAAACAAGCACTATGTGGGTTTAAGAGCCAAACAGCAGGTATAAAACCTTGCTATTTAAATGGGATCTAACTTCTCCTTGAACATACTCCAGTGAATGAAAAGGAGATGGCAGATCCTCTGCTCAGCTGTCACCAACAAAGTAATTTCAGATTAATACCTTATCTAATAAAAGGAGGGAGAAATCTAGGAGTAATTTCCTGAAAAAAGAACAAAGTGAGCAATACAGGAAATTGTCTTATTGCATCATATTTGAAACATGAATGTGAAAAAAGATGTAGTATAAACTGTAGATACATGTCAGTTGAGTAACCAGCAGAGGGCACACTCATACCCACAATCAAGCTTCCAAATGAGTAGAATTGGATCTTTTATTTTTTAAAGATTAGACATTAGTGCTTGAATCATTGTTGTGTAACGTAATGACATGGATATATAACATATATAAGGATTGATACTGAGTACAAATTTATGGTCATATTGAGTACGAATGTATGGTCTACTGCACACATCTTGATGGAATACTGATTGAGTTCTGCATGGGTGCTTTCTGACGCCTGATTTTAAACTACAGGCATTTTTATGCAAAGGTGCATTCATTTTATGCCAATATCAAGACATACACATTCTGAACAATGTTTCTGTTCCCACTGAAATGTAGTTTCATACATGTTCAATTGGGATGGTTTTGTAGGCAGCATATCTGGTGTGTTTTTTTTATTTCTGAATATTGGTCGAGTGATCATGAATGGCAGCTGAGTGCATTGATCTGTGTCTGTTTTGCTCAAGGATCCTGAGCAGAACTTGGGGAGCCTCGGTTCTATGTCGGGTTTGGAAAAAAAACCTGACACCAGCACAGCGGTAGTGCTTCTTTCACTTTGACCTTGTTTAACACGAGGGTGTTTAAATGACCCTGGTGTGAGTGGCTTTCAGTTTCATGTGCTGTCTCTTTTGTAACACTATTGTGCTCTCACATCTTACCTCACATTGCTAGACTAGTCATGTGTTGCTTGCCTTATACTCCAGACTATGGAGCTGCAGCAAATTGCTGGCTTTACCAATGACTCTGCCAAACTTAACTGCTTTATTATGCTGGTTATATTACCGCTGCTGTTCAACCATGTCATATTGGATATCTCTCTTATGTAGCCTGTTATATGATTTATAGAGTTTTCACTTGTACTGTGCTGAGCCCAAGCTGTGCCTACTAAACTGATACATTAACTATGAGCATATGAATGATTTTTATTGGAATATTTGAAATTAGCCAATGGTGTGTCTATATATATATATACATATATATATATATTAGTACAACTTACACCCTAGTGTAGGTAAGTCAATCTTACTCCAATTTATCATGTAACAACAATAAAAGTTTGTTTTCATTAATTGTGTAGATTTTGTGAAATATATGCTTTATGGCATAAAAAGATGATGGATGGCTGGATGGAAGATGGATGGCGTGTCTCCACTTAACTCACATTGTACAAAATGAAGCCAATATATCCCAAATACAGCTGCTGCCATCTTGCGCTGCTGATGTCATTTGGAGAGTCTGTGCAGTAGTGATCATGTTGTCCATCTTTATAATACAGTCTATGTTCTGTAATAGGAAGGTGGATTTTTTTTTCTAAATCTGAAACGTATGGACAAGCAGTTAGGATATCTTTCACTAAGTAGTCCAACAACATTACGAATCAATGCTCTAATGCGAAGGCCGGTAAAATCTAAAGAAATCATGGGTAAATTACAATATAAATGTTCAATGAAAAACATCATGAATGGAATCATTAACATTAAATGTAATGGCTATGTGTTGTCATGTTCCAGGTGAGGAGAGTCCCAGGCTCCAGTGGCCACCTGCACAAGACAGAGGATGGAGACTGGGAGTGGAGCGATGACGAGCTGGACGAGGGCAGCGAGGAGGGCAAGGCGGCGGTGAATCAGGGCAGGGTAGGTGAGACTCGACAATGGCCAGCCTCAGCAGTGTGTATTCTGTAATTACTCATGATTTTCTTTTTTTAAATGCACATGAGTGTAATAAAGTTTTACAACACATCACACTAGTCATTGTGACAAAACTACAATGTGCACATTGAAATTTAGATTTTGAATTATTTAGGTGTTGGTTGTTATTTTTGCATGCCATATCTAACCTGTAGATTGAACTGTTATGTAACTTGCCCACCGTATAACCCTGTACATTCCTTCCTTCCCCGATCAGTCAGTAGTTTTTGGATAGCAGATGGCTTATCTCTCAGAGAGCCTGTCATGAGGTCGCCGTAATGAGCTGGAAGATAGCTGCAAGGATTTGAGGCAGGAGGAAGTCAGCAGCTATGATCAAAGAGCCCTTTGATAGAGATACCCAGCTTTAATGTATGAGGCAACAAATAATAGTTACCAGAAGTTGTGATTTAAGAAATAAGTTGTTGATGATAGTATTTTTACAAGGATGTGTTTCCTTTCATCGATCATAAGCTGGTTTCTTTTTAGCAGTTGCACTGTTATTTTTTTAAATTATTTATTTATTTGTTAAAGTAAAAAAATAGTTTTGGACTGACAGATAGTTGGAGAAACAGACATACAGTGAAAGAAAACTGAAAAATGCGCTAAGAGTGTACATGACGATCTTGGCTCTTTGAGAATCTAATATAAATCATTATTACTGCTGTGTACCTATGAAAATGAAAATGTAAATGTGTGTTTGATTTGTTTCCCTCCAGTCACGAAGGGTGAAAGATGAGGCCAAAGATGTAAGTTAGCTCCTACTCTCATACACCAATTTTGACATGCAAATAAAAATCTGAATATCCTTTTTGTAATTTGGTGAACAGACAAATAGATGAATAAGCTTTATCCTCTCTGCTGCTGTATAACTTGATAACTTGGCAGAGGGGCAGTTTTTGGAAATGCAATTAACTTGCCTACTTGGGCTGAAGCTTGTGTACGAATAATGAACTCAATTATGAATGTTTATTTCACCACGCACATATTTTTATGAAGTTTAATCAAAACAGCCGAGCACCTGTTTTAGAGTGTCTTACAAAGCCAGCAAATTGCTCCTCGTCGAGTGTTCTGAATTGACTTCCCTGTGTTTTCTTTATAAGATGAGCTCTAATTTGATATTTACCAAGGATGTAATAGCGTTTGCACAATTATCCCTCTCATTTTGTTGCTCCTAGAATGAGGAGAACGCCAACAATGTCCCTATTGAAGGGTTGTCTATTCAGCATCCCCAGGTGAGGGATTCAGCAGCAGCACTAATTTGTCATGATTCAATGACCTTGATGCCACGGTGATTGTGTGTCTGTGTGTGTTTCTGTACACCCATGCGTGTGTAGAACTGTACGTGTGTGTCTCTCTGTGAACTTGTGTAGGTGGGCGTGTGTGTGTACGTGTGTGAATGTTGGTCTCCTGGAGGGATGCTCTCAGCAGTAATAACTCAGAGTAAATGGCTGTCTGCCTGACAGTGCCAGCTCAGTGCCGGGGTGTATCTCATCTAAAGACTCACTGCCATTGCAGCCCATTTTCTAAGGCTATTGTCATTTTGAAAATGAGCCAAAGCAGTTTGAGGTGTAGTCTTGTACTCTAGTCAAGAATTAACTGTGACAGCTACTCGGAAGTCATTTCTTACCCGTAATGTACATTCTTTACCATACAAAGAGCACATTTGTAACATGGTATTGATCGATAGATCCTAACAATACACCTTTCTGTATTCTTCCTTTTCTTTTCCCATACAATTTCCCTGTAGTTGCAACAGGAAAAAAACCCCCACATGGTTTAAGTGCACTACTGCATGTTATTCTGACGATATACAGAACCTCTTGCTTTGCAGTACAAGCTGTGTGCATGGTTTTTGTATGTCAGATCTTTAAGTCCATCATGTACCACCTTAACTGTCTCATAATCAGATGTTTTCTCATGCAGGTGGAGCCATATGGGGACACACCCTACATTCAAGGCGCTGTGAACATGGTACTACGGCTAAGGTGAGACAGATATTTGTACGGTTTTGGTATTATGAAGCATTTTATAACTCTGGTTTAGAAAAGCGCTATAGAAATAAAGTTTATTATTATTATTATTTTTATTATTATTTCTTTCATATAATTTTCTCAATCATCCACTGATACACACACAAGGCGGTCTTAAAGGGAGAGTTCACCTCCAAAGTCAAAAATGCACATTTTCCTCTTACCTGTAATGCTGTTGACCATGTCAAGCTTGTTTTGGTTTGAGATGCAGAGTTTTGAAGATATCAGCCACAGAGATGTCTGCCCTCAAAGCTCTACAGCAATGTCTCTTTCTAGAAATAATGTCCTGGTTACTCAAGATAATCCACAGACCAGTTTCATATAGGAACTATTTTACTTGATCCTCCAACTGCAGTATCACAGCACAGAAGTAAGCGTGTATCTACTCATGGATGAGATGCTTGTGCAGCATGACAGCGCTAGATGTAAACATTAATGGTGTTCTCTTTGTCTGAGCTGTAACTTTAGCTAGCTCAGTGGTGCTAGGTGAGCTAACTGTAGACCCACGCTAACTTCTGTGCAGTAATACAATTGGCAGGTGTAGTTTGGTAGACAGAAAATAGTTCCTGCTTGAAACTGCTAACAACAAGGTGTTTATTATCATGAGTAAGTGGGTCATGATTTTTGGAAAGATACTTTGCTATCAAGTTTTTCAGATGCTTTTTTTGCACTTTGAGCACCACAAGCCAAGTGTCCTTTTGTTCCATTATATTCAGGAGAAGGCAGACATCTCTATGGCTAAAATCTTCAGCACTTGGCAACTCACCAAAACAATCCAGGTAGATGAATATCGCAACATGTAAAAGAAAAAATATGTATTTTTGATTTTGGGTTGAAAACCTCCTTTAAGAAAATAAATGATTTGGATCAGTTGTGGTAACACAGTCTTTAAAAGAAGTTTAAAAATCGCTATGTTTCTGTGGAGTACAAGCAGAAATGCACAGTAGATTTAAAAATTACCAATCATGTTTCTGGATGCATCATTACTTTGTTCTAAACATGCAGGCCATTAATAAACCTAATGGTATTTCACCTGCTTCAGAGGGGATCTGGCATTGCCATGGATCCCTTCATCTCCCTTTGTCTCATTGGTCGTGTCGTGGGGAGGAGAGGGTTACACTCCACTGGTTCTCTGGCTGTGCTCCACAATCTGCTGTCCTTTTTTTTCAAAGCACCCTCTGATTTTTGCTGTCGTATTCCAGACATTGCTGTTTGTGGTGGCAACGTGGAGGCTTGTGATTTGGCCTTAGAATGATCAGTGTAGACCCTATATGTTAGAAAACAACTAACTTGAGCGCCCTTTACTTTAACATAAAAGTGCAAGGCAGATGAACGCATTACAAATATATACTCTGTATATAATAATATCTTCCCTCTTCTGTCTTACTCAGTATGCAAACACACCAATAGAGGAAGAGAGAGGACATTTAAGGGGATGCAACAGACAATGGTGCATTTTTAGACATTAGCTTTGCCTGTAGCTCCCTGATGAGCTGGTTGCAGAGTGCACACTTGGTTGAACGGACATCTAAAGGTCCCTCCGCAGGCATCCAGCATGGCACAGAAAGCCATTTTATTCTGTACTTAATAACAAAACAGTGGTCTGGATGCAGTGGGGGATGGCTTACTGTTTGGTGGCTGATAGAGAGTCGTTATTCTAACCTGGTGGTGATTAAAATTGATTGCCAGTTTCGACGGTTTTTGCTTTTTCTTGTTCTCGGTTTCACAATTTATCCATGGATTTAATTATGTTTGTTCAGTTTGTGGATTTTATGGCCCAAACACAAGAAGCAGGTTAGATGCGGTTATAAATTATCACAATTACAACATAAACTTTGATGGTAGCTCTTATTACATACAAAAAGTAATGTCACCATGCTAACTTGAGCTTATAAAAATGTGTCAAAGCACAGTCCTGTGGTGAATGAATTAATGTCTCCAGAGAAATGTATTCACTATGTTTAATATGATCCCAGCATTAGCCTTTCAGGTCATCTCTCTAGTTTGTCAGCTGGAATATTTAGTATTAGAGATGCAGACATGTGATGGGTGTCTTCTTAGATGTAAACCCGTTAAGCCTGATGACATTTTTTTTCTAAGAAATATTTAGTTTTCAACGCTAATATATTCCCCGGGTAGATTACCAAGGCCTTTCACTATACCCTCTTCTTTGACATGCTCTGCAGTATGACACAGAGGATGTTTTAACGATGGGATTTTTGTATTATCCTCTATATTCCTCTTGACTAGAAAAGATGCACTTGACAGAACATAACATTATATTTGACGTAGCAGCAAGATACAAAAAAGAACTTTTTGAAAGGGTGAATAACATCAAGCCTCTCTTTGCCTGCAATTTATCTTTCAAATGCTGTTCTTTATACTATCAACACAGATATCCCTATCTGAACAGCAGATGTTATGCTGACAGAATCAGTGTTTTAGGAACAGTTTGCTTTATTTTGGGTTCTGAGATATTTGCTTCTGACTGAGGAAGTGTTTCATTAAAAGAAATGGACTTATTTATGGTTGAGAAGGATTTGGCTGTATGTTTTTAAAGTGAATCAGCACAGAGGGTATTATAAGATAAGAGACTGCGTCATATTTTTGGATTTCCTTTGGCTATGTTCCTATGTTTAGGGGGCAGAGCAAGAGATATTTATGGCCATAAATAATGTGATGCTGCATATGAAGCGGTGTATTTTAGAAGGAATATTAGATTAAAAAAAAAATAATCTGCAGTATAAGTGTTGCTGTAGGCTTCAATGTAAATCCAAAGCAAATTGTTTTTCAAACCTGGATTGATTGCCAGTTGTTGTATTATACAAACATGTGGGTATTTTGGCAAAAACACAACAATAAAACTCTAATTGTGAAAATTTAAAGTTAAATCGTGAATCCATGAAAGTAATTGCATTTGAGAGAGCAAAATAAACAGCTAATTGGTCTCCTCTCTCTACTAATAAGGGAGTTCGGCTGATTAGCATGAGTTTATGGTAATATGATCCTCTCTGTAGCGGAGACGGGGGAACGGCAGCAGCATGATTGGATTTTTGTCAACATTTTGCTTGGAACTCATTCTATTTTTTTTTTTTTTTTTTTTTTTTTTTTTTTTTACAAAGGCATAGAGGTCTCCTGAGAAGAGCATTGTCAGCAGTTTGAAAGGGAAGTTCAGACTTGCATAATATGCTTGCTGTTGTTGCAATGTCATTGGAGCTTGAGTAGCCAAAATAGCACAGATGCAAATTGATTACACTGAGCAGCTGAATCCAGAGGTGACATTTCCGTGTTTTCTAAAGGTTCTTCTATATAAAGGGTAACTAGAGGTTGCCAAATTGCAGTGTAGCTACTGAAATATATTCTTGATGCATTTTAGAGAAACAGATGTTCCTGCTATGTCTTCCATAAGCTTGAAGTTGGGTTTCAGCTTGCTGCCATTTTTAGCAGTTTTGAGCCAAACACCACTGGCATCTCACTAGGAGTCGCTATTACACAACAAGCCCATGATCCCTAATTGCTTATCCCCCAAGGGATGTGCTAGTAATTAGTTAGAATGAATTAATTGAGAGTTTAGGGAAGGGATAATGTACCTTTCACTGCACTACATTCTTCTTTAGTTAGTTTGAAGACTCAGATTGATAATGCAATATATAATCAACTAATAAATGATGATGTGTTATAAAATGAAAAAATAAACTAGAAAACTACCCAGCAGTAAATAAAGCATTTCAAATGAGCTCCACAACGTTAAAATTATTACTGATACGCTATGTCTCTTGCACATGCGCACAAAAGCACACAAAATGCACTGCCTGAATGACACAAAGGAAACAAAGCTTGCATTTTGCAATTTCTAGATCTAGGGCTTTTTCAGACATGTTTATTAGGCTTTTTTTTATTTTTGAGATATATAGCGTATATATTTAGATGTGGGGCTATTAATAAAACATTTGTTGCTGTAGCTTCAGATGCCCAGGCCTAACAATGCCACTGTTCGGAAATTATGGACCCATAAAATAAAGCTTTACCAGTGAGGGTTAGTTGCATACCTGGTAAAGTTTTAACACATTCAACAGTTTTTTTGAGAGTACTATACATTTTTTTTTCTGTGTGAAACCTGGATCTCATCTTTAAAAAGTGCATAAAATTGTTTCCCTGAGCTTATTCCGTTTTATGATTCTTTTTTATGTGCACTCACCCATGTGATATGCTATAAAGATATGAGCTTTGGGTGCTTTTTCAGGCATAACAGTGCATTCTCCCCAAAGATATATTGACTGTTTGTCAGGATGTGTAAAAACGCCTGCCTCCCTGTCAGAGTGACATAGAATTTAGAGTATGTAGTTTCGACCCAGCAGGGCTTCTGTGTGTTGGCCTTGGCATCATAGTGTGTGGCATTTTCCGTGATATATCTACATTTTTCTCACCTAAAAATACCCGTCTGCTCTGCTGTCACCTCTGTTACAACCAACAATGCAGGTCTGTAATGCACAGACAAACATAACCTGCTGCACATGTGAAAAGATTTTTAAAAGAAACCAGCCTCCATTATATTTTCCAGTGAGATGTTTATGTAATGTAAGGTTATGTTCATGTTAATGTCTCAACCTAAAAACTATCTTACACTACTAAAGACCTATCTTTAGTAGTGCAAAAACCTGTGGTACATTTTTCAGTCATCTCAACTACTTAAGCCAGTTAACAATGTGTCAAAAATAAAAAGAGGTTTGGTGAGTGAAATGCTAATTTTACTGATGTTTAAGTGTGAAATCATTGATATCCCGGAGTTGTATTTAAACAAGATGCAAATTTTTGTCATTATTTATTTCGGCAGGATTTAATCTTCTTTACATATGTGTGGCTTTGTGAGCCTTGGCAATGTGCACCTTCTACTTCCTCTGCTGGGAATAAAAGTGTTTATGTCCATCTGCTCCACCGGAGTTTTTACCCTGTTTTTATTCTTTCAAATGTAACTATAAAATTAAAAAGAAGTCAAGCTGACTCATAGCTCAGCTGATAGTAAATCCTTACTCTTACTATGTTGCACACTACTAACAAACTCATTGCGGATATGTCTTTGCCTATATGTGTGTTGAATTATGGCTCTAATCTCATCTGAAATGAGGGTCGTGGGCTGACCGTTTGATTTATTGAACAAGACTACAAACCAAATTAATCTTCTTCTACTTCACTTCCTTTGGGCAGCACTGGCATGTCCTTCTTTTATCAACAACTGGCTGCTCCCCTGTAACACACATTTTAAAGACAGATTTCTAATGCAAAGATGCTGCAAAGAGGCTGGAGGGCACATTTTATTAATGCAGTAAAACAAGCTGGATGTATACATGGACATATATATACATTTTGTTTCACATATTACTGCAGTCTAGGTTTGAGAAGATATTCCAACTCAGTGTTACAGTCATATTATGCCACTATGTGAATGCTAAAATTTCACTTTTAATTTAAATTGTCACATTTAATCTTCACAGAATCTAAACAGGTAAATGCACAAAGATAAGTGGAATCCAACATTTACTGCAGTTCTTCATGTAGTTTTGAGAAAAGCATTTTGATATCTAGTATATCTCAGTGGATTCAGCAGGTGAGAGATATGCAGGAGTAGCAGGTGGACAGCAGTTACCTTCAGACTGCTCAAAACCACCGAGGCATGTCCTCTGCTTATTCTCTGCTGCTTTTTCATCCAGTGCTACAGCTCATTTTCATAGGTGCTCTGTCTTTATGGTAATCCTCAGTATATAACAAAGTTGTTCAAAGCATTTTCTCAAAGTGATTGAAACTGCATGGTCAGTATATCGCCCACTGCTTTTTCATTTTAACTCATGTACCTAATCATTGTAGCAAATGGTGATTTACATTTATATTAAACAATGGATCAAAATGACTGTGTTATTTGAAAAGAGTCGCTGGTAGTGATGAGAATTATGACTCGACCCTCCCTAACTCTGCAGAACGTTTTGGTGTCTTTTAGCTTATTGATATGGTTCTCTTGTTCATGACTAAATCTGACATTTCTGATACCACTCGTGGAATCACATCTCTCGTCTCTGCTTTCAGGAACTCCCGAAAGGAGCTGAATGACATCCGGTTCGAATTCACTCCTGGGCGAGGTAGGAGCTCTGCCTATTTGGATATGAATGTGCCATTTTCCCAGTGATAACATCTTCAGACACTGTGAATTGTTTTGTGTGTAATGGGTAATGGCAGTGTTTGTGCTCATGACAGTACCTAATTCAGTATCTAACACAATAACCTGCTAAGTGGAATACTGCAAGTCCAATATTTGTCATGTTATTCCCTCATAAGACACTGCTGATGGCGTTTCCCAGGAACTGTTCTCAGCCGGTTTGGTCAACGGGCACGATGTTGTTGTTGGTAATGTTACACCTCTTTATTCTGTTAAATTGTGTTGTCTGAATACATACTTAGCCAAGCCCAGGTACCCTAAAACATCACTTAGAAAATATTACCATTTTCTCGAGAAATTTCGCTATTATCTGAGATTGACATTTATTTCATTTCACAAGTAAACAGAACCTGACATAATTGAAATTGTTAAATATTGTCTTTTTTAAATATATACGAAGTATCTGATTTAGTTGAAAAATTGTATTAGAACTGATCACATAACATTTTATCTTTGTAATGTTGATACTGACACTAGACACATACTTTTGTAAATCATGTATTAAAATATTTATTGTGTATATATATTTATATTGTAAAACTTGTTTGATCTTATTTGAACATTATGTTGTTGTGTGCCCTCTGCTTTACAGTTGCTGCTAACCTTCAGAAGATTGTCGATGACCCAACTACCTACAAAGTATTGACCTTTAAGCTGGTGAGTTTCCAGATGATTGATGGCTGATGATTCCCTCGCAGGTTTGTCCTGGCTGAGGACGTGCGGCTGTAAACAGCTTGTTGATGAAAGAAAGGTTCAGTGGGGAATGTGAGAGCAGGAGTTATTAGAAAGGCCAAGATGACAAAAAAATAGCCTTGGCATGAACCAGCATCTGTTGCTTCTGTCTGTCAATTGACGACACAGAGGATTTCTTTTAAGGATATTTTGTTGGTAAGGGAGATTGGAGGCATTGCTACACAGGGTGGAGGGAAAAATCGATTCACATAAGGATTGCAAGTCGTACCCTCCTTGGTTCTGAATTGATTCACAAATAGATTTTTGTATGTTCTTAATTAAGTTATGTGGGTGCAACGATGAAAGCTGAACTCAATCGAGCACAGTTCAGCACCCAAACGATGTTCAGCGAAAAAGGCAAGCGTTTGGGTACGAACCAGTTTTGGATTAAATGACTTAATAATCAGCTCTGCATGATGAAAGGGAAACGTTTTGTGGAAAGAAACTCCCAGTCAACTCTGATTGAGTGAAGAAAATAACTAACTTCAAAAGATCTGTGCTTGTAAAGTGTGTTAGACGACAGTGGTTGTCCCTGTACTAACACTGCAACAGAGAAACTGTTATCCACTTTTGGAGATGTAATGTATTGTTTGGATCTTTTAAAGTGGGCTTGTATGAGCTACTTATCCATAGTCAGTGTATAGCCTTTACTAGACGTCATTCAGCATGCCTCCTTTCTGAAGAAGTAAACAGGCATACGGCCAGGGAAGCTAGGTTGCTGGGGATGAGGGCAGGAGTAAAATACATTTTTAGCCTCTTAAAAACAGGACCACCTAAAAAAAAAATTGGTATGCTATATTTAGAATGAGAATGACATTAGAATGACTTTGATAAATCTGAAATAAAAAAACCCCACCAAAGTCACACAATAACACAGCAAAGTAACCAATTGAGCCAACGGCAGACCAGCCACTTCAGTGTTCAGCGACGTTAAATTAATGTTAACGTTAACAGAGTTTGTGACTTTGACGAAAGCATAGATGAGGACTAAAGCCACTAACAGCTTCCCCATCAGAAAGGGCTGTCTGCCGCAAGGTAAAACATATAAAATATTCGAAATAATACGGACTCTTAAACTGACAGTGATGTTTTTAGTTGAAACTTTTTAGGTTGCTAAAATCTATTTTGCTCCTGCCTTCATCCAAAGCAGGACATCGCTTAGCTTCTGTGTCAGACTGCTGTCTACTGTATGTGATACTGTACACTAACTATGGACAAGTATTTCACACAACCCCACTTCAAAAAAATCAAACTATCCCTTCAATGTCAATGCAGCGGTCCTCATGTCTTCAGAGCACACAGACTGACGAAGATGAAGTGCATGTTGCATATGTGCCATTTTAAGAAGCCGCCTTTGTACGGCTATCAGAGAAACAGTGACATTTGTGGGGGAAAAAAGAAGGCAATAATGTCAGTCCATTTGGATTTGACAAAATATGTAAATTACATTTTATTGACCTTTCTGTTATTGTGGGTAAACAACATCTGTGCTTTGGGTCGCAGTGCTTTACACAATGACCTTTCTGCCATGTTTGCCTTATCAGCAGCTAGTGAGAGTCGCAGGTGGAGCAGCCTCGTGAGAGTCAGAGTGAGGGCAATACTGTTCAAGCCAAGTAGATATATGGGCATGCTTCCATTTCCATATGTTAACTCTGCTCCACTGCAGACATTGTAAAATCCTCACTCTGGCTCAACTCTGCTTTTCCAAATGAAGAGTTACGAGTGCAGTGTCACGAAATCCTGGGAGTGAGAATAATTATCCTCGCTGGAGGAACAGTTCATAACACTTTATGCTAGCAATTCATGGTGTGGTGCCACAAGAGCAACTTAATGATTTAACTGAACAAGAGGTCACAAAGAGTGACCTGTTTTCATAACAGTCCCTCCATGTTGATCAGACAGCTGCAGAGCTCTCAGACCCCCTGAGAGATTGAGTGTCTCTCCCCAATCAGGTGTGAATTGCAAGAGGCCGGCAGGTGTTAAGGCCACCCATTCACTCAGGCTTTTCCACAAGAGGAGAGCTGAATGGAAAAGAAAAACTCCTTTTAAATAGATCTGAATGCACACCGCCTTTGATATTGCCTCTGTGAATAGCGTCTGAGCAGCCTAAAATTGGGGTGAGATGTAGGTGCTGGAAGGTTGAACTGTCAGTGAGGTAAATATTGTGCTTTTTTACTGGGAGCTCTTAAGTTTTGGTAGGATGTATGAGCAAACATAGTACAAGCACAGCTGAACATTACACCCATGAATGATTGTGGAATATCTTATTCCAGAATCATGGGCATTGATATGCTGCTTTAACAGCCTCCACTCTTGGCTTTTTTCCCACGCAGCCACAGGAGTGGAGAGGATGGGCACAGATGTTGGGTGATGAGGCCTGGCTCACAGGCACGGTTCTAGTTTATCCCAAAGGTGCTGGATGGGATTGAGGTCAGAGGGTTGTGCAGTCAGTCAGGTTCTTCAACACCAAACCAGGAAAACAATCATGGACCTCGGTTCCTGCATGGCGGCATTGTCGTGTTCAAGTAGAGAACGGCCGTCTTTAAAATGTTGCCAAAGATGGAAACGCACAATTATTTCAATAATGGTTGTGTACTCTCACAAAATATATTTCCTCTCATGGGAATTAAACAGACTTGCCCAAGCCATAATTTTGTATTACGTATTTCACATTTTATCATATTGCATAATACTGATGTTCTGACCTGATACACTGCAGCTGACCTCATTAAACAGATTTAAGCATTGGCCAGATGTTAGTCATCCTCAACAAAAGGCTATTTTTTTTATCTCTGTGAGTGCAATTTTATAAACATTTTGGAACAATGTCATTAAAATTGCATAGCCTAACACCAAAGTCGATGTGAGTGTCACCAACAACACACAGTATGTAAAGATGGACAGCATAGGAGCGCCCAAAAGCGAAGCCAAAACATCTTATTCACCCCCCTGGTGGCTGGCTGCATAAACACCAACCCCTCCGTACAAACCTGTTGGACATGGGACAACTGAAATATTAAAGTAATAGGGCTGTACCTGACGCTTGATTATGCTGGTCAAATCCGATGTGGCTGTTCAGTACGAATATTCAAAGATTGTTTTGTTTTCCATGCAAAGCTTTAAATATTGAACGGGTTCAACAAGATGTTCAGTGTGACGGCGGAATTCACATAATATGGTAGAGAAGCTGACTGTGTTAACAACGGGTCGTAAATGTGCATTTTTTGTTGACACTAGATATCAAACAAAAGCCAGAGACTGTATTGTGTTAAGTTGTTATGAGCTGTAAATCCAGCACTTATAAGCAGAAGGTCTCTCTCTGTCTGCATGTCTCTGCAGCTCCTTGTGTCAAAGAGTAGCATAAAAGTCAGGAGCACTCACTGGGCATTAAAATGTCCCCAGAAGTACGCTGCAGAGAAAAACCGTCTCCTCGACTTCAGGCAAACTCAGTTGACTGGGCGTCTCCGACTGATGAATTGCATCTTGGGGGCAGCCCTGCAAAATACACATCAAATACATTTTTCACAAGGATGGTTTCTGTAATTTTTTTTATTTTTCGCTTGTTTTTTTTATACAAAAAGGTGGTTTAACAACATGATTGACAGCTATGTGTCAACTGATGTGCTTGCAATCAATACTGCTGTTTGTAGTCGGTTGGACGAGTGTATGGGCAAAAACTTGGTACTGGTGAGCTCCAAATAATGTCACCAGCAAAAGATGGCAGCAGCTGTATATTTTGGCATCGTTTTTGTAGAGTGGGAGTAAGTGGGGACATGTCGTCCATCTTTACAGTCTATGGTCTCTACTTGTAGTTCAAAAATAAGGCAGAGAATATTCTATATTTTTCTCATTGTCAACAAATGTCATGAAAAAAACAAAATCCACTATGCGTCAGTCTGTCTCTCAATACTTTTCAAAATAATTTTTATGTGGTTATCAATTATTTTATAAGCAATAAAATGGTTTCTAAATGCAATGTTCTATAATTTTAAAAAAGCTATGTACCTATATTTTTTTTTGCAAATGTTACTTAACAGGAGTCAATTAAAAAACTGGAAAAAATTGGACTTAAGGCAGAAAAAAAACCCCGGAAAGGATATTTTGTACTTACAAAAATAACTAAAATACAATTAAAATATACAGGAAATTTATTTAGATTTAGTTTTTAGTCAGTTTTGTCAACATAAGCTTGAGGAGGCAAGTGTTCAAATGTTTATAGAGACTGCGATGTCTGCATGACTGTGTGTCAACTGTCTTCACAAAGTGCTGTGTTTGTATTGTAACACTTGTTCTGAATTTCTTAAATCTTGCTCTAAACAAATACTCCCTAAATTATAATAAAATAAAAACAATGCTTAAAGTAACAAAAAACAAATTAAAACTAAACATTTTTTATCAACAAGAACTAAAGTGAGACAAGCAAACTCACTCTCAGACTCCCTAGCTTCAACTTATCTGAGTTGAAAATAAGACAATTAAGAAAACGGCACGTCTATAAACTGTGTGATTGTCCTCTTGTTGTTAGGTGAATGAAAATGTAAAGAGATCTTGCTTGATTAACCAATATTGTGTTAGTCCTTGTAATGATAAAATAGCAATTTTGAAAGACTAGCCCTGCCACAGAGGAATAAACTTTTTCAGATCGCTTTTAGATGGCAGGATTGTTATTTTTGTTAGTCAAGCAAATTACAAACTCAAACTGTTTTCAGAGTTTTGGAAAACAAGACTCAGCGGGGTGAAAACTCTTAATTTTCAGATATAATAAGCTTGTTACACCATAGCAGTTCTAGATATTTTGCAGGATTAGTTTTGTTGATGGAGATGAGAGTGTCAGGATGTGAAGTGGCCCCATTGACCCTCTCCCTTTCTTCCTCCTCACGCAGGCCTCCGGCTGCGACGACTTAGAGATCCCGGACGAGGTGAAGCTGATCGGCTTTGCACAGCTAAGTGTTAGCTGATGCCCTCTTCATGCCTGAAGCAGGTGAGACAGTGGGGAGACAGTTCAGGGCAGACAGACTGAGGAACACACCACCACTTTCTGCAACATTTTCCCCAGCACCCTCCCTGAAAACTCACTACCCCCTCCTTCCTCACTCCTTTCCGCCTTCCCTGAGCCCGGGCTTGGCCACAGCCCCGCCTACACTTCCTTAGCGCCGACATCCCTGCTCACTGTCCCCTGACCTTTAACCTTTCGACATTCCACCGCCTAGCGCACAATGCGGGGTCAGGAAACAGCCCAGGAACCTAAAGATGTACTCAGGTGGTGACAAAAGGTGATTAAGATGTAGCTTTGAATGTTTTATTATTTTTTTCTTTTACTCATTTTTTTGTTTTTCATCACATTGCCTTTGTGTTCAGCAATGCTCTCATTATTTATTGAAATGAGAAGGTGTTTTTATGTTGTTTTCTCATGCTGTTTAGTTGCCACAGTGAAAACAAATTGACTCGCATCTCACAAACACACTCATTCGTGATGTTTCCCTGAGGTCTTTGTCAGAATGTAAGATTTAGTTAATTTATGGAGAAAAGCACATTTTCAGAATAACATAATGAATGTCTACAAAGAGGATGAATTGTATTTGTATGTGGAGACCTGTTTTACACTGACAAGAAGGGAACCATTTGCTCGAGAGTGCAGGAGGAAAAAAAAAGAAGAGACCAGGATGCTACTGTGTATAATTTGCTGCTCTCGACAGTGCTAATGCTTCAAAATGTTAGCGGTGCCTTGTTCATTTTTCTGTGCCTAAGAAAGTAGACAATGAGTGAGACTACACAAAGAGCAGAACCTGCTGATTACCAATTCAGTTCAAGTCAAGTATCTTAACTTAATGAGAGAAGCTACAATGCACTTTTGGGCTGAGTGTGTGTACCCAACAAGCAGATGCTTAGCCCGGGGAGACAAGTTAACTTGTGTGCTTTTGTCATCAGACAAATAAAACCTAACGAAACCTGCAGTCGATGTAATCTGCTCTGGTTGTTGGTATTCAGATGCCAGATTAAACGACAAAACCACAACAGTTTTTATTTTCTTGCTCTGTCCTGCTGCACTACAAAACCCTTTGTTCCCAAAAAAATATAGAACAAACCCGATTCCAGAAAAGTTGGGACGTTGTGTAAAATGTAAAAAAAAACAGAATGCAATGATTTGCAAATCTCATAAACCCATAATTTATTCACAGTAGAACATAGACAACATAACAGATGTTTAAAGTGAGACATTTTACCATTTCATTCAAAAAATTTGATGGTGGCAACACATCTCAAAAAAATTGGGACAGGCAACAAAAGGCTGGAAAAGTAAGTGGTACTAATAAAAAACAGCTGGAGGAGCATTTTGCAGATAATTAGGTTTATTTGAGGTCACTAACATGACTGGGTATAAAAAGAGCATTTTAGAGAGGCAGAGTCTCTCTGAAGTAAACATGGGCAGAGGTTCACCAATCTGCGGAAAACTGCATCTAAAAATTGTTGAACAATTTCAGAAGAATGTTTGTCAACGTAAAATTGCAAAGACTTTGAATATCCCGCTATCTGCAGTACATAATATCAAAGGATTCAGAGAATCTGGAGAAATCTCTGTGCCCAAGGGACAAGGCCGAAGGTCAATATTGGATGCTTGTGATCGTCGGGCCCTGATGCGGCACAGCATTAAAAACAGGCATGATTCTGTCCTGGAAATCCTGGAACTGCATGGGCTCAGGAACACTTCCAGAAATCATTGTCCAGGAACGCTGCCGTCTTCTCTGGGCCAAAGCTCATTTAAAGTGGACTGAAGCAAAATGGGAAACTGTTCTGTGGTCAGATTAATCAAAATCTGAAATTATTTTTTGGAAACCACGGACACCGTGTTCTCCGGACTAAAGAGAAGAGCGACCATCCGACGTGTTATCAGCGCACAGTTCAAAAGCCTGCATCTCTGATGATATGGTGTTGCATTAGTGCCTATGGCATGGGCAGCTTACAGATCTGGAAAGGCACTATCAATGCTGAAAAGTATGTACAGGTTTCAGAACAACATACGCTCCCATCTAGACAATGTCTCTTTCAAGGAAGGCCTTACATATTTAGGCAAGACAATGGAAAACCACATACTGCATCCATCACAACAGCATGGCTTCGCAGTAGAAGAGTCTGGCTGCTGAACTGGCCTGCCTGCAGTCCAGACCTTTCACCAACAGAAAGCATTTGGTGCATCACATAACGAAATATCCAGCAAAGAACACCCAGGACTGTTGAGCAACTAGAATCCTACATCAGACAAGAATGGGACAACATTTCTCTCCAAAAACTCCAGCAAGTGGTCCCCTCACTTCCCAGATTTTTACAGACTGTCGTTAAAAGAAGAGGGGATGCTACACAATTGTAAACATGTCCCTGTCCCAACTTTTTTGAGAAGCGTTGCAGCCATGAAATTCAAAATGGTAATTTTTTTTTAGTTTAAACATTTGAGGTATTTTCTATGTTCTATTTTGAATAAAATATGGGTTTGCAAATCGTTGCATCCTGTTTATATTTACATTTCACACAGCGTCCCAACTCTTTCGGAATTGGGGTTGTAGTTACTGAAATGTACTGTATGACGATGCACCTGAGGATGAAACCAAAAGGCAACTATTGAAAGGGTGACGAGCCATTTGTTTGTCCAAAGTCCAGTAGCTCTAAATTATTTTTAAGTATTGAGATGGTAAATATTAACTTCTACTAAATTCTTTATTATGAAGTAATTTATTGTGTTTTCTATGTACAGTATGTGTACCATTTCAGCATATTACTCCTATTCCCTCTCTGTAATCAGCTGATGTCAAATTTCTGATGAGAAGCAACAATAAAGAATAGCTATTATTAAAAAAAAAGGTGTGGTGTATTTACTGTGAGCTTGCTGTGTCATTACCATAGACTGTAAAAGTAATGGATGTAGCCACTGACATCACCCATCAATTTATCGACTCCTGTTTTGAAGCCTTGAGTTCGGCATTTCGGCCGTCGCCATATTGGTTTTTTTGGAGCCAAAAGTGACCATATTTGGGTGAAAGGCTAGCACTGTGGAGGGGTGGGGGTGGGGGTCGGACTAAGAAGCCAAGAGTATACAGTTGCTGGTGTGTTTTTGTAAACACCCAGGCTTCGTGCCCTAAAGCAGAGTGAACCAAGACTATTATTTATCAAACTGTCACAACGGAGCACTTTCCACAATAAAAGAACAACGTAAATTACTCAGAGCATTTTGCTCAGAAGCAGCTCTACAAAAAAGCTTGCAAAGACAAAGGTGTATGTTCAGAGCTTATCGTGTACCTTCAGTGCTTAGCTCACTGATCTCCGAGCCCTTCAGGTCTTTATTTCTCTGTCTTATAACAGTACTGATGCTGAACGTAGCTCTGTGTCCACAGACAGGGTCATAGTTTGTCCTTCATTCCTTAATCTCGTTAACATCAGGAGAATCTCAACTAGATCTCAATGCTGATAGACTATCACAACACAATGTCATGTGAAATTCTCGTCTAAAGTGCCCATTGCGCCGCCCCAACGTGAATTCGGGTCCATTCGTGTCTTTGCATTGACTTTGTATGTGAACTTGCTGTGTGAAAGGCTTGTGTCGCATTCGTTGTGAACACAACATAAGCCTTAATAAAATGTAAATGGGTTAGTTATATAAAAATTCAATTACAAAGGGGGAAATTAGCTAAAGAGACCGAGATTTATTTATTTCTGCTGCTAAATTGGGCATTTTGACATGGGGGTCTATGTGATTTACTGGGCTTTTAAGCCAGCTTTAGGTGGCCAGCAAAGAAACTGCAGTTTTTGGTTTGATTTTTCAGCTCTGGAGGTTGCTGCTTGGTCATTACATGCTTATTTATTCCTTAATACCATCTACACTAAAATTCAGAAGCCTTCTGATTTTGAGGAAGTACATTTTAAAAAATGTTATGATTATTTCAACATATTTGTCACATGAAATCATATCAATACAATTTCAGTGAAATGTAGAAAATTAGTTCTTCATGTAGAATCTTTATGGCCCGTGGGTCGTTGCTCTGAGCCTCTTACTGCCGACCTAAGCAGGGAGAAAAGGCTGTGGTCTGGATTTTTTTTTTTTTTTAAAGATTATTTCTTGGGATTTTTGCCTCAATTGGATAGAACAGCTTTAGTGTGAAAGCAGGAGAGAGAGAGAGAGAGAGAGAGAGGGGATGACATGCAGCAAAGGGCCGAGGCCAGAATCTCACCCACAGCAGCTGCGGCAAGGACATAGCCTCTGTACAACAAACGCCCGCTCCACCAGGTGAGCTAATGGGCACCCCTGTTAGCTGGATAATTTAGATCCTTAATGACTCTCCTAGCTCTGTTTTGTGGATTGTTCTTTTAGCTGATATTTGTTACAAAAGGCCAATTCACCACTGTAATCTTTCCTCATAGCAGAATTTGGCAAGTTTAAAGCATGGATTGTCTTTCAGGTGAATTTTATCTAGTTTGCCTGATATCACAAGATATAGATTTGCATCAAGGGGCTTTAGAATCTGTCAAACATACAACAGCCTCCATCCTTAGTCCATCAATTTCATTAAAGGAGCTGTTAGTAATTTCCAGCCACCCAGTCCAACCAAATGGGGCGCAGTATTTCACCCATTAAATGTTGTTCCACCACTGCGTCCATGTACCAATAATTTACAATCATCTGTCTATAAGATACCCATAACTGACAGCAAAGCAAGAATAAAGCCGGTCAAAATAAGGCTATCTTTTGATCTTCACGTGTGACGTTTGTGTTTAGTTTACTTTATAGCTTACTAAGCTCAGTTTTAGCAACGCCACACTAACAAGAAAACAATCACACCATCTGAAAAGTTTACTGTGAACTGTAAGCCTACAGCTTGTATTGTCGTTAGTTACCCCAAAGATACATTTTGGTCAGCGTTAAATGTTACTAACCAGTGTAAATGAAACGTTGCCAATTCAGTATCAAACCGCATCTTTTTACTCTCCAAGAGCTGTCTCCAGCATTGAAAAACCACACTTATATTTACTCTACTTTTGTTGCTCGTGATGGAGATAACGGCCGTTTTCTTGGAGCTTCTGCCATCACTGTGTTTTTTAACACACTAACAAATTCACTGAGACTGTAACTTCTATGCTGTATTCGTTGACTCCGGTGTAGGATGATTTCCTTGTCAGTATGTGTTTCCTCTCCACCTAAACCTGACCCAAACCCCAAGCCCTAATCATGATCACCCAGGGGAGGGTGGGAGGATTTGACAGGAAAACACACTTTGTTACAACACTGGCCGGCTCAACTTTTTCATCCTCTACTGTGGCACACTAGAGGCTTCAGTGACTCTCTATTGCCTCTTAGGCCAGGATGTATTAATAATACAGAAGGGACGGCGTGTCCTTGGCTGCTTAGCAGTAGGTATCTCTGCAATACAATACATTGGCATCTTGAACATTGCTCAACCAATATGCCCAGATCTTGCATATAGCTCCTTTAAAGAACCAGTAAAAGTAATCCCTCTTAGTCTTTACTTATTATTTTTCTGTGTTCAGAATAGGCACAGCACGCAAGTGAGGTCAGGAATTTATGTATGCTGTCCAAAATGGCGTAAAAACATCAAGTATATATAGTATGACATCAAAAATCATGAAAAATTGCCAGTATAGCATGTCACTCAAAGATAACGAAAAAACATCATGGTATAGTATGTGGCCCAAAATGACGAAAAAACATCATGGTATAGTATGTGGCCTAAAATGATGAAAAAACGTCATAGTATAATATGTCGTCTAAAATGATGAAAAAATATCATTGTAAGTATGTCGTCCATAATAGTGAAAAAACGTCATAGCACAGTATGTTACCCAAAATGATGAAAAAACTTCATAGTATAGTATGTTCAAAATGATGAAAAAAATGTCATAGTACAGTATGTAGCCCAACATCATGAAAAAAACATCATTGTATAGTATGTCATCCAAAGTGAATAAAAAATATCATAGTATAGTATGTTGTCTAAACTCATGAAAAAACATGATAGTGTAGTATGTCGTCCAAAATCGTGAAAAAACGTCATAGTATAGTATGTCACCCGAAATCAGGAATAAACATCATGACATGATTGGCTCACCACAGTGATCCGCTAGGATGTCACTGAGCCCGAACCCTCTTTCTTCAGCCAGCAACCCAAAGAACTCTTCTCCCACTCCTGGATTGGCAAGTAACATTTGGGCATAGCATTAGGACACAAGTACAGGCTGGGCAAGACTGTTTACTTTGTCTGTCATCATATCGTGTGTACCATGTATTGATGTAATGCTATTGAATGAGTTGTTGTTGTTGTTGTTGTTGTGATCTTTTTGTTATTAAGTTATCAGTTGATTTGGATTTAGTGTGTTCATGCCTCACACAGACAGCGTCTTGCATGCAACTAAACACCTTTTTACTAACCACCTTATATACATATCTATCATTTTATATAGATCTATACATACACTCATAAGTTGGCTCTCAACAGAAACACACAGAGAAGGAACTTAAAGTTCCCGCCTTTTCTTTGTTGTTGACCGACCACATGGTCAGCTAAGGCCTTCTCCGCTCTGCGGCCATCTTTGGATCTTGCATCTTCTTTGTGCTTCTGTTGTTAGTCAATTCACCTCTGCCACTTGGTGTGTTCACGCTCACACCAACACACACTCCTTTCTCTCTCTCTCTCTCTCTCTCTCTCTCTCTCTCACACACACACACACACACACACACACACACACATTTACACATCCACACTTGCATATACTTGTATATATTAGTAGTTAGGATACATTGTGTTTTTGTTTTGTTTTGCTTGAATTTTGGAATAAATGTTTGTGGAATCATATTTGCTGTCTGCTTAATAGTGTAAAAAATTTTGTAAATCGCCAACTACTGTGTCAAGTGCTCCGAAATTCCTCACGCTTTACCATCAATGGGGTAATTTTGGTAATAATTATTAATTTGATTATTGATCAAGTTCCAAAGTTCCAAATTTAGTGTATTTTGAGACTGATTTTATTAATCAGCTATAATTTTTCCCTTTTCAGGAATGGTGCCCCACGAGGTGATTTAATGTAGATTAAGTCACATTATTTAGCATAATTAATCATTATTTTTTATTAATTATCAATTATTTCTAATAGCTATGCTTTAACAATTGGTGACCTTTTGCGTTAGGCCTAATAACATTATGGGTTGCCGCGTAGTATAGTATGTGGTCCAAAAATGTATCAAAACTTCATAGTATAGTATGTGGTCCAAAAATGTATAAAAATGCAAGCTAAACATGCTATATTATGGCGTTTTTGGCCGTTTGTTTACCATTTTATACTATAATGTGTCTCCAAATGCTATTTAATGCGGTTTTAAGTTGTTTTTTGGATATGTGATATTTTGACATTTTTTGCCTGACTGAGGTATGACATTTTCTATTGTTTTTTCAACAAACCATATCATGGTGTTTTTGGCCGTTTTTGCAACATTCTATACTATGGCGTGTCTCCAAATGCTATTTTATGGGGTTTTCAGCTGTTTTTGGAATGCATTTTTTTTTTTTTTTTTTTTTACATTTTTTCAGCGTTCTTTTTGGGTCGTTTTTTTGAACATACCATATAATTGTGTAGTTGGCTGTTTTTGCAACACTCTATGCTATGGCGTTTCTCAGAACACTATTTGATGCTGTTTTCAGCTGTTTTTGTGACATGTCATTTTTTGCCATTTTTTGCCATACTATAGCCTTGCTTTCTGGGTCATTTTTTCAACATGCCATGTTCTTTTGTTTTTGGCCTTTTTTGCAATTTTCCTTACTATGGCATGTCTTAGAAAGCTATTTTATGTGTTTTCAGCTGTTTTTAGGATATTTTATTTTTTGACGTTTTTCGCCTTACTATAGCTTTGCTTTTTGGGACATTTTTTCGACCTGTCATATTATTGTTTGTTTGGCCTTTTTTGCAACATTCTTTGTTATGGCATGTTTTTGCACGCTATTTTATGTGCATTTCATGTATTTTTGTGACATTTTATCTTTTGACTTTTTTCACCTTACTATAGCCTTTCTTTTTGGCTCATTTTTTCGACCTGTCATTTTATTGTGTTTTTGGCCTTTTTTGCAAAATCCTTTGCTATGGCATGTCTTTGCATGCTATTTTATGTGTCTTTTAGGCGCTTTTGGGACATTTTATTTTTTTGACTTTTTTCGCCTTACTATAGCCTTGCTTTTTGGGTCATTTTTTCGACATGTCATGTTATTGTGTTTTTGGCCTTTTTTGCAAAATGCTTTGCTATAGCATGTTTTTGCACGCTATTTCATGTCTATTTCAGCTGTTTTTGGGACATTTCATTTTTTGACTTTTTCGCCTTAGTATAGCCTTGCTTTCTTGACCATTTTTTTGATGTCTATATTAGTGTGTTTTTGGACTTTTTTGCAACATTCTTTGTTATGGTATGTTTGTCCAGGTATTTTTGAGACATGTCATATTTTGACGTTTTTGCCATACTATAGCCTTTCTGTTTCGGTCATTTTTCTGACGTTCAAACTTCTGTTGTTTTCTGGCATTTTTGCAAAATTCTATGCTATGGTGTCTCTTGGCACGGTATTTTATGTTGTTTTGAGGCGTTTCGAGCAGTTTTTGGGACATGTCATATTTTCACATTTTTGCCATGCTATAGCCTTGCTTGTTCAGTCATTTTTCTGACGTTCAAAATTCTGCTTTTTTGGGGCGGTTTTGCAAAATACTATGCTATGGTGTCTCTTGGCATGGTATTTTATGCTGTTTTTAGGTGTTTCCAGCTATTTTTGGGATATATCATATTTTGACATTTTTGCCATACTATAGCCTTGCTTTTTCGGTCATTTTTCTGACGTTCAAAATTCTGCTTTTTTGGGGCGTTTTTGCAAAATTCTGTGCTATGGCGTCTCTTGGCACGCTATTTTATGCTGTTTTGAGGTGTTTCCAGCAGTTTTTGGGATATGTCATATTTTGACATTTTTCCCATACTATAGCCTTGCTGTTTCGGTCATTTTTTTGACATTCAATATTATGGTGTTATTCGGCATTTTTGCAACATTCTATTCTATGGCGTCTCTTGGCACGCTATTTTATGCTGTTTTGAGGCGTTTCGAGGTATTTTTGGGACATGTCATATTTTGACATTTTTCCCATACTATAGCCTTGTTTTTTCGGTCATTTTTCTGACGTTCAAAATTCTGCTTTTTTGGGGTGTTTTTGCAAAATTCTATGCTATGGTGTCTCTTGGCACGGTATTTTATGTTGTTTTGAGGCGTTTCGAGCAGTTTTTGGGACATGTCATATTTTCACATTTTTGCCATGCTATAGCCTTGCTGTTTCGGTCATTTTTTTGACATTCAATATTATGGTGTTATTCGGCATTTTTGCAACATTCTATTCTATAGCGTCTCTTGGCCCGCTATTTTATGTTATTTTCAGGTGTTTCCAGCAGTTTTTGGGACATGTCATATTTTGACATTTTTGCCATACTATAGCCTTGCTTTTTTGGTCATTTTTCTGACATTCAAAATTCTGCTTTTTGGGGGCGTTTTTGCAAAATACTATGCTATAGCGTCTCTTGGCACGGTATTTTATGTTGTTTTTAGGTGTTTCCAGCAGTTTTTGAGACATGTCATATTTTGACATTTTTGCAATACTATAGCCTTGGTGTTTCAGTCATTTTTCTGACATTCAAACTTCTGCTGTTTACTGGCATTTTTGCAAAATACTATGCTATGGCGGCTCTTGGCACGCTATTTTATGTTATTTTCAGGTGTTTCCAGCAGTTTTTGGGACATGTCATATTTTGACATTTTTGCCATACTATAGCCTTGCTTTTTCGGTCATTTTTCTGACATCCAAAATTCTGCTTTTTTGGGGCGTTTTTGCAAAATTCTATGCTATGGCGGCTCTTGGCACGCTATTTTATGTTATTTTCAGGTGTTTCCAGCAGTTTTTGGGACATGTCATATTTTGACATTTTTGCCATACTATAGCCTTGCTTTTTTGGTCATTTTTCTGACATTCAAAATTCTGCTTTTTTGGGGCGTTTTTGCAAAATACTATGCTATAGCGTCTCTTGGCACGGTATTTTATGTTGTTTTTAGGTGTTTCCAGCAGTTTTTGAGACATGTCATATTTTGACATTTTTGCAATACTATAGCCTTGCTGTTTCAGTCATTTTTCTGACGTTCAAAATTCTGCTTTTTTGGGGCGTTTTTGCAAAATACTATGCTATGGCGTCTCTTGGCACGCTATCTTATGTTATTTTCAGGTGTTTCCAGCAGTTTTTGGGACATGTCATATTTTGACATTTTTGCCATACTATAGCCTTGCTTTTTCTGTCATTTTTTTGACGTTCAAAATTCTGCTTTTTTGGGGCATTTTTGCAAAATACTATGCTATGGCGTCTCTTGGCACGCTATCTTATGTTATTTTCAGGAGGTGTTTCCAGCAGTTTTTGAGACATGTCATATTTTGACATTTTTGCCATACTATAGCCTTGCTTTTTCAGTCATTTTTCTGACGTTCAAAATTCTGCTTTTTTGGGGTTTTTGCAAAATTCTATGCTATGGCGTCTCTTGGCACGCTATTTTATGTTGTTTTGAGGCGTTTCCAGCAGTTTTTGGGACATGTCATATTTTGACATTTTTGCCATACTATAGCCTTGCTTTTTCTGTCATTTTTCTGACGTTCAAAATTCTGCTTTTTTGGGGCGTTTTTGCAAAATTCTATGCTATGGCGTCTCTTGGCACGGTATTTTATGTTATTTTCAGGTGTTTCCAGCAGTTTTTGGGACATGTCATATTTTGACATTTTTGCCATACTATAGCCTTGCTTTTTCTGTCATTTTTCTGACGTTCAAAATTCTGCTTTTTTGGGGCGTTTTTGCAAAATTCTATGCTATGGCGGCTCTTGGCACGCTGTTTTATGTTATTTTCAGGTGTTTCCAGCAGTTTTTGGGACATGTCATATTTTGACATTTTTGCCATACTATAGCCTTGCTTTTTCTGTCATTTTTCTGACGTTCAAAATTCTGCTTTTTTGGGGCGTTTTTGCAAAATTCTATGCTATGGTGTCTCTTGGCACGCTATTTTATGTTATTTTCAGGTGTTTCCAGCAGTTTTTGGGACATGTCATATTTTGACATTTTTGCCATACTATAGCCTTGCTTTTTCTGTTCATTTTTCTGACGTTCAAAATTCTGCTTTTTTGGGGCGTTTTTGCAAAATTCTATGCTATGGCGTCTCTTGGCACGCTATTTTATGTTGTTTTGAGGCGTTTCCAGCAGTTTTTTTTTGAGGCATGTCATATTTTGACATTTTTGCCATACTATAGCCTTGCTTTTTCAGTCATTTTTCTGACGTCAAAATTCTGCTTTTTTTGGGGCGTTTTTGCAAAATTCTATGCTATGGCGTCTCTTGGCACGCTATTTTATGTTGTTTTGAGGCGTTTCCAGCAGTTTTTTGACATGTCATATTTTGACATTTTTGCCATACTATAGCCTTGCTTTTTCTGGTCATTTTTCTGACGTTCAAAATTCTGCTTTTTTGGGGCGTTTTTGCAAAATACTATGCTATGGCGTCTCTTGGCACGTATTTTATGTTATTTTCAGGTGTTTCCAGCAGTTTTTGGGACATGTCATTTTGACATTTTTGCCATACTATAGCCTTGCTTTTTTGTCATTTTTCTGACGTTCAAAATTCTGCTTTTTTGGGGCGTTTTTGCAAAATTCTATGCTATGGCGTCTCTTGGCACGCTATTTTATGTTGTTTTGAGGTGTTTCCAGCAGTTTTTGGGACATGTCATATTTTGACATTTTTGCCATACTATAGCCTTGCTTTTTCTGTCATTTTTCTGACGTTCAAAATTCTGCTTTTTTGGGGCGTTTTTGCAAAATTCTATGCTATGGTGGCGTCTCTTGGCACGCTATTTTATGTTGTTTTCAGGTGTTTCCAGCAGTTTTTGGGACATGTCATATTTTGACATTTTTGCCATACTATAGCCTTGCTTTTCTGTCATTTTTTCTGACGTTCAAAATTCTGCTTTTTTGGGGCATTTTTGCAAAATTCTATGCTATGGCGGTCTCTTGGCACGCTATTTTATGTTATTTTCAGGTGTTTCCAGCAGTTTTTTTGGGACATGTCATATTTTGACATTTTTGCCATACTATAGCCTTGCTTTTTCAGTCATTTTTCTGACGTTCAAAATTCTGCTTTTTGGGGCGTTTTTTGCAAAATTCTATGCTATGGCGTCTCTTGGCACGCTATTTTATGTTATTTTGAGGTGTTTCCAGCAGTTTTTGGGACATGTCATATTTTGACATTTTTGCCATACTATAGCCTTGCTTTTTTCAGTCATTTTTCTGACGTTCAAAATTCTGCTTTTTTGGGGCGTTTTTGCAAAATTCTATGCTATGGCGTCTCTTGGCACGCTATTTTATGTTGTTTTGAGGCGTTTCCAGCAGTTTTGGACATGTCATATTTTGACATTTTTGCCATACTATAGCCTTGCTTTTTCTGTCATTTTTCTGACGTTCAAAATTCTGCTTTTTTGTTGGGCGTTTTTTGCAAAATTCTATGCTATGGCGTCTCTTGGCACGGTATTTTATGTTATTTTCAGGTGTTTCCAGCAGTTTTTGGGACATGTCACATTTTGACATTTTTGCCATACTATAGCCTTGCTTTTTTGGTCATTTTCTGACGTTCAAAATTCTGCTTTTTTGGGGCGTTTTTGCAAAATTCTATGCTATGGCGTCTCTTGGCACGGTAATTTATGTTATTTTCAGGTGTTTCCAGCAGTTTTTGGGACATGTCATATTTTGACATTTTTGCCATACTATAGCCTTGCTTTTTCTGTCATTTTTCTGACGTTCAAAATTCTGCTTTTTTGGGGCGTTTTTGCAAAATTCTATGCTATGGCGGCTCTTGGCACGCTATTTTATGTTATTTTCAGGTGTTTCCAGCAGTTTTTTGGGACATGTCATATTTTGACATTTTTGCCATACTATAGCCTTGCTTTTTTGGTCATTTTTCTGACGTTCAAAATTCTGCTTTTTTGGGGCGTTTTTTTTTTTTTTGCAAAATTCTATGCTATGGCGTCTCTTGGCAACGCTATTTTATGTTGTTTTGAGGTGTTTCCAGCAGTTTTTGGGACATGTCATATTTTGACATTTTTGCCATACTATAGCCTTGCTTTTTCTGTCATTTTTCTGACGTTCAAAATTCTGCTTTTTTGGGGCATTTTTGCAAAATTCTATGCTATGGCGTCTCTTGGCACGCTATTTTATGTTGTTTTGAGGGTTTCCAGCAGTTTTTGGGACATGTCATATTTTGACATTTTTTGCCATACTATAGCCTTGCTTTTTCGGTCATTTTTCTGACGTTCAAAATTCTGCTTTTTTTGGGCGTTTTTTGCAAAATTCTATGCTATGGCGTCTCTTGGCACGCTATTTTATGTTTGTTTTCAGGTGTTTCCAGCAGTTTTTGGACATGTCATATTTTGACATTTTTGCCATACTATAGCCTTGCTTTTTCTGTCATTTTTCTGACGTTCAAAATTCTGCTTTTTTGGGGCGTTTTTGCAAAATTCTATGCTATGGCGTCTCTTGGCACGGTATTTTTATGTTATTTTCAGGTGTTTCCAGCAGTTTTTGGGACATGTCATATTTTGACATTTTTGCCATACTATAGCCTTGCTTTTTCTGTCATTTTTCTGACGTTCAAAATTCTGCTTTTTTGGGGCGTTTTTGCAAAATTCTATGCTATGGCGGCTCTTGGCACGCTGTTTTATGTTATTTTCAGGTGTTTCCAGCAGTTTTTGGACATGTCATATTTTGACATTTTTGCCATACTATAGCCTTGCTTTTTCGTTCATTTTTCTGACGTTCAAAATTCTGCTTTTTTGGGGCGTTTTTGCAAAATTCTATGCTATGGTGTCTCTTGGCACGCTATTTTATGTTGTTTTGAGGTGTTTCCAGCAGTTTTTGAGGCATGTCATATTTTTGACATTTTTGCCATACTATAGCCTTGCTTTTTCAGTCATTTTTCTGACGTTCAAAATTCTGCTTTTTTGGGGCGTTTTTGCAAAATTCTATGCTATGGCATCTCTTGGCACGCTACTATGGTTTTTATGTTGTTTTGAGGTGTTTCCAGCAGGTTTTGGGACATGTCATATTTTGACATTTTTGCCATACTATAGCCTTGCTTTTTCTGGTCATTTTTCTGACGTTCAAAAATTTCATGTTTTTTGGGGCATTTTTGCAAAATTCTATGCAATGGCATCTCTTGGCACGCTATTTTATGTTGTTTTGAGGCGTTTCCAGCAGTTTTTGAGACATGTCATATTTTGACAGTTTTGCCATACTATAGCCTTGCTTGTTCAGTGATTTTTCTGACATTGAAACTTCTGCTGTTTTCTGGCATTTTTGCAAAATTCTATGCAATGGCATCTCTTGGCACGGTATTTTATGCTGTTTTTTAGGTGTTTCCAGCAGTTTTTGAGACATGTCATATATTTTGACATTTTTGCCAACTATAGCCTTGCTGTTTCGGTCATTTTTCTGACATTCAATATTATGGTGTTTTGGGGCGTTTTTGCAAAATTCTATGCTATGGCGGCTCTTGGCACACTATTTTATGTTATTTTCAGGTGTTTCCAGCAGTTTTTGGGACATGTCATATTTTGACATTTTTGCCATACTATAGCCTTGTTTTTTCGGTCATTTTTCTGACGTTCAATATCTTGGTGTTTTGGGGCGTTTTTGCAAAATTCTATGCTATGGCATGTCTTGTCATGCTATTTTATGTGTTTTCCAACAATTTTCAGCTTTTTTTGGGACATTCAATTTTTTGACTTTGTTCGCCTTACTATAGCCTTGCTTTTTTGGCCATTTTTTCAATGTGTCTTATTATTGTGTTTTTGGCCTTTTTTGCAACATTCCTTGTTATGGTATGTTTTTGCACGCTATTTTATGTGTATTTCAGGTGTTTTTTGGACATTTCATTCTTTGACTTTTTTCGCCTTACTATAGCCTTGCTTTTTTGGCCATTTTTTTGACCTGTCATATTATTGTGTTTTTGGCCTTTTTTGCAGCATTCTTTGTTATGGCATGTTTTTGCACGCTATTTTATGTGTATTTCAGGCGTTTTGGAGACAATTAATTTTTTGACTTTTGTTGCCTTACTATAGCCTTTCTTTTTGAGTCATTTTTTTGACCATTCATATTATTGTGTTTTTGGCCTTTTTTGCAAAATCCTTTGCTATGACATTTCTTGGCATGGTATTTTATGAATTTTCAGCTGTGTTCAGTTGTTTTGGGGACATTTAAATTCTTGACTTTTTTCGCCTTACTATAGCCTTGCTTTTTGGGTCATTTTTTCGACGTGTCATATTATTGTGTTTTTGGCCTTTTTTGCAAAATGCTTTGCTATTGCACGTCTTGGCCTGCTAATTTATGTGTTTTTCGGCTGTGTTCAGTTGTATTTGGGACATTTAATTTTTTGACTTTTTTCGCGTTACTATACCCTTGCTTCTTGGGCCATTTTTTGACCTGTCATATTATTGTTTTTTTGGCCTTTTCTGCAACATTCTTTGTTATGGCATGTCTTTGCACGCTATTTCATGTGTATTGCAGGCATTTTGGGGACATTTCATTTTTTGACTTTTTGCGCCTTACTATAGCCTTGCTTTTTGCGTCATTTTTTCGACCTGTCATATTATTGTGTTTTTGGCCTTTTTTGCAAAATCCTTTGCTATGGCGGCTCTTGGCACGCCATTTAATGTGTCTTTCAACAGTTTTCAGCTGTTTTTGGTACACTTTATTTTTTTACTTTTTTCGCCTTACTATAGCCTTGCTTTTTGGGTGATTTTTCGACCTGTCATATGATTGTGTTTTTTGCCTTTTTTTGCAACATTCTTTGTTATTGCATGTCTTTGCACGCTATTTTATGTGTTTTTCAGGTGTTTTTGGGACATTTCATTTTTTGACTTTTTGTGCCTTATTTTGCCTTGGTTTTTGGGTCTTTTTTTCGACCTGTCATTTTATCTTGTTTTTGGCCTTTTTTGCAACATTCTTTTCTATGGCATGTCTTGTCCATGTCTCCATAACAACTGAACACAGCTGAAAACCGCATAAAATAGCTTGCCTAGATACGCCATAGCATAGAATCTTGCGAATAAAAGTGAAAAACACCATAATATAGCATGTAGAAAAAACGATTGAAAATGCCATTGTATATGTTGAAAAATCTCAAGAAATGACATGTCTCAAAACAGTTAAAAACTGCATAAAATACCGTGCCCAGACACGCCATAGCATAGAAAAAAGGGCCAAAACACCATAATTTAGCATGTCTAAAAAAGGACCGATATATATTTTGTGTGGTTTTCAGTTGTTTTTGGGACATGTCATATTTTGACATTTTGCGGTATACCATACTATGATGTTATCTCTCTTTTTTTTTTTTTTTTTTTTACTACATGCCATATTATGATGTTTATGGAGGGTTTTTTTTTCAACATTCTATACTATGTATGGTGTGTCTTAACATGCTATTTGATGTGGATTACAATGTTGTTTTGGACATGTCATATTTTGATTGAATTTTTTCCACATAGTATACCATGACGTTTTCGGTCTTTTTTGCGACATGCTATATTGTGATGTTGTTGGACGTTTTTTTTTGACATTGTATACCATGACGTGTCTAGACATGCTATTTTATGTGTTTCTCAGCTGTTATTTTGACATGTCATATTTTCACATTTTTCGACAAACTACTATTGTGTTTTCGGCCTTTTTTGGTTATGCTATATTAGAATGTTTTTGGCCGTTTTTTCGAACAATCTAACTATGACGTGTCTCGACTGTAGCGGTTTAAGTTGGGAATTTATTAATTAATCAGCAATTAATTTAAATTATTAATTAATTAATAAATCCATACCAAAATATGTAACTATAACTCATAATGCAAGGTTATGACATTTTACACACACAAATCACAAGATCAAGTATCTTGAAGGGTTTATTTAACTACTCACTACACAGGAAAACTACTAAAAGACTACAAACAAATGAAATAGTGCAAGATGATCAAGTAGAAAATTTAAAATTAAAGAAACGTCAATGTCAAGCATCGATCAACAGCGAGAGGCAACCTATCCCATAAAACATTGAAGGGAAAGATAAAGAAGAAGCCTGATCAGAGAATAACCCATCATTGTATTAATGGGAGATCCTGACCTCGGTGTAACACTTCCTATGTGTCCCTTTCATCTAAGAGCATCAACCCCATAAAACCACAGGAAAGACTGTTTCAACTTCCTCAGAAGTCTCGGTGCCAGGGAAAAGGTTCACTCTGGAAAGTTGCAGTGTGGCCTTTGTGAGGACACAGAACGGGCAGCTCGGTTCCGCTCATGCGGTTCCAGTGGCTGGCCTCGGTCGGTTTGAATGTTGCAAATTTGACTTTGAGTCCTCTATCTCTCTCTCTCCATGAACAGCTGGATCATCTTCTGACACCTCATGTGGCTGAGATGAGATCATGATGACAGCTTATCAGGCTTGTTTCATTCAAAGTCTCTTTGTCCCACAGTCTCTCAAGTGCAAAGTCCTTTGGTTCTAAATAGTCATTTAGAACTAGTGTAGCACCGGCTGTTTCAAAAGTTCTCTCTTACATAAACAGCAGCTCGCAGCATCTCAGGGCTGCAGCACAAGCAGACATCCCAAACCAAATAATTCCTTGGCAGACCATTAACTGAGTAAAACAGTATTAACCACATTTAAGAAAACATAATGAATGTGTAAAAATAAGTAAGCGTAACACTACAGTGTCAAAACACTCTAATATAATTAAAGGCTATTTCTTAATATTATGAAAATATAATAGTATGAAAGTACTCATTATGACCAAAGGTCTATCAAACCTATAATTAGGAAATCACAGTTCACATGATTACAGAACAATATAGCATCTGCAAACAGCAGTGTATAGGAAGTTTAAATACGCACGCACGCACGCACGCACGCACGCACGCACGCACGCACGCACGCGCGCACGCACGCACGCACACACACACACACACACACACACACACACACACACAAACACAAAAAGGCACTACTTGTGTTTGTGAGTTTGACCTCAAAATCGGCACGTAAGTTCCAGTTCTGTAGGTATGACATGACCACACAACATTTCAAACATTTCAAAGTACATTTTACTTAGCATACGAAAGTCAGTTAATGTGGCCCTCTCTCCCAGTCTGGAGATATGCAGATGTGTGTCACATGTTGGCTGCACAACAAAAGCATTAATTGGATCTCCTGATGTCTCCTTGAATCTTTGCAGGAGCTCAGTTGACGGCTCCTTGTCCCAAATGTATCGGAAGTTAACTCAAACTTAAGGTCCGGCAATAAAATCGGTCGTAATTTAGTTCTGCTGCCCAGAGTCACAAGTTCAACAGGACGATTGGATCCATTAGCTGACCCCGAGGGTCATCTAAGGAATCTCCAAAAGAAGTTTCAATTTTGGGTTAGGTATTTGAATATCTTTTCATCAGGAGTTGTCTTCATCATCCACTTCACGACATGCTATTTTATTTGGTTTTCATTAGTTTTTTGGACATATTCATATTTTAACATTTTTTGACATAACACTACTTTTGCATTACTTTTACCCAAAAAACTGCAGAAGTCCAACAAAGCATTAAAAATGTCAGAGGGTCGAAAAATGCTCAGAAAATATCAGCACTTTCCAACAGGTGGTAATGCATTACTGCACATAGTGACTGCACGTAATGACTACAGTAATATTACCACAAATCTGTTATACAGTTAAATTACTCAATTACTGCTTAACTGCAATGTACTACTCTAACACATTGCTTTTATTGCTCGCCCCCAACACGGTTCACAGGTCATACTTGTCCTTATCTGTGAACTTACACACTGAAGAAAGTCACTAATTATTTTGCGTAATGATGATGTCTCAATTTCAGATGTTACAGATGTCTTGCATACTGCAGTTTTGTTAGCTGGTGTTGGAGATACCTGGGAAGACATGAGGATCCTCATCCTGTCTTGTGATGTATGTCTTGTCCTGCAATGACCTCTTCTTTTGACGGTCTCTGGAACTGGACACAGAGGTTTTCTGGGATGGGGATTTGTTTGAGCTCCTCTGGCTCCTCCAGCGTCTCCTCAAACACAGGCCTCATCAGGTCACTGACGTACCCTGAAAAATATGTTTACATTATTACTTTTATTTTTTTGTTTTACAGTTATTTATTAGGAGACTACAATGTTGAATGACAGAGGTACAATTCTTTATTTTTTGTAATGTTACACGTTTTTTAAAATATTTTTTATACTTGAATATTTATAATAAAAGCTTTGTTTATAACTTACTGAATGTTGGCTTCGCTTCCACAGGATTTGCAGTGCATTGTCTCTTCTTGTTTTTCGGGAAGCTTTGCAGTTGATGCATATGTTGTGACGTACTTCACTTGGAAAAACACAATTATAACAATAATTTTAGTTAGAAACATAATAGTGTATGTGCTTTAACACTTTGGTCCACATGAAAATGATTTGACTGGTAAAGAAAGAGCTAAATCAAATATATGTTATTTTTCTGCTTCATTACCTGCATTGTATTGTAGCAGGACTTTTCAAAAAAGTAAAAGCTTGTTTTAAATAATTTAATTCCAACTGAAATATCAATAACACTGGAATATTACCTTTCCATCCTCACTGTACTCTATTGTTTTCTGTTTTAAAGTTAGCACAGAAATAGCACAGATTTAACAATGAATAATGTGTAATATGTATGCAGTCAGGTAAGCTTGAGGAATGATCACATAAGCTCAGAGGCTGAGAAGACATTGGTGAAAAAACAGTTCATTACATATCTTAATGCACGTTAGAATGACGTCCAGAATCATGAAAATGTCATTATATAACATGTTGCCCCAAAAGATGAAAAGATGTCATAGTATGTTGCCAAAAATCATGAAAAAACACCATAGTATAGTATGTTGCCTAAAATCATGAGAAAATACTATAGCATAGTATGACTTAAAAAAATCATGAAAATACATCATAGTATAGTACAATGTCAAAAATCATGAAAAACGTCATAGTATAGTATGTTGTCCAAACTGATAAAAAAAAAACGTCATAGTATGACGTGAAAAATCATGAAAAAACATTACAGTATAATGTGACGCCCAAAAAACCCAAAACGTCATAGTATAGTATGTTGTCCAAAATCATGAAAACACATCATAGTATAGTAGGTAGTCCATAATCATAAAAAAGTGTCATGGTATAGTGTGTCATCCAAAATAATGAAAAAACATCACAGTATAATATGTTGTCCAATATCATGAAAAACATCTTAGTATAGAATGTCATCCAAAATCATGAAAAAAACATCATAGTATACTATATTATCAAAAACCATGAAAAAATGTCAAAGTGTAGGATGACATCACAAATTCTGAAAAATTTTCATTGTATAGTATGTTGCTCAAAATCATAAAAAAATGCCATAGTTTAGCATGTCATTCAAAATTATGAAATAACATAGTAGTATAATGTATTGTCCAAAATCATGAAAGAAAAGGTCATAGTATAGTGTGTCATCCAAAACTGAATAAAAAGGTCAAAGTAAAGTATATCCTCCACAATCGCATGAAAATGTCATAGTAAAGTATCTCGTCCAAAATAGCTTAAAAAAACGTCACGGTATAGTACGTCATCCAAAATGGCATGGAAAAATTCATAGTTTACTACAACAACATCGCATAAAACATCATAGTATAGTACATCTTCTAATATGGTATGGAAAAATTCATTGTAAGGTTTGTTGTCCAAAATAGCATAACAACACCACAGTAGTGTATGCCGTCCAAAAATTGCATGAAATAAGTCAAAGTATAGCATGTCATCAGAACTGGCCTAAAAATATCATAGTATATTATGTGATGCAAAATAACATAAAAAGACCATGGCGTAGTATGTCGTCCAGAATGGTAGTAAACAAGTCATAGTGCCATAGAAAAGTCAGAAAGTATATGTCATCAAAAAAGGCAAGAGAATAGTCATAGTATAGTATGCTGTCCAAAATGGCATAAACCCATCGTAGTATAGTGTGTCTTGAAAAAGGGCATAGAAAATGTATAGTTTAGTATAGTTACTGTATAATCAAACACGGAGAAAAAACTGTCTGACAGCAGCGGGCTGACTTAGTGCAGTCCTAGAAAGAAATGAAAGAAAAGAATGAAAGAAATTTAGAGTCAGTTCCTTTAACGGTGATTATGGTTGTTAATGATGTTAATGATGCTGTCTTTTGTCCGAGGAGCTGGGGTTCGTGTCTCCATTGATACGACATGTCTCTTTAGATCAAAATTTCAATGCATTGCTTATTACCTTTAACTTTAGCTTCACTGACTCTGCATAAGTACCACACAAGGAGACACTTGTTGTCTTATCAATTAGACACTTTTCCCTAAAAGTTAGCAGTGGAAATGAATGAAATATACCATGAAGACAAATTACGAACACTTATAAAGGCAACAGTATTTAGTACTCAACAATTACAATAATACCCTACAGGTATATGTTACATATTCACTGAACTCTGGGAGTAACATGAACGGGAGGGCAGGTGGTATTGTGGACAGGAGTGCTGACTTTAACTTTCAAATCTCACTCAACTTAAAAATGAAAAAGAGTAAGCCGACTTTACTGAAATACACTGTGAAAGCCTATTTAAATGCAGGCTAAGAAAAATGAATAAAATACATAGGTTGAGAGGACCATGGAATAATTATAAAACATATTTATTTCCCGTCAGCTGACTGAACAAATCAAGCACCAGGATTAAACAAGCCTGTCTGTTATCCTGGTGTAAGGAGCAGGCAAGATGCACAGAATAAATCTCCATGGTAACTCCATGGTAACTCACAGCTAAGGTCAGCCCGTATACCTGGAAAATCCTGACTTTACCTGCTATCTAGGTTTTGTGCAATAGCCCTCTGCTGATTTCTGGTGTATTGTGAAATACCTTTATGGAAGTTGTTCAGAGAGTAGAATACTTGGCAGCCTGGGACTTGAGCCTTGGGCCTCGGTATCCACAGAGCACAGCGCCACAAGGAACAACTTTGAGCAGAGACAAAAAAAAAAGAAAAAGAGGAAATGTTAATCTGAGCAACAACAACAGGGCTCAGCAGCCAGCATCACTGCTTGAACCCCAATTAACCACTTATATGAAGACAGTAAAGCAAGTTTAATTGCTCACACAACAATGTTTTTTTTAAAAAAAACTTCAACGAACCTAAAGTAACCATCTTCAAATCCACAACTGGGAACTCAGAACAGGTGACCAGTGAGAGCAGTAATATAACTTTAATTATTCAAGTACTTGTTTTTTAATATAAAAAACATACAATATATAACAACAACCCCTTGTGGGATAGATGCTTTCACAGTAAATATCACGTCAGCTGATAATACTACAAAACCTTTGAAATAAAAAAGAAATTAACATTTGGCCATGAAAGCCACATTTTCTGAGAAACACATTTTTTTCCAATGATGTCAGTAGCAGTGCTTCAGTAATCACTGATATGCCAGATACATATGATAATACATCCAGTCTGTAATGGTCTTAGCTACAGTTAAACTCATATTTGCGCAACATGATGCTGTATTTCTCTTGATATGTGGAGGAGGCGATGAGCTGAAATAGCTGCTGACGTACAGCATACATAACCAAGAGCAGCAGCTGGAGTAATGAGGAGCTGGTAGCTGAGACACACAATTACCTCAAGTATAAAAATGTCAAAGAGGAGAAACAACAGAATGCATCTAAAAACCAAAATATACATCTCATTTTTTTCTAGAGAAAAGAGGCAGTGAAATTATAACAATATGTAAACAAAAACATCAGGCAAATTCATTAAAAAAAAGAGCATCCAGTGAATTAATCTGTGTGGTTTCATTTTTACCAATGCAAGAAAAGAAATGATTAACTAAAAAATATCTCTCAGCTTGGTCTGCCTGGAGACTGATAATACACTGCGGCTTACTTTCAGCTTTGTATCTGACTGTGTTCATGATAAAGATGAAGACGGGGGAGAGCAGCAGGAGTGTTGATGTAGTTTTCCCTCAACAGACGACCTGGTTTGCTGTTTGATTTATTGAATATTTGCACTCTCATTGTTCAGGAGCTCTTCTTTCATTTGTAAATAATACTTTTAAAATGTGTAATATTATAGATGTAATATAGCAATTTAATACTATACTATTGATTACTGTGCAGAAAATCTCTATTGGCTTGCTCTCCTCCAGGAAGATCAGGGTGCTAAGTCAGCAGCCCTGCAGCTGGCAGAGATCATGTGTCCTGTTGCTCAAGGACACTTTCTCAGGGCAGAAGGTTAAATGAGTGTGAGGGCTTGAACCAAGGTTGTCTGGATGAAACACAGTCTCTAACCCGTAGGTCACACTGCTTAATGCTTAACACTGATTGACTGGGATCTGGTATGCAGGATTAAGGGGGATATATTGGCAGACATGGCATATCTTATGGTAGGTATGTTTCCTTTAGTGCGTAATCACCTGAAGATAAGAATCATGGTGTTTTCGTTACTTTAGAATGAGCAGTTTATATCTACATTGGGAGTGGGTCCTTGTCCCTGGAGTCCACCATGTTGCACTGCCATGTTTCTACAGTAACCCAGAAAGGACAAACCAGGCACTGGCTCTAGACAGGGCCATTCGCATTATGCGTCAGTAACCGTAGTTAGCAGCCCCTGCGGTAAGTTAAACAGCATAGGAAAAACACTGATTTTTTTCGCATGTAACTGCTTTATTTGGTGTTTTTATTTGTTTAAATCACCGTGTGTATTTGTTTTGGAGAGGAAGACACCTCTGTGGATAATTCTGCACCCAGCAGAAACCTCTTGAGTGTCTGAATTTGAAGTTATCAGAGAAGAGAGGTGAGCATAAATCAGCAGTTGGGTGGCTAGAAGCCCATCTGTGACAAAACGAACAGCGACGGAAAAATGTTTATTTGTAACATAAACAGCGTTTTGACTGTGTTTTGGAGAGGAAGAGACCTCTGCTATAATTTGGCTCCTGGTAAAAACATCCTGAACAATGAACACTGAAGGAATCCTAACCGAGAGTTCATGCTTGGCACACGGGAGAAGTTTAAGCTGGTTGCAATATGCAATCCTATGCCACTAAATCCTACACACTGCTCCTTTAATGCTGATTGACTTAATGCTTAAAAAGAATATTCTGCTTAAATGTGTACCTGGAGTACATTAACAGAATTACTTTCAGTAACAAACACCACATTTTAATTATGCATGAGAGTAGGCGCTTTACAAGCCTCATGCATTCATTAACAATCGTGAGACATAATCAGCAGATATAGACATAGATGGATGTTAATGACAACATCTGTCATGAAACAGACTTGCAGCAGCCCTCAATGTTTTTACATTACTCAGTATGATGACATTTGTAAGGGAGTAAAAGGCAAAAAAAAAAGAAAAGAGTTGTTGTTCACTGGCTCTCATGTCCTCTTAACATCTCAGGTGCTTCTTGCTGGACATGTCGTTCCAAATGCGGTGCATCTCCTCTGGGGAGATCTGGTGCACGGTGATTACCCGTCTGTACCTGCACAGACTGTAGGCCATCTTCCAGTGATTAAAACCACTGTTCTGATATGGATGTATACCCAGCTTACGCAAACACAGTCCCACATACACATCCTCCAGGTGCAACAGTCTTGTGTGTAATGACGTCTTGAAGATTAGGTCTGCAACGTCTGCTGAGAACACATAGCCAGTGCCTGAACAGAAAGGAGGGTATTTACTGTCAGGATACAAGTCCCTGGACATGTACCACTTACTGCGCATATCCCTTATGGGACCACCGTTTATAACATAGCCAGTAAAATATCTCCTCCTTGGCTTGGTGGTGGGCTTCAGGAGCTTGTAGATCAGATTGTCCATGTTGACAAAGATGTCGCTGTCCGTCTTCATGACATACTGCGCTTTCGGGCAGTAGGTAGCCACCCAGCGCATTCCCATCATGGTCTTGAGGGTGAGGTTGTGGTAGGAATCAATAAAGTTCTCCACCACAATGTCATGGAAGATCTGGCTCTCCTGCTCCACCATCTGGTTCAGGACGGGGTCCGTGTTCCTGCCCAGCAGAAAGATGGTGAGGATGCGGATGTCCGTGAAGGTGCTCTCATCCCCCCAGGTTTCCCGGATGGCCTGCCGCGCATCAAACTCCTTGTGCGTGGTGCTGATGAGGATGACCAGGAAGGGAGCCGCACTTTCACACTTCTTCGGCTCATTGATGACAAATTCAAAGGCATGTGGGTTAAGCGTGCGGGTGTGGATGTTGGTGAAGGTGATGTTTTTTGGGGTTTTCGCGGTCTTGCGTATAGGCACAGACATGTGGCCAACATAGGTGGATGTTGGGCGAGAAATACTCAAGTACCACAGAGCACTCGCCCAGCAGACCACTGTCAAAATGTATAAACATGACACTTTTGAAGGCATTATGCTGCATTTAGGTGTATTTTGACCAGCTGGATCTTATAAGGCTTTCTTTCCATTAGCAATGTTTCACTCAGCGAGGCAGCATGAAGCTGCTCCAGCGTGCTGTTTGACATTAATTGTCAGTAATGGATTACTTTGGAGAGAAGAGATGCTGTTTGTGTTTTAATGCTAAGCACTTTAAAATCGTATGGACGTCCAATTTCTCTTGGTGATGCTGCTGCTTCTCCATTTACATCTGAAAGACAGAGAGAGAGAGAGAGAGAGAGCGAGCAATACATTAATATAAAAACATATATTAGACAGGCTCTAAAAATATATTTCTGAATAAATCATGAGAGAAACCACTGCAGTTTTTTTTCCAAATCCAATATCTCAGCAGTGACAACTCAAATATGAATAAAAGCCACAACATAGACTTTACTATCAGCACCAAGTCAAACAAATGAGGAAATTCTGCCTCAGTATCATATTATATTTATACAACAAATAACCCCAAGTACTATTGAAACACTGCAGAGAGTCTCGATGCACCAAACTTATCATTTGGGTTTTGGAGTCAGAAATCATCACAACTCAATTTCATAAAATTAATTTGTTTCCTTGGAGAATATCTAGAGGAAGAAAGGAAAGGGTTCAGATGAAATCAATAGCCTATCTAATATATTACAAAAGTGTCTGAAACACATTGGGAAAGATTGTGGTGACATCAGCCGTCCAGCAAAAGTGACTCATCATCAGACACATTTAATTTATTCATGACTTTTTTTGCATACTGTGTTACCGGCTATGTTTTCAGTGGGACAATTTTGTGGACTGTGGTGTGGCTTGAGACTATTTTAAACAACACAACACATTTGCATCTTGTGTATTTACACAAGTAAAAGTAGTAGTGATACATTGTAAAAGTAAAAAGTAAAAGTCCTGCACTGAAAATGTCACTACAGTTAGTAGTGCATAAGTGCATAAGTAGTACATAAGTATAATCAGCAAAATGTATAAAAAGCAAAAATACAGACAATAATACATATTACTATATATTATTACATAATATATATGTGGTTAATTTGTCGACTCCAGTTTTAAAGCCTCTAGTTCAGCATTTTGGTCATTGCCATCTTGGTGCTTTGGAGCCAGAAGTGACCATATTTGGACAAAAGGGTGGACCTGTGAAGAAGCAAGGGGTGGATCTGACTACCACACTGTAATGACGACTCACAGGCAGCCTGTTAATTAAACAACTCTGCCATTAAATTAAAGTAGCTAGGTGAATTATATAAAAATTCACCCCTGCACAGTTGTTATGAATAAGAAAATTAGCTAGGCCTTGGTATTTTGTACCAGGCAGTAAACATGTTTACTCTCGTGTGAAGTTGGGAATTTTCACATGGGGGGGGGGGGGGGGGACTCTGTGCTGGAGTCAGCCTCAAGTGCCTATTCAATGAACTGTAGTTTTTGGCATTGCACGTTGGCTACATTTTTCAGCCCTTGAGGTTGGTGCTTGGCTTAAGCACAACAATAGATAAAGGAATCAATAGCTACTTAACTATAAACTGAATTAAATGTTCATGCCTGTGTTAATGAGCTAAAGATTTCTTATCAGAGCTGAACAGATGATGACACATTTGCAACATTCAACACATGATCCTTCTGCACAGGCTGACATTTCACAAGAGCAGACAAATGCCCTTTTAAACTCAAACCAAAAGAAAAAAAAGGTTTACAAAGTCTCTTGTTCTGTGGCTCAAAGGAGCTGTGAGGTTGGCAGCATTCTGCATGACAGTGTGATATGGTGACACAAAGGGAACACCGTGCCATGATAAGCTTCTCCCCTGGGGTGATTTTTTTTCTCCTGGTTTGTTCAGTGCTGCACTGCTATATACTGTCTGCCTGTTACAGAGTTGACAGAAATTTGGCATGTCTGTTTTTTGAGCAGCCGTTCTGCAGCATGGACACTGAAATGGCATTTCAGTTTGTGCTTTTTTGCGCAGGTGGCTGAGCAGAATATGTTAGCATGTAGATCATGTATCCCGGCTTTTGAGGCTCCCGTTGACTTTTCTTTTCATTCAGGGTTGGCAGAACAGAAAATGCACTTCACAGGAGAACAGCCATAATGTAATGAAACCTACAGTTTCATCTTCAAAGCTGGAGAGCAGCAAAACCCAGGCTGAGCACACAAATGTAGCCATAATGACATGATTTGAATTCCATTTAACTTAAGAATGTAATTACCTGCAGTGTATACCAAGGCACTCAGACTAGACTAAGAGACACAACATTATCAACAAAGGATACATACATGCTTTGAAAACAGTATGTTAGATGAAATACAGCTGGACTTTTATGCCTGTGGACTATGATAAAATACCTTTTTATCTTGCACTGTACCTACATATATACTGTTTATTTGGTTACAGTTTGGGAATAGAGTCTGACACTGTCTTACAAATGCTGTTACTTTTCAGTTTATTTTGTACTTTTCCCCAGAGTCTTTCAGCAGAACTCTTATTTTGAGTGTATTTGCTCACAATATCAGACTTCTCCTTCTCTTGTGAAATTACTGTTGGATCTCACAGGACTTGGAGGAGCAAACAATCGTTCCCTTTAACAACAGTTTACTCAGACGCAAGAAATACGCCAATATTTTCTAATACCAGAGGAGGGTCAGGCAGAGTCAGGACAGAATAACAGGGCAATTGCTGTTTGCTGTGAGGTTAATAACAAAGTGAAAACAGAGACAGACATGAAAACAAGACACACACTGTGTGTACACATGTTCAAATACACAATAACCAGGGCCAGCTGGTAGCAAACAATCACTGTGTCCCACATTGTCACTTTGCAATCTCACTTTCTAGACTGAAGCAAAAATATTTATGAGACAGAACTGAGGCAATGTTTATGTGACAGTTCATTTGGCTGCCAGTCTGTAAAACATAACCTCGAGCGGCTTTCCAGAACAAACACTTTGAAGTATGTGCACACACACATACACACACATAACAACAGATTAAATAGACAACTCAATTTGTCCCTGATTCCGATTGATGATGAAGAAAGTACATTTTACTTCTTCTGAATGTCATTAATTAGTTCAGAATGAGCTGCAGATGCTCTGTGCATAAGCAAAACTGATGTGCGAGGAATTACATAATGACTTGTCTCTGCACTGAACAGCGATGGATCGTGCACTGACCAACCAGGCCTCGAAGAACCAGCTTGAGTGACAGCTCAGTGCTGTATTCTTTACTGCCAATCAATCAATCAAACCAAACAATAAGTCACTAATCTGACTGCATCTGTCATGATGACTGGGCATCCTTCAGTGCAACAATTCAGACTTAACACCAGAAATTTGTCTGTGTTTTATCCCTGTGGGTGAGACAGGGATATATATAAATGGGTCTATTTGCTATGAAGTCAAGTGGCAGCATCTATCAGTCGGTGAGATATGAGCGACACATAAGTGGGAGAGGAGGTATAGAAGAAGGAAGAGAGACAGAGAGATTTGGATCCTGATAACAAGGATTTATTATCCTGGCTGAGTTTGGTCCAGCAATTTGCTCCTAACAAAAGAGACCCTGCATAATTAAGCTTTCAGCTCTGCTGCTTTTTCCTAGTTTCTAAAGAAACATTTGACCTCCAATAGGTAATTTGGGGATGTAAAGACTTAAAGAAAAGGCTGCACTCACAATGATTGGGAATTTTTTAAAGGATCAGAATTTTTCTTTCTTTTATAAGAGAAAAAGAAACTCATAGCATATTTCGAAGTCAGGTGAGTTAAAAAAGCATCCAGTAACAAATCAAAACATCAGAGATGATGGCTGGCACAACACTCCACTAGGGGTGTTGTGGCCACTTGCAGTCTATGAGGTCCCAATCTCAACAGTGGAGAAGCTGGAAAGAGGAGTCACAGGCTACATCAAAAAATGGCTTGGAGTTCCATGATGCCTTACCACCGTAGGCCTCTACAGAGATGGTGTCCTCAAACTGCCCCTCACAGACAAATTCAAGTGCACAAAAACAAGACTCCAGATGACACTGAATTAATCCAGAGATTTAATGGTGAGCAACAACGTGCCAACATTAGCAACTAGGCACAAATGGAGACCAGACAAAGCAGTGGAAGAGGCAACAGAAGCCCTCTGACATGCTGACATTGTGGGACATGCTCAGCAAGGAATCATTCAGCCATCACAGCTGCATTGGAGGCAGCAGAAAAAAAGCAGCCAGTGGCTCTGGATCAAGAGGAAAGACCCCTGCTGGGCTCCAAACAAGCAGACCAGGAGGTATGCAGTCACCTTAGGCATGACTCAGGGAAGAGGACACCCCTGCCATGCATAGTCCCATTAGATGTCTGCCACTCTCAACAACAAGGTGACTCTCATTAACAATTAGGTGTGGGACGCAGGCGAACAACCAAAGGTAAACTACTGATGGTGCGTCCCAACCGAACCCAGGCTCCTTTGTGTCCAACATTATCATCAAGACAACACTCCCTTGTAAGTGCTTGCACAAGGGAAATCTACATCTTATCCTGTGTTTCGTAATCTGTGACTCTGGAACAACATGTGCTCTTAAACAATAATTAACTGCAATGAACACACATAAACATATTTTATATAAGGTTATATTATTTGTATTATTCCTGTCTGGATGTATATAACAACATATACCGAGGGTGTCGAACACACGGCCCGTGAGTCAGAACCGGCCCGCCAAAGGGTCCAATCTGGGTCACTGGATGACTTTGCACAGCACTTTTTAGGGCTGAGAGGTGTCAGGTTTCAAGAGCATGTTAAACAGTGAGCTGTCTATTTCATGTAAAATGCTGCTTCATACCTGAATACAGTTCTCTGAAAAAACAATGAAAACCTATTGTTGTCATATTTAAATATAATGTGTGAAAAATGATCAATCTGCAACTTCTTTACAAAATAATCTGCATCAGACTACTTTCTCAATGAGAATGTATGAAAAGATCCGTATGATATAACAGCAAAGCTGTAGACTTTGGGAGAACAAGTCCCTTCAATATTTCAAACAAGTGTATTTGCACTCCAATAAAAATATGAAAGTAGCAGAGTACTTTTATTTTGACAAAGTTAAAGACATACACCATACAAGGCCACACACTGATGCAGAAATTTCCCCAGAATGTGAAATATGTGTTTGATGCTTAAAATTTTATGGCAGAGGAGCTCAAGATCCCCTATTTCATATGTAAATTGCACTCCCAGTATTGAAATGAAACCTACGTCCCCTTAGTGACAGCGAGTAGCAGACTGACTGAGTGTGGAAAAACTGAGACAAATTATTGAAATTTTACTTATTTTCCTTCAGACATTTGAAGCACTTTCTGATCTGTTTTGTAAATGGATGAACATTTTCAAAATGTACTTTTTTACACTAAAAAAAAGGGGGAATATGGAGGTGTTGTTGCCTATAGGTCAATATGTTACGCCTCACTAGAGATCTAACTAAGCTGCATGTGGCTTATGAACTAAAATTAGTTTGACCCCCCTGATCTATGAGTGTTCTTAAACTCCTGTTTAATCACAAATATGTTATTTAACACTTACAATTACACACAGGTCAACCATCAACTAATCAATATGGACATAGTGATTACGTTAATTCATGAATATTTGTCATCAGGACCAACATGATCATCTTGTAGAGCTCCCTCACCAAAAGCTGCTCTCAACAGTTTTTTAAACAGAGATAAGTTACATTTTTTGATTTTTTTGTGTAAAAGCTCTGACTGTACTTTTCACAGAAGTCTTTGGTTATCTGCAGCAGAGATGTAGCTGCTCTGGTTTGTGTTTAGATTATTGTAGCACAGAGCTGAGCCTGCAGGCAGGCTGCCAAACCTTTGCAGAGCTATTATTCTAATCAGCCTCCATAATACTGGATGTCACACTGAGAGTCAGTCATAAAATCTCCTGCTCTGTGTGACCAGATTGGTGCTGGTGACTGGCAGAAAGGCCAGTAAAATATACTACAGTTGATATGGGGAGGAACATGGTCACAACTGTCGAGCACTGGACCTTCAGGACATTAAAACGTCTTGAAACACAACAGGGTGGGGAATGAAATGAGGAAATAATTAGCCTATTCTACCAACAGAGACCCAGTTTATCATGATTTATTATATAGCAAGAGGTAAACTTGTATGGGGAGCACAGCACAAAGACAGCCATTCATCAAGACATGACATTTCTTTCTCCGCGCCTCTGGGTTGACCGTTTGGCAGACTGTTTTCTAAAAAGGGGCTATTACGCTCTCGTCTGCACACAACAAAAATGATTTGATTCATGGCCCCATGACCATCTATAGATGGGTCTCTAAAGTGTTTTTCCAATAACAACATCTTGGAGCTAATAGATTGCCAGATTAAATTAACTAGTTCATACAAAGCTGGAGCATTAAGAAGAGCCTGTGCCCAAAATTTAAATTGATTACCTTGGCTTTCATTTGAAACAACACACTACGAATATTGCTAGTTAATCACATGGCACACTAATGACCGAACTTAAGAGATAACAAGGTTCATTTAAACGGGATTTGCATTTTAATATCTCACTGACAGCATATCCACACCGTGCTGTTTTTATACAAGCAGCTGCTTTATATTTCAGTTACAATATAATGCGGATGACATTATGAAGGCTGCATTCAGACTTTTAAATTTCAATGTGGATTACAAAACCAGCATGGGTGTGTATTTTTCACAAAAACAAATAACTGAATGATGAAATACTGATGACAGGACCGCCTGATGGAGCAGAGATGTGTGAAAAATGATATGAAAATTGTAGCACAGTGAGTGGTAAAGTCTTAAATCTCCCTGCCCAGCAGTACGATGCTGAAAGCCACATTTGTAAGCTCATAGATGAGATTTCATCGACCTTGGAAAAGTAAGGAGACTGAGCGTGCACCCATTTTCAAAGCCATTAACAGGTGTTTTTCACAACGTTTACTTCAACCTCTCTATATTTTATCACCCATTTTTCTAGTGTGCATATTATGAAACACAAATCAAACAAAAATGCCGAGCAGAAAACACTATTCTTCAACAACACCAGATCCCTTAAACAAGAATGAGCCCGTAAAGCTTTTTCATCACCCTGTCTCTATAAAGGCGTCATTTCAGAAAGCCTGTTATGTACTGTAAGATCTGTTGTTCTGGAAACAAAGATGGCTTCAGTATATCAACTGAGAAAACACACATTTCTTCTGAATTTTGTGGCATTGCTTTCAACAGCAGCCCTTGTATAACTCGTGTTAATGCAGTGTAGTAGCATTCATATCATTATTTCCTTTTTTTGTGCTGTAGCTTTTACTCTGTGCTACTGTAAATCTATTTCTTCATGTTGCTATGGTAACTGAAAGTGTAAAATATTATATAAATAAGATAAAACAATAAAGTAAATTATGATTTTTTTTTTCCATCTCACCTCATTATTGTGAATGCCTTTTTTCCAATGTCCTTTTTTATTTCACGGTACCATTCATTGAATACCCTCTAATTTACCGGCCCCTTCCCAGTTTCTCATAACAACAAGACAAAGACTTTGTGCTGAAAAGTAGCATTATGAAATAAACAGTCAATAAGAAAAAGACATTTTGAAGTAATGGCAAAAAATGTTAATATTAGACTGCAATAAAATCTGTTTTTTTTTTAAAGAAGCAGGATTAAATAGAATTTCATAATAATGAGCTAAACTAATGAGGTACTGTACTTTATATGTCAGAAGCCCTTTTTACACAAAGATTGCACTCTAGGGCGGCTAAAAAGGCCCTCTTGAATCCTCCTTTGCATTTTTACACAGAACCAATTGACAGCAGCATAATGCCGTCCATGTGTTATTTTAGATAAATAAATAATCAACAGTCCCTTAAACTTTACAATTTCATGGTTATTTTACATATTTTGTCTGTGTTTACACATATTATTCATTTCATAATGTCTTATTCATTTATTAAAGATCCCCTCCAGACATAAGACATATTAAAATGCATGCTTTGGAAGATAATTTGTCTGGGTTTTCCATAAGAAAACAACTTCTAAAAGTACATCAACTTATTCTCCCTTGCTGAAAAATGCAAAGTCTATGAATAGGCAAATCATTTTTATTTAACAGTTAAAATGCAGGACACAAGAACCTTCACTGAAAAGACTTTTTCTCAGTGTTTGTGCACTGGTGTTTAAGGTTTCCATATCACATTTGTGTAAAATGAATATTGGACTATAGCACACAAAATCCTACCCATATGTATACAACTTAAACTCAGATTTAGGCACAGAAAACCTTTTTTTGTGCATGATAGGTCAAAGTCTGAGCATGCAACATTCTGTACAGTAAATATCAACATCAGAGTGAAGGAACAATAATCAAACACATTTTTAAGAGAAGACAGACCGAAAATTGTCGACAATTTGCATCTATTTTGGGTCCAGTTTCCTTGCACATTTCCATCCTTGTAATTTGATTACATTCCTTGAAATAGCAAAACAAAAATAACAGTTTCTGATAGTTTTAAATGTATCAAATAAAGCATTTATACAATAGTAACAGTCTAATCACCAACTTCATCTCTCTGCAGGGGGAGATGAGATTTGATTTGATACAAGATGAACAAAAGAATAAGATTCTCTATTTCCCACAGACTCCAGTCTTTTTTTATTGCTCCCTGATCGAAACATTAAGGGAATATTGTCATTTACATATTTTATGCTCAGGGCTTGATCTAAATTGTGTTCTGCTTCACAGTTATAGCAAGCTAAACACTAGAGGAAAATCTATACTGGAATCTAAATGAGTGAAGCAACATTAATCTGAATGAATACTTTCGATAGTTTTAAAAACAGAAAACTGGCATCACAGTTGCTTTCCTTTAGTATTATCACGTCTTGAAGAACGTTCAGTAAATAAATGTTGATACTCTGATTGAATATATCTTGAATATACAGATTTGCTTGGGTGGATTGAAGACTGCTTTCTATATATAATTCCAGTAAATTGCAGGATTGGCTTCATAAAGGGCCAAATGAAGCAAGAACGACTGTTTTCCATGCAAATATGAATAGGAGAACAATAAACAATTTTACACAGGGATTGTGTGAATGATTGTGCAGGTTTCATTATTACACAAACACACTTAAAATCAAAAGGTTATCACAGTTCATATTTATACATGCATATTTACAGCAGCGGGTCACTCGTAATGGTGTTAAGGGATTTTTCTGAGGACTCTTTTGCACAAAGAAACAGCTGTAAAAGCTGTGACAAGATGTCACAGACACATGAGAAAGAGTTGATTTTTAATATATTCATAAATGAGCAAGCTATTAAAATCACAACCTTGGAATTTGCATATTTAAAGCAACAGGTCTGATTATATGGATAAGAGATTTGCTAAGAGCTTTTTGAAAAACTAACAGCTCTGTTGTGACAGGGTTCAACTAAAACACAAGAAACTTGTGCTCCAGAAAAAGATAAGCACTCAATGAAGAACCTAGGATCACCAATCAGCTATTATGGCTTAAATGTAAAGGCCAGTGATCAGTGATAACTAACACGTCTTTGGGGTCTGCAGGTGGGAACCTCCTTTCATCAGTGTTTCACTTAGTTAGTCCCACAACACCTCCAGGAGGCTAGGCAGTGAACTCTGGCGTCCCACTCCCCTGATGCCAGCTCTCACTGCTCCTACACAGCCCAAACAACCCTGCCACCTTCAGCAGACACAGGCTCTGTTTATACAAGCTCCAGGTTGTGACAGTGCCGATGCTACCTTCCCTAGCAACTGCTACATACCATCTTACCTTACCTCTCTTGGCACATGGCTTATCACAGTCTAAACAACACTGCCACCTTCCACAGACCCAGGTTATGTTAACATTATTGAGGTTGATTTAGGTTCAGCAGGGTGAGCACACTTTTTTTTTTTTTAACTTAGGGACCTATAGAATCTTTTTTTACTCATAGAGTAAAATTACCTTATTTGGGAACATGTAGTTTATCAAACACTGTGTGTAATTCATCAAAGTCACTTCAGTTGTTCTTCAGTCATCAAATCTCCAGCTCACACGTTTTTTTCCCTCATCATCGACATATTTCAAGTTGACTTTAACTGTGAAATATCTGCTTAAACTAACTCTCCAACATATCCAAAATTTGGAGAAATCGAGGCTTTAACACAGAGCTATTGAAGTTTATAGCCATGAAAAAACAGCGAATATTAAAAAACAAATTAGCAGTAAATGCAATTACTAGGTGGCAAGGTTCACCTGGGCTAAAAAGCGTCACTTTGCCAGACAGTCTGTTGTGCTATATTGTGGACAAGAGCTGATTCCTAATTCCAATATATTTTATTGTTCATTATTTTTTCCTAGGGGGAAATTTAATCCTTTGGTACTTTGCTGTACTTATTAACAAGCCAGGGGGCCAGAATGTTTCAGAGGGATCCTACATTCAGACACTCGCTGGTAAAACTATCCTTGCTAATTTTAAGCCTGCATGGATACAGCAGTCTGTAAATAAATCATTAGCTGTGTCTGACACAATAAGAGTCATTTATAGGTTTTACTGGAAGATGGCCGAGGGACTCTAGAATAAAGAGCGAAGTCAAAGATCTTGAGCCAATAGCTACCGCAGGGACTGCTTGCACCTCTCTGCCATCAGGTGTTGCCGAAATATATTAGCGGCGAGGCAGGGTGAGTCAGGGGTTTTCAAAGCAGAGCTGCAGACAAACAGGAAACTGGCATCCTGCTGGGATGATGCCAGCACTCGTTCTCCCTGAACAGATGCTGCCCAGTGCCCACTATTCTTTGTTCCCGTCTCCAAAGGCATGCTGCGTTGCATGCCGCACACAGAATAAAAATGCTCACCTTGATGCCAGTAAAGGACATAACAGGGGGAGAAAAAACAAAAAAAAAAAACAGTTGTTTGTCAGTTTTAAACTATCAACCCTCAATTTTTGATGAACTACTTTGGAAAAATGTGTAAACAACAATGACTTGCAGAGAGCTACTTCGAAACTTTAATAATGAATTCAGGCTTCAGTTTGAAGCATGTTAAGTGCAAAGAGATGTGTCACAGTTACACACAGCTGACTTGATAGATATTTAATGCCACAATACTGGATAGTGGTGCTAAGAAATTGTCAAGAAATGTGAGAGAACTGAACCTTTCTCTTCATTACAGGCATTACAAAGAAACCATCTGCCTTGCGACTAAATGAGCTCATTTCTCAATTTACGAGACAGTATGAACAGTATGAAAATGGATTGCAATTTATCACACTTTGCCGATTTGATCAAACGGCTATGTGTAATAATAATACAGTTACATAACATGCATCAGTTTGACATCAGTGGAGTCCACTGCACATCATCAGTCTGATCAACCGCTTTGTCAACTAATGTTTTAATGTCCATATCTGTACAAGTGAAAACAGAAAGTGGATAATCTCTTCACTTCACAGGCTGCTAATTTAACATTGTGTCAGCCAATAGCTTGAAATGAATAGGTTTCCACATAGTGAAAACACAATAATGAGCAATAAATAAAAATAGTAAGCATGATATAGTAAATGAGCTAATTGTTGATCAGATGGCCCCAGTAATTAGTGATTTGTTTGCTGGTAGAAAAATAGAGGACAAAATGATTGAACACATTGTGTTAGTATTTAAAGGCTTTTCCTAGGAATCAGATCAATCTGTGAGCTCATGTTTTATTTGTTCTAGCAGATGCATCTAGTCCCCTTCCACTTAGGACAGATTTCCAGTGGCCTGAGACGTGCCGCGCCAGTCACAACGCCATTTATGTAATCTGGTACATGTTTGAAACAAAGACTGTGAAGAGGAACACAGCTGAGGCATTTTCGAAAGCAACCAAGATGGCTGCAGCTAAAGTGAAACTTTATGTTGAAGCTGCTATCACATCAAAACCATGGACTGTAGAAGTAATGGATGTAGCTACTGTGATGTCACCCATTAGTTTGTGGACTGCTACTTTGAAGCCTCGGTTCTGGCATTACAGCTGTTGCCGTGTTGGGGATTTTTGGAGCCATAAGTGGACATATTTTAAAAGGGGCTAGCACTGTGAAGGAGCGAGGGGTGAATCTGACCAGAAGTCTTGGAAACTATCGGCAGATAGCTTGTTACTTTTTTCCCCCACACTCAAGCATCCTCACCCTTAAATATACATAACTTTGGGCCTTGATAAAATGTAAACAGTTGACTTATATAAATTTGCCCTCGCACTGTTGTCACAAATGTTGAAATCAGCTACAGAAACAAAAACTGTTTTTTTATGTACCAGGCTGTTAACATTTTTTTTTTTTTTGTAATTTTTGGCATTTTAACATGGGGGTCTATGGGGATTTACTGTTTTGGAGCCAGCCTCAAGAAACCATTCGATGAACTGCAGTTTTTGGCATTTCCACATTGGCTTCATTTTTCAGCCTTGAAGTTGTTGCTTGATCAGCAATGGACAGTATATTTTCACATAAAGAACAATAGCAACAGTAGGTCATTCCCATGGGATTTTCCTACCTGACAGAATTACCTACTCCATTTTTATCTACATTTCTAGAATAAATGGGTCATTTTGATGACATTCCCTACCTGGCTGAATGAGGGGTAGCAGGCCATTCTGATATACTCCATAACTGTCAGAATGACCTGCTCCATTTTTAACTACATTTATAGATTCACAAGTTCATTCTGTAGACATTTTCTACCTGATAGAATAAGCTACTATACTTTAACTACATCTATAGGGGGAGTAGAAGGTAGATTTATTGGTCATTTTTTAAACTAACTAAAAACAAATTACATTTATCCTTGATCCTGCTACATCTTTGGAGTTGAAAGTTGAATTGATTAAAATGAGCAGCTACTATGAAGATTCCATCCGGTTGCTTGGTGATGTTGATGCTGGTGGCATCGTTCAATTCCTGCAGTGCATTTTTAAAATCTGCATCAGCGTCTTGTGTCAACATGGCCCCCACAAGGTCAGTCCATCCAGTGCAACAGCTTGATCTGGGATGTCAGGTGTTAACCATGTCTCTGTGAAGATTTGCGCAGAGCAGTCCCAGATCACCCGTTGCTGAGTGATGCAAAATCACATCTCATCCACTTCCCTCTCCTGCAAACAGACTCTAGACAGAAGAAGGCATGGTAGAGGAACAGCTCCTGCTCCGAGTCAGGCCAGCCTCACCGTTATACCGACTCTTCTCCCCCTTTTTTCATCTGGCACTTTCAGTTTTGTTTCTCCCATCCGGTCCCACCGGCTTGCTGACGTATGCCATCGGTGAGGACCCTTTCGCGGTCTGCTGCATTCAGTCCAAGCCCCACACAACTTTTCTCGATGCTGATTAGTGCCACTCTATCGTAGAAAAATCCTGCTTCAGCAGAAGGGGCCATAGTATCGAAAAAATAGACAAATATAACAAAAAAGTAGCAAGGATTTGTGGAGCTACCGGGTGCTGCATCTACATGAACTGCCGTCATTCTGATAGATATTTCTTATCTGACAAAATGATCTACTCTGCTTCTTACTAAATTTAGAGGTGGTAGGTCATTCTGATAGATATTATACCTGACAGAATGGCTCACTCTATTTTTTGTTGGACTGCTGTGCTATACATGGGGTTTTCCGTGAATGAGAGAGTGAGACAATGATAGAGGTGGCACCGCTGGTTAGTGTGACTGAGATGCGATGCAGCTGTTTCCCTATTGGCCATTGTTCTTTCAAATTAAATAGGCGCGGAAACAATGTACACGCTGACAGAAGCTGACGGTCCTGTATTACTTTCACATTATTCCTCACTCTCTGTAAGCAGTGTAACATGGCAGCATGGTGGAAAAATAGCAAGACAGACAGCTAACAAAGCCATCCACAGTTGTTCTGTCAGCTTTCTAAGACTACTTTGTTTTAGTTTCAGGTTTAGTCAGACTTTGGATGGAACTATTAAGAAACACCAGAGCACATCACTCTGTGTCTCATCCAGCCACTCACACTGAGCTCTCATTATTATCACCAGAGACAGGTGTACTGATTTGGGGGCCTGGGGCCACAGGCACACACATTATTTTCAACCTTTCCCTAAAATGTGTCTTCTTTACCCCATGATAGTAAAGAAGTCCCTGAAACAAAAAGGTTGGGAACCACTGTACACGGTCCAGCCATATAGGCCTACTAGGTTTTAACTTAGTCTTGTTTCATTGCTACCATTTCTCCATGCATGTAGTACATTTATTTATACATTATTAAAGTAGCGATATGAGCAAATTATTTATGATGTATGAGTACAGAGGACAGCTAGATAGGTTTCCAAAACTTTCTTAGAATTTCCAATGCTCTTCTTTCTTTCTGAGAAACACTGTGACTCTCCTCCACAAGAGAAAAATATTGTTATTAAGTTGGTGGCTATACTGTGTCTGGTTTTTTCCTGTGTCCTCCGAATTAAATCCTGCCCTGTCCGTTTCTGTATTGTATTTCAAGTAATATGATGTGAAAGACCTTCGATACTGAGTTCGAGACGCTTAATTAAACAGGACACAGCAAACTGCAAACTTCTGATCCCTCTTAAACCCAGTGACTGTCTGTCCAACAGAAAAGACAGAAAAGCTGAAGAGATGCCATCTCATCTGTTGACCTATAATCAGAAGACTCTGCATACGCTCATATTTTTTTTTTTTTTTTCAAATAATTCCTTAAAAGTAACATCATGAAATAAGTGGTCATAAGCAGTGACAAACCCAAAATATCGATCCTATAACAAGCAGTTACAGATTTGTGAAAGACATTTTTCAGTAAAAGCAGTAGACAGCTTTAAGACAGCTTTTTTTTTTTTACATCCCAAACACTGATTGCTTTGTTACTGAGGAACAGTGTTTCCATAGTGAATCTGAAAATACTGGTATTATATTACAGAAGGAGCCTCGGGGCAATTCAAATGGCAGCAGGGACAGCAAGTACAAGACTAAGCCACCCATCCTCTTCACTGTGTGCATAAATGCTGCACAGTTAATGTTTGACCAATTAAATGGATAAGGTGGCATATTTTTTAATTCTATATTCATCCCACATACAACAATGAATTGATCCCAAGTTATCCTTTATGTAGCTTATTTCTTTTGTTCCATAGACCTATACTTTTTGTTTAAAAACTGTTAAACACTCATCAATGAGCCATACTGTTGTACTGGGGGACATGTTGCTTCAATACTATTAACACACACACACACACACACACACACATTCACACTTCACAAGAGCTGGTGCGACAATTCACACAGAATGAAAAGACAGAGTTCATGTTCATATTTCAAAATTTCAACTAAGTTCACAATCCTAATAAATGAACAACTTTATGTTCATTTAGAGATTTCCCCAAGACTGATTGGATGTTTCAACTCGATGTGTTTTTCAAAATCACATGCCTATACACTGACATTTCAACTTGTGTTGGACCCGGTGGACACACTTTTCCTGAAAATATGAGATTTTTTTGAGATTTTGTTGCAATGCATACTGATTTGTTCACAAAACTCATTCAAACATGAACTGGCTTCAGCAATACCAGCAGGGGCGTCATAGTGGGGGGAAAAGTGGGACTGACTACCCAGGGCCCAAGTGGGGAGGGGGCCCTTATTGGGCCTGAAATAAAAATTATTTTTTTTATTTTCATTTTTTTCTCTTTAAGTAGTGACTGCAATTAAAAGTTAACTAAAATTGTCTGAGTTAATGAACAAACATTCAGAATTCCTTTCTAGAAAAAATGTGGAGTCTCTCTCAGAGGCCCCTCTCACATTTTTCAGGAGTGTAAAACAAAGTTATAGTTGTTTATTGCTTTTAATGGGTCATCGGGTAATGCAGGTGTGGTTATAACAATTGTACAGGGTTGGCTTGGGCCGTAGTGATGGGGCCCAATGAGATATGTTTTCATGGGGCCCAGAATTCCTGGCGACGCCCCTGAATACCAGTAGCCACGTTTGTCTGAATTGCCAGTTGCAATAGCCATAGATTTTGTGCTGAAGACTGTTCCCTTGATTAAAAGTGTTTTCCTTCTGTTAACATACATAGAATCTCTCTCCTGGTTAGGTCTGGTTTAGATTTGGATTGGAGGAAACATATATTGAAACAGTCTTCGGCACAACTCCAGCATGCTGGGGCTCCACGGATCCTTCTTATCTGTTATGATATTTAACAACTCTCATGCTCATTAGTTGCAAATGGAAAGGTTTCCTTCACAATTCACTAAAAACACAAGAACACTCAATTAACACGCTTTTTTGATGCTTTCATGCACAATACTGATGGATACTGTAGTTCACCTCTACATTATACATTTTCCTGCTGCGTAAATACAACATTATAAAATGTGTTTTAATCTGCAGTTAATAATAGTCCAACGGAAACCTGTTTGAGTAACATTAATAAATTCCAAAAGATACAGAGCTTTGAATCCTTTTAAAAAAAACATACTTTACACTTAAATTAAAAATTTCAAATGTTAAACTTGACCAGCCAAATGTACAGTATGTCTTCAGTAAATGCACCTGGGCTGAGATCCACAGACATGGTAGTGAGGATTTGAGAGAATAACATTGGTTTGGTTCTGGTCTCTTCATGGAATAAGAAAAAACTTCTATAATAACAGCAGCTTTATCTTTTAAATCTACACCGTACAGCAGAGTGCATAGAACAGAGCAGAGAGCAAGGCTCAAATAAAGATGTTTTTCAAGTCTGTGTAATACATCCATAACATAACTGACCCCTTTTGATTAAGAGGAAGTATTTGCTCCAAGCTCTAAATGATAAAAATAATGGCACAGACGAAGATTTTCAGAGCTTCTTGCAAGACGTTATTATGCAGAAGATTATCTTAAACAAAATGCCAACTACACATATAAAAACTATTATCAAATGTCAAGCGAGCACAACTTTGAGTGATGTGTTCAGTGTTACAGAGAGTGCTCTGGATGTTTGGCATTAGCACACAGCCAGAGGATAAATTGGATCAGGGCTGTCCCGGCACTGGCACACAGGCTCCCAGACATCATCAGGCTCAACTAAACCCTGACATATCCTCCATCAACAGCAAAATTATTCACTCATACTTTTCTACTGTGGAAACAAATGAGTATTGTTAACATGGTTGTCATCAAAATTAAATGAAATTGTTATAGGTGCGATGTATTCTGGCTATAAAAGCCTGACAGTCACCACTGCCCAATACTGTGTCAGCACCGACATGATTAATGTGTGTGGACGAGCAGCACCAATCAGTCACACACCGTCAGTTATGCAGTTGAGGTATATGAGGACCTACTGGGCAAGTAAAGTACATGTAATATTCTGATTTAAAAATAAAAAACTTGGATTGTGAATTGGCAGTTACCTGTACTATTATTTAATAAACAATCAAAGTTTAAATTCAGTTGTTAAAGTTGTTGTCAGTAGTTGTTGTCAAATTATACTGATTCTGTAACCAGCGTAGTTACCCTTCACCTCCCTTCTAGTCTGCAAGATGTCTCTCCTTGATTGCAAGGTGTGGTATCGGTAGGGTGCCAAGCAGTTTAAAGCTGTAGTCGGTAACTTTTATTTAAGAAAAATATTCCTCTGACGACTCCTTTGCCTTGTAACAACTCTAACTGCCTTATTGCACATGAATGAAAGCAACTAAACAGATGCCAGGTGTCTAACGTAGCCATCAATCATGTCAATCACGGCTTGTGAACTGCAGTCAAGCTGTCAAACTAGGCAGTGCTGATCAGTATGAATTGATCAAGCAATATAAATCAAGACTCTGTTACTGCATTGCTTATATCTCGCCTCAGATGTCATCAGAAACATATTTTAGTGCATTGTTTAGCTGTAAAATGAGAATGTTTCTAAATCTTCCACCATGTTGGAAACCGATGAGCTGAAATGAAGCATCGCCAACCGCACAGCACAGATTATCTGTCTCATAGGCAGATAAATATAAAAAATAGTGACAATTTCAGCAACTATGACAAGAGGTTATTTTCTTAAAAGTTACCAGTGGCAGCTTTAATGGGGATCTGCTTCTTCTGAGACTAACTCTATATGTGGGTTTATGATTGCCATCGCAATATTGGCATGACTGATAGCAACAGCCTTGGAACTGCAAATATATATAAAAATATAAACGTACCTTGCAAATCACATAATAGCTTTACCGAGATTAAATCATTACTTACATGAGCCCTTTATGCCACTTACAAGGTTGTAAGTTATTTTATTAAACTATCCTACCTACTTTAGCAGGCTAAACCTTTTTTTTTGATTAACCTTTTATCAAACTAACCTTCCTACCTTAGCAGATTAAACGTTTTTATTAACCTTATGAGGAAAGTCATCTCCTGTATTTGACCAGTCTTTAGCATTTCAGTGGTTAGCCACAGTACAAGTGGGCCAATTTTGGTTCTGAGGCCTTTTTACCTTATTAGACTCTATACAGCTGTGTGGAGACAGTGTTTACTACTGAGCCACTGCAGCTGCCCAAACACACCTTTTAAATCGCTTCAGGAAAAAGGACACAGAAATGTGAGAGATAAAACTAATAATGACAAATCATCTATATATTTTATAAATATCTATATGAATATGATGTTTGGCAATTCAACATATAGCCTAGTTCTTTATGGGCGATAAAGAAAATAAATGCACACTATGTGCAGTTTTGTAGGAAAGCACATGATGTCAGTGACTGTGCCCTTGTTATATAATTGTCGTTATTATAGCAATTAAAAAATATTATTTGAAAAATAAAACCTTTAAAGCCTGAGCAGATTGGCTTGTTTAGTTTTAAAACCATGGGGAGAAGGCAACTTAACAAAAATTAGCAAGAAATGTGTAAAAAGTTACAAAAAAGAGAAAACTATAAACAAAAATAAGAAAGTTTTAAAAGTTTCATTTAAGAATGAAAATACATGTCTGTTTATACACTTTTTCTGTAACACAATTTTAAATACATAGTTACAAGAATGAAAATATAGCTTTCTATTTTACTCCTGGTTAACTTTTACCTTAACTTTCCCACCATGTTTTCAAAGGAAATCAAACCAACCTTTTTTCTGGGTTTCAGGGTTTTAAATGCTTGTGAATGACATCTGAATACAGCACATGAAAACTGATGTCAATCCAGATGTTAAAAGGTTAAAATGTTGTTTAACTTCAGTAGAGCAGTAGATCCAAATCTTTGACAACGTTTAAACAGAACAGAATTTAACTGACAGTAATTACATCAACAGTCAAAGGACAACTTACTGAAATGATATGTATTGTGAAAACTGTAATTTTGTGCATAAACAGCTTTGCCTTCTTGATCTTCATAAAGAGAAACATTGCCAGTTTTCAACCAGCTTTGTATCACAACAATGTGGGCAGTAAGTGTAAATGAACTTTGTTCAACTTTCTTCCATCTTACCAGCGCCCACATCTCCCTGTTCAGTGGATTTTTGCTGGCTCTAGGGCTACTGCTTGAACTACAGATTGTACTTCCTCATTTTTGTATGCTTGCCCAACCACTGACACAGAATGAACCAGATTCTGTTACCGCTTGCCTATTTCTCACCGAAAATGTCTTCAGAAGCATATTTTAGCTTACTGTTAAACACCAATACAAGATTGCTTGTTGCCAGCCGACTGCCATATTGTGTTCGGATGAGCTAAAACCAACTTGCGTTATGTTACCCAAAAGGGGGAACGTTTATTAGTCCAGTGCAGCACGGTGCATTCAGGTAGGTTTTCTCTTGAGCCAAACACATGCCGCAAAACTTTCTCTCCGTTTTCACCCATTTCAAAAGTATTTGGATCTTCCTGCTCCATAGACAGCCCAGTTTTATGAAACAGCATCTTTCCAATATTGGAATACTCCTTTAAGACTGTAGAGTATTTATACGTAATTCAATTTCTTCCTCTTTTTTTAATCTACTTATATTGTGATCCACTCATAGGATTCAAAAAGTATAATGTAGATCATTACTTTGATATTCATATGAGGGTTATGGGACTAAAGTGCAGGGATGTATTCCAATTTTAACATACAAATTAAGAACAAAAGAAGGTGCTGTTCACTTTTTACTGTTTATATACTGAAATAAAACCACAAAATCATCATTATAAAAATACTCCCTTTTTCCCTGATGAAGTAGGTGCATGGTAGGAGTATATTTTTGTGTTAGAAGGAGACAGGCCTGATCGTGTCTCATCAGTTGTACAGAGTTGGGTAGAAATGCAGAGACTTAATGAGAGGATGTTTGCTGTGGAGCCTCTCCAGCCAACCGTGTCACATCACAGAGCAGCCAGGTAGTCATTAGAGGGACAGATGGTGCTGTGGCTGATTGGTCTCTCTGCTGACCTATTTGAAGGTGTTTTTTCCTCATCATGCCTCTCTTCAGAAGTAGTGAGCAATGTAGGAAATAGAGAGGCTCAAATAAAGACAGAAATGCAAAATACACTTTAGTAATCTGCGGGATACCTTCTGCAGCTTTGATGTGTGGGAGACTCCACAGGCTCAATGAGCTTGTGAATTACTGATGAATAAAAATGCGAAATAGGTCGTCTTAATACATGAAACCATTTAACTGCAACAAGGCAGAACACAACATCAATATGGGGATTACGTACTCACGAGACCAACCTGAGGAACCTCACTTTTAACAGCCGTGCTTTTCCCTAGGGCTCAAAAAGACCCAGCGCAGTCTCTCCTCCTCCGTCTAAACTGCACTTCACAGAGCTGGAAGGCAGTGAGGTGTCTGACTTGTGTTGTACCTCGTTTTCCCCCCTCAGGGAGCATTGGTTATCAGCACAACCCCCAATTTGCTTTGGGTTGGCACACTGGGTACATCAGTTATGGAGATATAGCCTCACACCCCGAGACACCCCTGCAGACAGACCATAAAGCTCCGGCCCTGGAACGGCACTAATAGTGATGTCAGCTATGTCACTTTCCTACTGAGAGGACAGAATGAGGGACACCCTCGGCTGTCACATCTAGGCAATAAAACTTCCTGAATGTGTGCGGAGAGGCCCGGCTTGGGACATAACATATATCTGCCATCGAAGAGCTCAAGACTGGTTGAGTAAGTGTGTACACCATTAAGCATCTGTGCACCCTTTTAGGCGTAAGCACAAGATCTACTCTACAAACCAATTAATCCTTCTTGGAGAAAAGAATACAACAATGCACTTGGGCATGAGCAATACTTCACCTCCCAGCTTTGCTAGTTAGCATGCTAAACAAGCAAGTTGTTAGTGAGCTAACACTAAACGGGCGTGCAGATTTGTTAGCAGGGTTTATCTGCAGTGCTGGACCTGGCTCATTCTGCATCCTGGGTGAGCTGCCCTTGCAGGTTCTAACTAACTGTCTAACTAACTAACTGTCACTTTGCCATGTTAAAGAATTCCTTTTGTACAATCATCTGAAACTATTACAGTAGATGGATTACATACAAAATGAAAATGGCAAATCTGGACTGTATGAGAACGTAAGGATGATTTTATGTAAGTCTGTGCTAAAAACAGGAAACACTGAATGAAACATTGAATGCAGAGCAAAGGGTAAGGCTGCATCACTTAGCCTGAGCGATCACAAATCCCTATTATCATCTTAACAACCTGATTTCCACATGTAGAGATAATGTCAAACAACCTAAAGCCAGTAATCTCTCTTGATGATGCCTCAGAGGTCCCTAATTTACATTTGAAGCCATGCATTTTTACTTGCACTAGAAATAACACAGCAGCCAGGAGAGGAACAGTCAGGAGTTTCATGTTGCAGAACGCCTATTGAGTTTCATTTTGCAACATTACAGAACAGAATGACACAGGATGCAGCAGCCACGGTAGGGATAATAAAGGCTAGATGGAGGAGAGATGAATTATGGGTCACTTCTAGGGGGGCTGTCACTGCATGTCTGGCATCAAAAGACGCAGTAACAGGTGGGGAGGAGCCTTTCACTCAGAGCCACGATTTTCCCAGATGGTGAATAAACTGAATGAAGGACACTATAATTTTCACTGTGTGCTGCAAAAAAAACACAAAATAAACAACATCTTGTGAGGGGGAAAAGAGCCAAATTAGTCAAGGATGATGCTTTCAACAGGATGCACCGTGTCTACAAACTATCATATCAAGGGATTTCTCTAGATGTATTTTAAATTTTGGTGAAATAATGTTAAATTCAAGAAGACCAATGACCTCACAGCAAGATCTGAGTCTGCCAAGGTAACATACGGTATAACTTTCACAACTTTGTGCATTTGCAACTTTTTTAATCAATGTGTCAAACTACTACCATAAGGGACCTCTGGAGCAGCATCACAAATGAAATGATTTCCAATGAGGAGAATGGCATGTTTGGCATCATGCCACTTTAGTGTGTGTTTTTAGACAAGAAATCAAAAAAGGCGTGATGGGCGTAATGTTTAACACAACAGCGTTGACCATATATATGTGCCAGCAGCCTTTTCTAAACAATAACAAAGGCATAACATGGTAATAACAATCATTTACTGTCACTGTTGTGTTAAATCATGGCCAATCTCGTCATCTCACTGTTTACCCCATTTGTTGACATCTTCTTTGAGTTAGGTGCTTCTGCTATCAGCTGTTTATTAACTCTTCAACTGTGGGTTACACACATAACACATCATCAAAATGTTACACTCCTCCTGTCCATGATCCCATCCTGCCAGCTGTCCCTTTTACACAGACTCTGATCTGGTGCTACCTCCACTGCAGGCTTAAAGACAAGTCAGCTCTGTCTCCCCCATTGCACAGTTGGAACCATTTATACAGAATGACGTGGCCGAATAATGACACAATGATGACCTCTTGAACAAGAGTAAACAGCCGCCATACGGAGAACCTAAATTCACCAATTAACCTAATCTGCATGTCTTTGGTCTGAAGGCAGAAGACAGAGAAACCCACGCTGATGCTACTGCATCATATAAAATATATCAGATAAACATGGAGCCTTCAGTAACTGCAGCATTTTTGAAATAGGCTTTCTAATTATACAAATAACTTTTAATGGTATTCTATAGAATATTATTGTTGTTGTTAGAATTGGTATCATTACCAGTTTTTATGACCCATAAAAACAGATCTAACAACCAATCACAAGGGATTTTTCCTTTTTATAAGTATGAGGTTCACTAAATGCTGGGGTGCGACGGGCTCTGTTCAGATGCTAATAGCTATTAATAAAGTGACTGATGAGTTTTGAACCACAGAGAGACACGGATATGAACTGATTTAATGTGTAAAGTTTTTCTAATGACCTTGTTTATATGTTTGTTTTACTAACTGCTCGTCTGCTTTGTATTACGCTGTCTCTTCTGTCTGATGGCCCAAAGACAAATTTCCAGCATGGTGGACAATAAAGACATGTTCTTTCCTATTCTATTTTATGGAGAAATTCACACCAGTGTCCCTTAGCCCCCCTTGCATTTTGTGTCCCCCTACCCCCTTTCCCAGGTTCAATTCCAACAATTTATGGCACAGGCGAACGCGGACTTCATAGCACTGTAAACAGCTTTTAATTGCCTATAAATTAATTATGAATAATTTAATCAGTTTGGGGGGTTTACGGCACTGGAAACTTTTCATGCAGTGATTTATAGTATAATACTACTCATGGTACTTCAATTTTCATAACTGAAAGGAACAAATTCAAAGCAGCTCTCTGTCATGTGTGTAACAGAGATTTGACTGTTTAGTCTATAAAGTTTAGTGAATGAAACAAGTCCTTATGCTAGATATATCTCAGTTCAAGGGGATGGTGAAGATAAAAGACTATGATTAAAAGATAAACCTTAAATAAACAACTGTATGAATAGAAATGATACATAATAAGCACAACATGGAACATAAATCAACATGTTAAAGACACTGTACTTTTCTTTTTTTGTCTCACAATACCAAGAACTGTGTAAGAGAAATTAAGCAAAAATCCTTTCAAATCTGTCAAATGAACCTTTTCTGTGTAAAGGAAGTGAAGGCTTGGGACTACTTGAGACAGCTCGAGTGATTTGCCATACTCACTCATGACAAACTACTCTGTAGTAAGGCGATGTATTTAAGCTGTCAATCCTGCGCTCATAATTTTGCTTTTTTTTTTTTTTTATCTGTGTTACATTTTTCTGTCGTGTTTGAGTAGAGTAGCTACTTTTATTGGGTTGTTATTTTTCAAGTAGCAAGCATTTTTTCTACTAAGCAGTGGAATGCATACATTTATGAACACATTTGTTTATTATTATTTTAGAGTAGATGTGTCATGATGTGAAACTGCTTCAATGCATTCAGCTTCGACCTCTGAGTAGCTCATAATGTAGATTTCTGCTTGCAAAGTGTACTGTAGCCTAAGTAACTTTTAGTGGAAAAAAGATTTTTATAATCGGACGCCTGGATTTTAAACTGTCAAAGTGTTGGACGGACCTAACCTCCACAGCTGAGCCTCTGTAACGTCTATGTGCCCATTGCCGATGACTCCGGTCCACCCAGCTGATGCCAATGCGGCCATGGCTGCTCCTTACCCGGACCTCCTCCGTCAACAGCCCGGGCAGCTACAGCCTCTCCGCCGCCGCTGGATAACAGAGCGGAGGTGTGTTTCCAGCCAACAAGAAGGCCAAACCAACAGTCCTCATCCCGGCTTCCGACCTCCTCTTCCCGGCATAAGCTCCTTAAGGACGCCGCGATGAGACACTCGGAAAGTTTACATGGGTTTTCTTCCGCACCACAACATCCACCTGGCTCTCCTGCCCACCGTCATGTCCTCGTCCACTCTTCCCTCCGTCAACATTAAAAATTGGGGCCCCCATCACCCTAAACATCCGCTTCTTTAAAGCCACCACCAGAGAGGCTGCTGCGCTCCCTCCTGTCCTCTGTCCACCGAGTAATTGTCCATTTGAGTCTGAGATAACCAAGAAGGATTTTAACATACTTTTAAACGTTTTAAGTAACTGTGGAACGTCTGCTTTTATTTCCAGTCCCATTCCCGCGCTGTCCTGCGGCGCTGGTCCTTTCTGTAGAATCTTGGTGTTAAATACCTGGTTGCTATCTGCTTGTTGAGCTCATAATGTAGGTTTAATTGATTGTTTAAATTTGTTCTGAAACGGCTCCTACCTTTTAAGAGTGATGGTTTCTCCCTAACGAGCCAGGTAGCAAGTTGCTAGCCGCTAACCTGCAAAACACCACTCAGCACTCCACACCTGAAGGTTTACATCTGACACACCCATCCCAGAACCTCCTCCTTCTTCGCCTCCTCCAGTCCCTTCACGACCACTCAGATCTGCACAGTGCTCCCCCTGTCGGTCATCCGTAATCTCTACAATTCTAATTATTTATAACAACAGACCCTACTGCCCAAGAAGACTTTATGGGGGAGCTAACTCCTGCAATTTAAGACACTTTAAAATAGGAAACAGCTCAAATGCAGTCAACTCGGTCTGATACAATTAAACAAATTGGTCTACTTAATGCAAGGTCCCTGAGCAACAAATCTTTTTTAATTAATGACCTAATAATTGCAAATAACTTAGACTTTGTTATGGTAACAGACATGGATGTCCCCAGCCGACTTTGCAGTTTTAGTGGAAGCTACACTGTTAGATTTTAAACATTTCCACCTTCCTCGACCTTTTAAAAATGGCTGAGGCTTAGCTGTTCTTTGCAAAAAAAGGTTTTAAGTGCTTTTGGTAATTTTATCTTATTTGAAGTCTTATGTTTTTTTTATGACTGGTCCTGCTCCATTATTGTGTATTTTAATTTACAGACCACTGCAATATTACTATTGAATTGATGAATTTTCAGAACTCTTATCCATTGTTTTATCTAAGTATGACAGAGTGCTTATTCTGGGTGATCTTAATATCCATGTCTGTGGTCCTTCACTTTTAACGCTGCCTCTGCTGCTATAACTTCACTAATTCTTTTAACTCTAGTTCAGTGCTTTAACAGCATCCAGATGAACTTTTAACCCTTAACAGTTACTGTCACTCCATTCTTGACCTCATTGCCCCTGTTAAAACCAGAAAGCTAAAATCAAACCCACTCCCATGGCTTAATGAACATACTCAGGCACTGAAACAGTAATGCAAAAGATTACAACTCAAATAGAAAGCAACCAAATCCAACGTCATTCATAGTACTCTCAAGGATCATATGAAAAACTACCAGACAGCAATAAAAGATGGGAGATTATCCTACTTCTCTGATATAATCTCCAAAAACCTTCATAAACCCAAAGTTCTTTTCAACGCCATCAACTCTGTTCTTAATGGACCAATCAATTCAGCCCTGGATCAAAGTAATGTCTTAGCAGAAGAGTTTGCAGCTTATTTTACCGGCAAGATGGAGAGCATTTAGTCCCAAATTTTACACGATCAAAGAAATCGATCTATTGTCTATAATAACCCTGTCTCCTTCACAGTTTCAAACTACTAACCTCTCAGCACTCAATGAATTAAGTTTCTCAAATGAAATCCTCCACTTGCTTTTAAGTTAAGTTTTTAAAGCAGGTTTTCCCAATGGTTGGTCCCTTTATTTTATCTATTATTAACAATTCACATCTTTCCTAATGGTTTTAAACATGCTATTATTCAACCTAATATACCTAACTATTGAAAAAAACAATCTGGATCCTCTTCTACTCAGTAATTACCGTCCAATCTCTAAACATTCATTTTTATCCAAGGTGCTTGAGAAAGTCATTTCAACCCAATTAATCTCTTTTATATTTTATAAAAAATAAAACTGAATAAAAACTGCTAAAATAATAGTATTTTAGCAGTTTTCATTCTGATTTTAGAGCCCACCATAGCACAGAAACAGCCCTTGTAAAGGTTTGCAGTGACCTGCTTTTAACAGCTGAGATATCCAGCATTAGATGCTGGATATCTCAAAACTTAAAAACATGTAACAATGACAAAACTGGTCATAGGCCCAACTAACGTCACCAACCTGGTTCACAACCAACTTGAACATTTTAACGATCTCTTTCAAGGCATTGCATGGCCTTAAACCAGATTACATCAAGGGTTTATTGACCCCCTAAGTGCCTGGGCATTCTCTCAGATCGGTGGATGCTGCTCTGCTCGTTGTTCCCCGCTCTCGGCTTGTGACAAAAGGTGATTGTGCCTTTGCAGTCAGAGCCCCCAAACTGTGGAACTCATTGTCTATTGAGATCACACTTGCGACTTTTTTAGCCTCTTTAAAATCCCTTCTTAAGACGTTCTTTTACAGGAAAGCATTCATGAATAAGTAATATGTGGCTTCATTTTTTTTGTGTTGTTTTGTTTCATTGCTGTCTTGTTTTTAATTTGTTTCTTGTCTGAAAAGCACTTTGTAACCTTGTTAAGAGAGGTGCTATATAAATAAAGTTTATTATTATTATAATGAAGAGTAGCATGAAGCTTTGCTACAGTTTTAAAACTACTGGCTGCTGCTCTTGTAGCATTTCATAAAAAAAGCTCGCCTGCCAGCAGCGAAATCTTGTCTCTCTGTGACAGCAGTGTGTGGGAAATATCAGTAGAGATTTTGTGGTGCCCTCCCTGCTGCTGGTATTTGGTGATGCCATGTGTCACATCGTCTGCCAGCCTCAAACAGGCAGGCAGTTAGTTAACTAAACTATTGTACTGGCTCTGCTTTTGTTTACATGCTGTTCAAAAGCTAATAGAATTTAATGCTGTCAATGTTGCTGGCTGTTTTATCGGTTTTATATTTATTTCATGTGATGTTATTTTGGTGCTAATTCCTGCATGTGTGTTTCTGCTGTTTATTTATTAGAGAATTTACATTATTTTCAATTTTTGTTGTGCCCAAGCTTATTTCTCTCTTGTTGATTACCAAGTGCATTATGATGCTTCCATGCTGCTTCATGCTAAATTTATTTTGCTGAATTTCTCCCAGGTAGTTGTAGTTTTGGATTGGTCTCCATTTGGCTCACTGCAGACTAGGTCTCTAGTAGACAGTGATATTGTGTATTGTTGCTTTAGGACTGTTTTTCTGCAGAACTGGTGAATGCTTGTGGGGGGTGAGGAGGTGAAAGCCTAACCATATCTCTCTGTATGCAATTTGCAAATACTCTGTTTTCACACACTAAATATTTTCCAAATGAGTTGACTGACTTAAGTTTTATAAGTCTGCAATGTTAAGTGTAGTGTCCTTTCACAACAGTTTGCTAGGAGATATTGAGCTGAACTGGAAAAAGACAAAGAAAATCAATAAGATTTATCTTTTAATGACGCAAAATGAAACTCAAGTACGCCTGTCTATAATAAAACACGTCTGAATAGAAAAAGTTTGTCTTAACTTCCATGCCTGACCTTCCAGCACTCACTCTCAGACTGTTTTCCTGGTTTCGACTCCGCTCGCCTCTGACCACCTCTCCTCGTCTCTGCCCCAGTAAACCTAACAGCCTTCTGTCTCCGACCATGACTTTTGCCTGTGCACTTCCTGGTTCTCGTCTGCCTGTGGCTGTGTGGTGTTCTACTGCTTCGGCTCTGTCGAGACAGATCGCCGTTCTTTCCCCATTCCCTACTTACCTGCAACCTTATTATGCTAACCTTTGCTCCATTCAACCTGCCAAAAGATTAAATAAAGGTCACTACCAACTACTCACCTGTCCTGATGTGCTGCAATTGGGTCCTACCACACCCCGTTACAAAAAGTAGACAAGAAATTCCTTAATTTTATTGTGTAACAGTACTACACCACCTCATCTAAAGGTGGCCATTCATTTCAGTCAGGACTCACACACCAAAAATTTAAACGTTGGTTGAAAGCCAGCGGTGTGGTAGACGCAAATCTAAACAAAATTGACACAGACTGTCCCTGTGCTTACAACCCCCCGAACAAAGCCTGAGATACACAGCACTGTATGAACATGGACATATTCTGGAGAAGTCTCTTGAAACTACATGTGAATGCTAACAATGCAGGAGGCTGAGGAGGTGGAGAGAGTTTACCTGCAAAATAGCATGTAGCACTGAGATTTTGAGATGCAGCATGAGTGCTGTTTCCATTATGTCACCACACATTGCTGCATTGCATTTGGTCAAATTAAGGAGAAAAATAAGTGTAAAGTAGCTTTGTGTCCATAATGAGCCTGTTTATACCAAGTATTAACATGCATTTTTGTGATCCAAACACAAGTGGACAGCCAAGACCCAGTTGACCACATGTGTTCAGATTTCATTACAGCCTACATCACTTACACTAGAAGGTAAAAGGACCCAGTGCACAATTATTAGGTCCACACTCTTGCTAGATGCTCGCTAGGTACGTAGCAGGTATGTCAGTACAGCTGGAGATATTGCTGTCAGCAGAATCCGATACATCTGCCTCACGATGGATGATCATGCAACAATTCATCCAACATGTAGTAAAATGGGCAAGCTATAGAGTGTAAGCGCGTTGCAACCTAAAAAACCAATATGTCCCGCACTGATGAAGAATTTTCCTGTTACATATTTGTTTTGGATGCATCAGGATACATTAGTGTTTACTTTACAAAAGATATGTGGTCAGACCACTTAAAAAATTAGTTTCAGTTATCGGATCACAAAGCATCTTGGTTGTCGTTTACACTTGTATTAACACTGTGCACTTGTGATTGAATCACCCATGATATACGTTAATACCAGGTATACACCATAAATGTATAATGAGACCTGGGTACAGTGCTAGAGGCGGGCTCCCTTTAATTCCTATGAAAGTTGCTCAGTGGCACATGAAGCCAAAAAAGTTTGGTTTCCGTTTTGTGAAATTACCTAGATCTTGGGCATATTTAGGCCCATAGAGCAAGCATGGCAGAGATTTTCGCTGCCAAGCGGCTAACTTACATTTTATTACTCTACTAATTTGAATGGGCATAAAAAGATTTAAACTTGCAGTTCTTCGAATTGAATGTCTAAAATCCCAATAGCAAACAAATTATTTAGCTTAGATTGTGATGCATAAAGATTTAGCCACTGATTTACAGAGTTCTCTTTCACAATGTAAGTCTATAGGAAAAAGTCCTTTTGGTCCAAATGGCATCACATGATGGACCCGGACATAATAATTCCGCCTTTGGCCACTATGTGAAATTGGTTTCAAAGCTGTTCTGGCACTGTTCCTGAAGACTTGGTATAAACAGGCTAAATGATACCCCTCCCTAATTTTGTCTCAACCAACTTCGCAATGACCAAATAATGAGAACCACTCAGCACTTACTGTAACATTACAAGATTAAATTCTCAGAGACACATATGTCCAGGTAGGTCCTATTGACTGTTTATGGCAATAGTAGGCTCACACAGTCAGCTCACAAAGAAATCCAAGCAACAATTACAATTCAGCAAGGGGACCTTAACTGTCCCCAATAAACATCCATGGACAATAAATCTTAGTTAAATTGACAAAACCAAAAAGTGAGCCCATAGAAGAGGTATGGGTCATGGGGGTACAATGAGAAGTGTCAGGTTATAATGGCTGCACTGTGCATAACTTTGACTGAAGGTTACTTATCAGCTGGTGGCACAGCAGTCAGTGATTGTGAAGCATGAATGAAGCAACTGATACCAATCAGCTCAATCAAATGCTCTGCCTGATCTAATGCTATCCCCCCATTGCACTCTTTAATGGGTTTAAACTGTTTTGCTTGTAAGCAAATCTGCTTCATCCTAATTGACAGTACAAGTTTTATCTGACCCACAGCAATGCAAGGGTCAAACAGTTTCAGCTAATATCAAGAAAGTTGTCCATCTCATATATGCCTCATATATTTAATCCTAAAGCTGGAGGGTAGATGCACAGCATGGCATTTGTACAAGAACTCCTACATTCAGCTGCTCTCAGAGTTGGTGGGTTATTTGTCCAGATGGCTGCTTAAACGCCAAGTGACCTGCATCATCTCAACTCAGGTGGCAAAATGGACCATGTGCTTTTCCACTGTGTATGAAATGGGTGCCCCATGCCAGCGGTCATATGGGAGAATCAGCTACAGATCATCAACTCTCGGAGTTGGCAGGGATTTCTACAAACACACTTTTGCGAGGCAGATGCTTCTTGACATGGAGTGTGAACCCAAGCTGTCCAGTTGATACTCATCTGGTGCACAAATATACGGAGAAAAATACTGCTGATGGGGGGCGTTTGTTACACAGACATTGCTTCAGTGTGTCAGAATTTTTAGGCAACAACAGAAACAACAGAATTAATGAGAATGATAACAAGCACAGCTTTGCCTTGTTTTATATGCTGATCGCTGGGAATAGTAAAAGCAAAAAATGCATTTAGTTGACTGTGAAATTTGGTATACCAAATATGCTCCTAATGAGGTTGTCATCTCAGTTTTTAGGGGTCTGTAAATATGAGGATTATAAGGCCAAGCATTGATGTATTGATAGAGTAAAAGCAGCTGAGGGACCTGCACATGTGACAGGAAGTAATTACGCTTCCATTACGCAGAGTTACTCATCTCGGCTCACCATTAATGACCTCCAAAGATTTTCTTCTCATACGCTCCAAATGCATGGTTGCAGTTAATGTAAATAGCCGAGCATGACCCTCCTGTCACCACAGCCTTTCCCTTCTGTGGTAACATCAGCATTAATGATGAATCATTATGCAGTGGAATCTGGGTTTTTCGTCTCATTATCTGACAGGCTGCAGCTCTTCCGTCAACCCCAAAGACACCTCTGTCTGAATCCTATTATCCCTCTGCTCCTTTAGCCCTGTGTGGATGTGAAGAGGTTCACCAACCTCATTCTAAAGCACTTCACCATGACACATGTTGTTGACCACAGTTACACGTGTGATGTGCTGCACTGGTGTAAGCTGACTGAATAAATAAGTGCATTTTAAACACAGAATTTGATGTAACACTGCACACCCACACATGCACTTGCAGGCCACACAGACATGTTTTTCACAATCACACAGCATGCAAAATGCAAAACAGTCAGTTTTTTTGTGATAAGACTGCTGTCTCTGTGTGTACCCTTCAAAAACAGCACAGGTTCTCTTCCATTCACTGCCATTCCCTCTCCCTCACTCCCAAAGCTCTATCATGAAATATGCATTCACATTCAATACGTTGAGAACCAGAGTCAACACACAGAACCAGAGGAAGAGCCTGCTTCCTCCGCCAATCACAGTAGTAAAACCTACTACTTTTAGCCTCAAGCCCCTTTTCATCAGTGTGGTGCTGTGGATAATTTATGATACAGGTTAAAGCTGTCAGGCAAACACAATTACAGCTGGCCACTGTGAGTCTCTTTGACAAACACTTAGGACTTTTGTCTCCATTGATCATCAAATGTCAAATAGGACATTTTGATGGAGAGTATCCAGCTTCTGAATCAGGATTTTATCGGCACTGAATGCAGATTTTTCATAAACCATAAATGTATTTTGTATTTTGTGTAAATGTCACATCATGAGTATGTGAAAGCACGAAGCAGAGAGCCAGCAGAGCTGTTTAAGAGATACAGCAAGACTGAAAGCAGAGCATGGGGAACACACAGCTCTAGGGCTCCCATTACAGGTACAGGATATAGAAAGCGAGCAGAAGACAAGTGTCTCCAGAGAAACTCTGTCCAGAAAAGTGTAGCCGGCTCTGAAACAGTGTGTCAGTGCCACGTGAGGTAAAAGAGAGGTTATAAAACCCAAATATTTTAGAGGGTAAATGGATCCAGTTTGAATCAGTACATGAGCACGGAGGTGGAACTCTTCTTAATTTGCATTGCAACGCAAAAAAGAACTATTATCCTCAAAAGAAAATTCATTGTTTATAATTGCAAATTATAATTTCCCCACATGCACTCCTTGAGAGGAAAAATAAAGAGGTACTCAGAAAGAAAATGAATGGTGCCATCCAGGAGTTCTTAATTAATACATCTCCTCTTTATAAGCAGATGGCCGTAGCCACCGCAACAGAGATGCTAATTCCAGCCCTGCCCCAGAAATACATGTACTTCAAGCAGTTGGTTGTGTGTCCAACCAGCACTCCTGCAGAGACAAGAACATAATGGACATCCAACGTTCAAATTACAAGGACAATCTGGCGAATGACACATTCACTGTCATAAAACAGACATGATTTCAGTTTCCCAAGCATCGATGTGATACGGTATGTCTCCTCCATCATGAAAAGAAACACAGCGAGCCACACAATTTAAAGTAAAATCAATACAATCTTCATTCTCTGTGATGCAGCGACAAAGTGATTCATGTCCACATCATCAGAGAAAAAGCTTGCACCATCTGAAGTGTTGTTCAAGGCAATGTATTCAGTTCAGTGGGCACAGTCACCTAAGATGATGAATGAAAAGAAAAGTGGAGAAAGACATGGTAAATGTTGCACCAAATCCTTGTGTTCTACTCTATTTTCTTCCACCTGAAATATCAAGGCACAATTGTGCATGAAGCAGTCAACTCAAATTCAAAGTGACAGAACCTGTGAGGAGATCTCAGTGATTCTTGTGTGCTTTATTTGGATTTTCAGCCTAGTCGATATATATATATATATAAACCTTCTGCTGCAGCTATTTGGCACTTTAGGCTGTTAGGGATCGTAGTTGTTATGCTTTAAGTCAAAAGTGCATACACAGTAATAATATATGCTTCTACTAAGCCATTCTGGCTTGGAGCCTCAGTCTGCTAAGTGTTGTGCAAATAGAGAAAGTAAATTACCATAATACCACACTGGCTGTGGTAAAATGCAGCAAGGACATCGGAGCACACAGCAAAAAATAAAATTGCTTGTAAAACCCCATCATGCAATCATTTCCTGAAAATGTAATAACACCTAACCTGATCAAAAAGGTAATAAAACCTTTTTTAAAACCTATAATCAGTCAATACAGAATCTCATAAGCCTGTAATGCCGGATTTCATGGCAGCTTTTCTAAAAAAATGCTGATGCAAGACTGAAAATTGCAAAAATAGTTGCGGTGCTGTCTCAAATTCGTAGTGTGTAAATATGAGCATTCAGTGTTTCCCATAGAATTAGAATCTATTTGTGATGATGGGGGGTGAATGCCAATGATCAGCTGTTGCTGCCATTTGACTCAGCCCTGAAGGACTGTCTCCGTGAGCTGCTTTCCTCCTTCTCTTTCTGCCCTGTGAGCATGAGCTGAGACAGCAGCAGAGGCTAACATCCAACACCAAATGCATACATAGGTACAGACAGAAAGCCTGAGGACATAATGTTTCCAGCCACAGCTGTCATCTGCGATGACATATGATAACTTTGGTAGAATTTAAATTTCCAAACATGAAAATAGTGTTTGATGTTAGTGTTCAGTAAGCTAACATGACACTGGATGTATCAATGTACGTATACTTTTACTTTTACACACTTTTACTTCATATCATGACCTGAACTGTATTACACTGGCATTAAAAATGTTAAATATCAGTCAGGACATTTCATTAAATTGTTGGGGAAGTTATTACATTGATGTGTTTTATACATTTTTGATAAACATTACGTGTAAATTTTATTACATTATCAGGAAATTATGGGTGCTAAAATACTCACGTGCTAAGACAACATCACACTTAATTATGTGAAAGGCCTCCAATGATATGACCACTGGAAGCCCTTTATTATGACTGCATGCTTTGATCCACCTAATCAATGCGTACTTTTAATGAACTGTAATTGAAATAAAACCTGATTCAGGTTATGCACTACAAATAAATATTTAAGTATAAATATTATTACATTATCAAAACTGCCACTTGGAGGGCAGCAGACAGGAGAAACAGTTTTCTTATTTTCAAATCTAGGAGACATGAAGCAACCTATCATTCATCTGGAGTATTTTTGGCCACCTGGCCACATTCACATTCACATTCACTCTCCTTTTGGCACAACTTTTGGTCCACACCATAGACTGTATAAATAGTGGACATAGCTATCGTGACGTCACCCATTGGTTTATGGGCAGCTGTTTTGAAGCATTCTGGCTTTTGCCATCTTCGGTTTTTGGAGCCAGAAGTAACCATATTTGGGCATGAGGGGTAGATATGACTCACATACTGTAGCGATGCCTCATAGACAGTCTGTCACTCAAGCTGCCCCACGCTTATATATGCTTAACTTTGGACCTTAATAAAATGTAAACAGGTAAGTTATATAAAAATGTCAGCCCTGTACAGCTGTCATGAAGGCAAAAATTAGTTATAGAGACCAAAACCATTTTTTGTTCCAGGCTGTAAACATGTTTATTTCTGCTGTAAAGATGGGCATTTTAACATGGGGGTCTATGGGGATTCACTATATCTTCGAGTCAGCCTCAATTGGCCATTTTATGAAGTGCAATTTTGGGCACTTACTTGCTTTCATTTTTTCTTCCTCAGAGGTTGCTGCTTGGTCTCCACCAACTGCTAAATGCCAAACCACATTAACCATTAGTAACAAACTTTGTCTGCTGTGTAGCACTGGAAAAGTGAGGCACAGTATTTCTTTTAAGAGCTTTTAGACTGAAAACAGCTGACTTTTGCAGTCAAAAGTGACTCTGAAGAGAGACATTTTAAGGAATGCGTTCCTTTCTTACTGAGGGTTAGATGAGAAGATCAATACCGATCAACGGAAAGTGTAGCAAGAATGTCTCTGTCTAAATGTAGAGACCAGTTTGGCCTGCTTTTGTCTTTTGGCTAAGTTACCATCTCCTGGTTATAGCATCATATTTAACAGATAGACATTTGATCTCATCTAACTCTCAGCGAGAAAGCGACTAAGCACGCTTCCCAAAATGTAAACTTTTCCTTTAATACACACACCATACTCCACATAAACAAATCTTTGAGATTTCTGTATGTGAAAGGTTCAAAAATCTAGGTTTGATGGGTATCTGACTTGACGGAGAAAATCTATATCCATCACAGCAGGGCAAAGAAAGTCTTATACTTTTCAAAAAGGAGAGGCTACAGAACTCATGCCAAGAGGAATAACATGCAGAGCAAAACAAGAGCCTGCTATTCATCAAATGCCAATGCTTCAGGTTCAGAGAAATGTGTTTTATGTCAGGAATGAAAGACAATGCTGCTGGTTTGTGTGGCTTAAAGAAAGAGCAAACAACAAATGCACCTCTGTGTCCTTGTTGCTGCAGAAAGTCAAGACCCAGAATGTTAACCATGTGTGAGGGAGGCATGTTTCCAAATTAAATTATTCACTTTAACACACTTTTGACTCCTTTTCATAATCCTGCAAGGACACCTTTTGTATGTCTGCACAGCTTTGTGCTGGTTGTCCATTGGAATTGAAACGTCCTTTGTAACTTGAAAATACACATTGCCATTTGTTTTCATTTGGCAGTTTGGCTGCACATCTGAGTTTACCCACAGGAACGTCTGAAATGTACTTTGACTGAGCACAGAGAAATAAAGATCCTCCAGGGGCACTGTGCCTCTGAGGCCGGGCATATGGTGCATTATTTAGGGTACATTCAGCTAATAATTATGCTTTTTGTGTGAAAGTGTGAAATCTGGCCTCAAACTTGGTGACTCTGCATAACTAATTTAGGACAGACAGGAACAAATTACTCAGAAATTAAAATGTTACTGATGAATCCCAAACCAGGATTTTAGTCATGAAAATAATATTAACTATGAAAAAACCGATACCAAAGCAATCCATGCATGTAAATTAACCAAATGAAAAATGAAATTGGTGCAACACTACAAACATATTATGAAAACATTATTTCCTGAATTTCACAAAATCTGCCTCATAACTCCCATTATTTCTCTGAGAGTGAAAAGATTGTGTCAAACTATCAGGTTGGTGTTGTGGTATCCTGTCACAATCACAGAAGGAGCAACTAATGATCCTCTGAGAACAGAGGAAACAGCAGGTTTCTATACCTGCCATAATTACCGCTTATGTTTATTTGGATTGTGTGCAGCACAGAAGGAAGCACGGCTGTGTTTCCACCTCTCTTTGAGTCAAAACAGACTGTCATCCTGAGCAGGCAGCTCTGCCTGTCTCCACATTCAGGCTGTGCTCACCCAGTCTGAATCTTTCTCAATTCAGGGTCAGAAACAAGGACTAGGAAATCTGCTGTCATGTCTGTCGATTATGTCTCTACTTTTTATTATTGGAATTATTTGGAGTTATGTCAAAGTTCTTATTGTAAGTTTGGAAAGGTATGAGCTGCTGTTGTTGAGTGTAGAATATTATGGATATTGAATACAAATGGGTGTTTCAGTCCTGCGTGGAGTGGAATTGTGTATTTATTGTCTATTTAAATGTTTCATACACGATTTTCAAACACTGCAACTATATAAACAGCAATTAGTTACATAATAGAACATTTAAGTCTAGTCTAAGTTGATAGAACGGATTTAATTAGTGTGCTTACTTCTCTCTCTTTTACATTTTATTTACCTCTTTATCATGATTCTTCCTTGTTTTTCTCGACAGCTACTTTCACTTTCAATCTGCTCTCCTGGCTTCCTGTCTCGAGTTTAAGTCCCTGTTGCATTGATATGAAGTGGCAAGTAGTTATTATGCTGATAGAACACTGTCTTCACTAGAAAAACAACACTATTCATTTTTGTCTTTCAACTGCTTAAAGGGACAGTTCACTCCCGAATCAAAAACGCATATTTTCCCTCTTTCCTGTAGTGCAATTTATCAGTCTAGATTATTTTGGTTTGAGTTGCCGAGTGCTGGAGATATTAGCAAATTACTGCCTTCTTTTGAATAGAATGGAACTAAATGGCACGTGGCTTGTGGTGCTCAAAGCGGCAAAAAACGCAGGTTTCAGGTAGGAATGATTTTCTTTCTACAGAACTACACCCGCCAACTGAATCACCACACAAAGGGAAGCACGCATCTCTTGCTGGCTCCTCTCACACTGTCACAAGCTCTCGTCCATGAGTAGATGCATGCTTCCTTCTTTGTGGTTATACGGTTGGCTGGTGTAGTTCGGTAGAAAGAACATAGTCCAGTTCTGTGGATTATCTTGACTAACCAGGTCATGATTTCTGGACAGAGAAATTGCTATTGTTTTTCAGATTTACTTTTAGCACCACAAGCTGAGTGCCATTTAGTTCCATTATATTGGACCAAAAGGCAGACATCTGTTGTGGAAAAACTTGAACCCTCTGTCAATCTATAATTTGATGAATCATATAATAAACTCCATTAGCCACAGTTGACCTTAGTACAACATGAATGAATGTACGCAGTTAAACCAAAAACTATAAAAAACAGAGCAATTATTCAGCCTTATACAGTGTATTTCACATGTCATACAGAAGCATCTGTATCCCTGTTTAACACTGGAGTCTGAACACCTACAAGGTCTTCAACTTATAGCATCATAGCGTTCACACCCCCTGGAGCCTCCTTAGATGCCTGCATGCAGACAGTGAAGGACTCTGAGGCCTCAGAAAATATCTAACCATGGCCGTGGCTGAATTATATATTCATACAATTATTGTTATTTTTCAGGATGACATTTACATAGTTTCCTATAGAATCATTTTTCCGCAACAACATCTCTGCTTTTGATAACTCACACCAAAACAATCTAGATTGATAAATAGCACTGCAACTAAACAAAAAACATGCAGTTTTGATTTTGGGGTGGACTGTAACTTTTAAAAAGCAAGGTCAGAGGTTGTAAGGGGCAGCTGAGCATTTGGAGCTTGGGATTTTGACAGTGGAGACCACAGTTGCAGGTTTTAAAGCCTTCAAGAGTTTTTTTTACCTGTCGAAGAAAAATATTGTTAATTTGTCAGAATGTGAATGTGTTCCATGGCTATTTGTCATAAACCTAATTGACAGATGTAAGATAAATGTAACAATTCATAAGCTTAATTCTTTGTTTGCAAGAGGTTACCTAAAGTGTGTTATATAGATTAGTGGTTCCCAAATGGTAGGTCTTCGTCCAAAATGGGTTGCGGGTCCATTCTGAATGGACCGCAAATCACTCGCGACCATGTCACGTTTGTGAAAAACACTTTATTTTGAAGTACGGTACGGAGGCCCTTCTGTGCGGAGTTTGTATGTTCTGTGTCTGCGAGGGTTCACTCCGGAGTCTCCTGCTTCCTCCCACAGTCCAAAGACATGCAGGTCAGGTTGATTGGAGACTCTAAATTGCCCTTAGGTGTGACTGTGAGCGTGAAAGGTTGTCTGTCTATATGTGTCGGCCCTGCAATAGTTTGGCGACCTGTCTAGGATGTACCCCGCCTTCTGCCTTATGACAGCTGGGATTGGCTCCAGCCCCCCACGACCCTTGCGAGGATAAGCGGTTACGGAAAATGAATGAATGCATGTTTTAAGCCCACGTGATATTTACAGTTTGTGAGATAAAATAGAATATGTATTTATTTCTCTTATGTGTGAACCTTGAAGTACAAGGAGAAATCTGGACCCACTGGCTTGACCACTTAGGAACCACTGTTATAGATTACTAAGTTTAAAAAAAAGAGGCAAATTGGATAAAAGTCAATACTGAACTTGGCTGAATATGTCGTGTAGTCAAGGCTCCCAGAGAGCTGGGTAGGTTAGTCATTTTCACACTTAGTATATAGTTGACCCACCTCATTACCCACCACTTAGCCCACTTAGGTTATTTTTTAAATTAGTTATCCCCAATTAGGATGTTCCACTGTAAAACAACTTAACTTCAGCCTTGCTAATACCGGCCACTACTGATTCTGATTTTGTTCCTCGTCTTGTTTCTCTGTACATCACCACCTTGGCCTGCCTTTACACAAACATCTTCCCTTTAGTAATTTAGAACCTCTTGTGTACAAAGCTCCAGACTCAAACTCAATCCATAACCTCTGGTGCTCTACCCTCCCCAGCCAACCCTCCCACTGGCTTCGATCAAAGACAAGGTGCTCAACTGTCTCTGCCTCAGACCGAAAATCCCTCCTCCACAGCTGGATCAAGGTGTATTGTGTGTCTCTTTGTAGCTCTGTGAGCAATCCTCAGTGAGGAGTAGAAGTACATTGTTTCATGGCAGGTTTTATACAGGAAGGACCAGTGTCCTCAAAACCAAGAGGTCTTCCAAAATGCCCTCGGCCACTCTCTCCCTCAGTGCCCGCTTGTGTTTGATCATCACTGCCAAAGCTTCACTGGCTTCCCTGCTGATCTAGGTGGACCTCTCCATCCAAGGAGAGCTCAGTGACAGACTGCTACGACCCCCATCTGCTGTCCATTATCCAGAGCTGCTGCTCATGATTAAAATCATCTCCTCCACCTACTGGGATCCTTCAGAGAGTGAGAAAAATACAACCTGGGAAGGGAAGTCTTAAGCCCTTTCAAGTTCTGTTATGGTAACGTGATTTGGATTGGTGTCTCACAAATTGGTAGTCCTAAATATCTCTTTTGGTGCCCTTGTGCTCTTTTGTTTTCCTCAGTGTAATTATTATTATTCTTTTGAGGAAATCCAACTTCTCATGCATGAGAATTAATCAAATTTTGCACACAGGCCCAAACACAAGCCAATGGTCCTGTTACCAGCGCTACAGCTATTGTCTAAATTTCAAAAGTTTTAAAATGTTTATCTTTGCAGCTTACACCATAATGTAGGCCCAAATATGGACAAACTTTTGTACACTTCACTGTGGTACAAATTATGAAGTACATAACTATGTTTTTAATCACAAAAAAAAAAAACTGTAAAACTAAAAAAATCTCCTCCCACATTTTTTGCTCAGTTGACACCAAACTTGGTACAGGGCATCTTTGATCTCTCCTACATAAAAGATCCAGATTTGATTGATCAAAAATTAAGCCTACAGTGCATCAAGATATTTGACTATAAATAGTGCTGTTAACATATACTTGCACATTCTTGCTAAATGAATATTCAAGACTCATGAAAAAAGTGTCAAAATTTTGCTGTCATGCTATATTAAGTGTGTAACATTTCACAATTTTATATCATAAACAGAAATTTTGACAGCATTTTAAATTCTGCTCTCATATATACTATTGCAGTCTATGGGGAAATGGCATCTTTAAACGTCAATTCAACACTTGTGGAGCACATCAATCTTTGTAAAAACAAATAAATTCTTAGAATCTCTTTGTAGTCTAGCTGAAGTATGCAAATTCTCAGAATTTTATCTTGTGGCAGAGGCACAGTGTGACGCCATCTATAATTTCTCACTTGGCATGTAGCTCACTGGGATAGTGATTTGCCCTTGGTGCCTGAGGTTGCAAGTTTAGCCTCATGTGATGCAAAATGCATATTCTAATGCAAAGTTGTTCATTGTCCTTCCAATTCAGCTGGTGCTAAAAATGCCTGGCCCTGACCCATTGATGCGCAGCAGCTATAATTACTATAATTATTGACTGGAACGAGGGAAGAGAGAGAGGGGTGACATGTAAGAGTCCCTGGCACTGCAATTGCCTGGTCACCATCATAAAGGAACAAACATGGTGGGAAATATCTTCATTCGCTTTCTTGCAGAGTTAAATGCGCAAACTATGCACCATGCTACTTCATGGTGCAGTGACTTCCTGAACTCTCTGATGGTAGCCTAGAAACCCTATTGCTCTCAGCCAAGAAAGAAAAATAATACACTTTGTTTTCTATAATTTTTAAACAAAGTAAGTTAAATGTGTTAAACAGTAAGCTTTACGAGTCAGTTTTGTCACCCGGGACACAACCAGGCTAGATATTTTCCGAGTGTTTATGCTAAGCTACGCTAACAAACTGCTGTCTACAGATTTACATTTAGGGCAGAATCATGTCTTGGGTCAGGTACCCAGGGGGGCCCGGCAGGTGACCCGCAAAAAAAGTGATTTGCATGTGCTATTTTTTCCTTATTTAATTTGCATGTATGGTTCTTGGTGAATATACTGTTTTGTTGGATGATAAATATATCAAATAAAATGTTAATAATTACTACTACTTTGTGCCTCGGCTCTGTGTTCTGCATCAGCTAGAATATGAAAGCCATTTAAATCAGGTGAACTACCAACCGGCATGTTAATGAAGATGTGCTGCTACAAATGAGAATAAGCTTTATATAAACACACACACACACACACACACACACACACACACACACACATATATACTCACACACTTAAAGCCCTCTAAGGCAGACTGTGTTTTGTGATAATGAGCTTAATAAATAAAGTTGACTTGAATTGACTTAAGGGTTCATTTATACTCCCTTTACATACACAAATAGAAATGTCCCTTTCAAATGTCTTAAATGTCAATGCCGTCATACTTCCATGCATCCTTTAGGTTGGCATACATACAGCCAATAGATAGCACTGCAAAGTCAGAAGTGTACTTTTTTGCACAATTTGTTTTTGAACATTGAAGACGGCGGTAGAGCTGGAGGCCAATACATTCATCAAGTGTACAGAGAATTCTTTTCACTATGATATCCATTTGCTCCGTTCAGCCATTTTTTAAATGTCTTTTTTGTCTTTTACAACCCTTTCTCACTTGATTTCGGCAATGATGGCACTGCTCCGTTTCGTCTGTAAGCTTTCAGAATACATGCATAGAAAAAGACGAAATGAAAGTAAAGTACTGACAGAAGGCTCCATCCATGTCCATAAACATATGCAACACTGAGCATGAATGAGCCCTCATGGGTTACAGACATGAGATTGATGTCTTCTCGTCTAACTCTGGCAAGAAAGCAAATATGCATATTTTCCAAACTGCCAGGCCTTTTCCTCTCAGGGCTCTGGTCACAAGGACGCTATTGTGGTCCCCCAACTCCTACAAGCACTGCATGAAGACTGCAGCATTTACAGAAGGGAGCGGAAGGTTATGAAACAGTTCCAGCGATAGACAGACAGAGAGACAGATAGATGGCACAAATGCAGGATGTAGACAGATCACAGCACATCACTGCAAACATGTCCCTTCACTAACTGAGAGGAAGAGCTGCAACGTGCTCTAATGAAGTCTGCCAAAATCACAAATTGTCACACATGTTGTTAACTTTACTTTTGTTCCATTTTTATTGAGTCTATTCCCTGCAAACTGGGAGTTTTACTGTGTAAGAAGCCAAAAGCAATATCTAAAAAGGCAGATGGAGCTGTCAAAGGCAACGTCTTTAAAAATGAAACCAGCAGCAATTTGTTTTAGTCAGACAGACGACTTCTATTTCCATTTCTTACTCGGCAAAGAAATTTTACAGTCTGACCCTAACTACATTTTGACCAAATCTTCAGACTTTCAGAATTTATTTCGTCTTCTCCTTGTGTTAAGTAACACAAGTTGACAGAAGACTTCCTGAAGTAAGTTATGATTATACGACCAAGCATTCATGATTCCTCTTAAGCGCAGCTCTACATTGCCCAAAAAAGTGTCTCATTAGGCAGATAATAATTGGTGCTGACAGTCAGTGATGAGTGAAATAGAACCAGAGAGTAATTACAGAAGTAGATTCATCATAGTTACTGTCTGTAATTATGTCTTGGCAGTTTTACTGTAATTCAGTGATGAGACAGATTGCAGGGTAGAAAATGTGCATGGAGCTGCAGAAAATCCTCCAAAAAATATATCTTACAAAATCTAAACACAACTTAGGCAGTGTTATCATTTAAATAGAGCCCATGTAGCATTTAAAATAAGAACTATACATACAGTATACTCTTTTTATGCTCCAATGACAATCTTTTCTAGCACTTTGCAACATAAAAATCAGGGTGATGGTGCTTAAAGTCCCTCAGTTGTAAACAGATATTTCACCATATCTCTCTTTCATCTTAAATGTTTTAGTCCAAACCGTGTGAAGAAAAAAAAAGCTGGCACACCATAATATAAAAGGCAAGCACAAAAGAGCAGCCTATGTTTTGGGTGAATGCTTATTCACATATTTCTTCAAGGCCAAACCGCAATTAAGACAAAAGCAGACTAAAAACAAATCCGTAAGCAACAGTGTGCCCTGATTGCCTTGAATCTCACAAACACACTCGCTACGCTGTGTTATCACTGTACAGTTCAGCTTTGTTTACCTCGCTCCTCCTGTTCAAATAACAAGGTGTTGCAGCATTGAGTCAATTTTATTTATATATCCCCATAGTCTGTCCCAGAGGACGTTACTGCACATCTAACACTTGGTTAGTAAGATAAGGGAAAACTAAGAAAATGAGAAAAACAATCACAGAAAAAAAAATAATCTGGGCCCAGTTCACATCCAGCCACCTTACCCAGGTGAAAACCCTGACACTTGAAGTAAGTCTCTTCAAAGGCAGCGGGGGCACAGCCCCGAGTGGTTCATCTCAACTGCACAGTATGGAAGGGAGGCTTTAATGCCGGCAGTGGCACAGTTGTGTTACACTTTCTATAAAGAGGCTTTGAGAGTAGGCCAATGGCAAATTGATGCTTTGTTCACCTCGAACTTCCAAAAATAAAGTACAGCCGAACCTCAAAGGCCCTCTCTTAATGCTGCTGAACAGGCGTTTTAATGTGGACTCTTTATACTAAGATAGCAAGAAAAAGTACAAGATGAAGGCTTATTTCTAGACCTCAGTAAAGTAGGTGTTCAGTAGATCTTTATCAATACATATTCAAAGAAGTGACTACACTGAATCATCACTGACCATATCAGGAGCTCTCTGTAGTGGAGCGCCCCTCACTAGTGACTGGGAGCACCTTTGGTCATCTATAGGCCTTTTTACACAGAGACTGTGCTATGAAGCTGCTCTGAAGTCCCTTCTTTATGCTGCCTTTGCATTTTAAACACGACAAACAAGCCAAACAACTGCAGCATCATGCTGCTCCAGTGTGTGGTTTTAGACAACATCTCGGCATCTCTGAAGCAAAAGAGGAGTGACGGGCGTGAGGTTTAACCAGACTGAATATAAGGATGGACAGCATGATGGCTACCCAAAAGTAAAGCCAAAACATCTTGATTGCTCCTGATGGCTGGCTGCAGGACAGGTCGTATAGCCTGTCCCCTTTATGTTAGTGGATGGGACATGGGCCAAACTAAAAACTCAACATATGTGTAAAATATTTTTTTCCCAAATATGGTTTCTGTTATTGGTGTAGTTCATATGTTTGTTTAAGTGTTTGTTTTTCAGATAAGTTTGGTTAATTAGTTATTTGATGCTATAAAAAGGGGATTTGACAACATGATTGACAGCTTTGTGTGCCAATCAATGTGCTTGCATTAAATGGTGCTGCTTGCGATTGGGGGGAGGGTTTCATGGGCAGGAGCTTGATATCACTACTGCGCAGACGCAGGCTCCAAATGACGTCACCAGTGCAGAACAGCAGTGGCCGTAATCCGGATATTTTGGCATCATTTTCTGCACTGGGAGTAATTGCCCATCTTTATATACAGTCTATGGTCGAGACAGCATTGTAAGCAGAAACCACTATATGAGCATAGTGCAGAGCGGCGATTAGCTAGCCAGTGGGATGTTAATACAGGGCTCACATACACTGGCATACATGCACAGCCGGACTGATCCATCACAATAAAGTAAGCTAATGTGAGCGCCTAGCTTAGGAAAAAAGAAAAAAGAAAACAACTACATAGTCTTTATACTATGAAATCAGCAGAATGATCCATTGTCTTCACATCTTTTTTAGTGCCTTTTATTTCCAGTTCAAATGAAACTACAGATTTCTCAACAGAATCGATAAAATAGTAATAAATCAAACAAAGGGATTGTTTGTTGTATCTTCCAGCATATAATGTGAGCAGTAGAAACACATTTTATAAACATTTGGAGCCCTTGTGCAGTGGATATGATGGATGGCAGTGAGGAAAAATGAATGTCCCCCAACACCAGAAATATTCTGTTAAAGGACCAATAATTCAATTTTTAGTTCTCACTGATACCTGAAATTGTCTCTGCATGGAACAAACCCAGTCTAGAGAGATGTATGTAGTGTTAGACTCCCACCTACTTCATTCTTTATCATTTACGACCTTGATTTCTTTATGTGAAAAAGACATTGTTGCTCACAGAACATTTATAGATTTAAACATTGACCACTGCTGTTTCAGTCTCAGTCAGTACACATGAGAAAGTAACTTGTAACTGTCAGTATAGCATTTTATAGCATTTTATAGCTAAATTAGAGTTCGTAAAATTACTGAATGAGCATGAGAAACGATTTGACATCTTTGAGAGCAAAAGCCTTTCATGCCGAGGCCAGTACAAACACAACCAAAAAATCCTTTATCTATACTTTGTCCTGAAACATTGCCCTTCTACAAAGCAATTACAGAGGGAAACGAGGAGCCGCAGGTACTCTTCTGGAATACAAAGGACGACACTGCAGAAAGGATTTGCGTCTTTGAGCACTTGGACACAGAGTGATTAACCTTTATCTCTCAACCTGTCCCTGTCAGACATCATTAGTGAGGGGACGCTCACAAGAAAAGATGGCATGAAACAAAGAGGAACATGATGTGTGTAAACTCATTTTATCATAGAAGGATGACAAGTGATGTTTTTACAACATGCTTATATAATATATGAGAGAAGACAGCTCAGCACCATGCTGCTAAAAACAAACAGTCATAAATTATAGATTAGTGAATGCATTGTGGTTAAATGAGTTTTTTGTCACATTTTTGTAGCCTCATAATGCCAGTCAAAAGTATATTTGTTTTATTTGAGGGGCACCTATTGTTTTTCATCCCATTAACTGTCACTCCAACTAAAGGCAGAGCACAAAGCTTTTATTTCCTCACTGCTCTCCTTTCCTGGGTCTTCACTGTCTGGCAGCTCGGTTCACGGTGGCCTCGACATGTCATGCCTTGCATCACTCAATATGAGTCAATAACATCACACGCAGGCAGGGCCATGCTAATGAGCAAAATGTGGCAGGTGAATACAGTTTTCTTTCAACCACATTATTCCCAGAGCTGTGCTAGTTTCAGTGGCATCTTGGTTAGACCTATAAAGTTTTATGCACTAGTATTAGATATTATAGACAGAACCCAGACCTAGCTATATTAACACTACAGACATGTGTCCTGCCTGCTTCTCCAAAAGATCTCATTTTTCCAGTCACAGAAATAGACTATTAGCAGGACACACTAGGATCGACCACAACCATGCACAGAGGCATCTACATGCATAACTGTGCATTTTATGAAATTTCCCATTTACTGAAAATCAATTTTCAATCAAAAAAAGCAAGTGGAACAGACAGAAAACACTAAACATCAGAATATTTTATTTTTCCCCCATTCTAGTTAATTGAGATTATGGATGCTGAAATGGTTGAGGGAGTATTTTAAACTAAGCTTCTATCAATGCTAAATCAGGCATTTAGTGTTCCAGCTGCTCATAAAATATTACAGCCTACAGATCAACTCAGCAGGGGAAATGCATTCTACAAAACCTGCAATCTGTAACTAGGAGAATTATCCAGATTCATGATCACCGTTGGGGAGGCCACTGAAAGCAGATTTGTAAGCAAACACTACACACTGAAAGAAGCTGAGCTACAGCAAAGCTACCCAATGTAGTTTGCTTAACTGAAGCTACTTAGAAAAAGGTTTTTCCATCTATTTTGTAAAAAATGATCGAATTGACAATGTGCACGTGATGTGAAATTCTAACAAGATATACAGACAGGCCACATGTCACTGAAGTGAGTTTTCAACAACAACAACAACAACAACAACAACAACAACAACAATCTATTTATGGGAAAGTTTGAGCAATGTCAGCTTTGGTTTTGTATACAATGTCCATCAATTAAATTTTTCCAGTGGTAAAATTGAAATAAATCTTCCCCTTTCTTTTAAGGCCCAAAGTTGTTGCTAGTTTCAGTCGTTTGCTGTACAAAAAATGGTAAAAATAAGTTTTTAACTGCCTGAATCACTATGTAAATGTGTAGTTGAGCTACCAGCAAGCTACTGCAAAATGTAGTTAAACTTTAAGCTGAATTAATTAATTCACTACTCCTCAACGCTGCTCACCATATGCAAAAATATCACTGTAAGCAAAGAAAGGTCATTTATATTCTATTGTGGACTTGCTATGCTGCTGAAAGCACTCTCGTACAGGGCCTCGCACTCAGAGTTCAAAGTTCAAATAATTTGAACTGCTAGCCTCCATAGTTCAGTGGAAAGAGAAGGCTGGTGATTTAGAGTCTGATGCTCATATAAAAACATAAATACAGGAATTGAGAACAATCTCACCCCTCGTCTCTAAACACCCGTACTTTACTATCATACAGGGACCTGTAATGGATCCACTGAAAGAGTATTAATGTTTTGAAAATATTTTTCATTAAATCATGGATATACTTCTTCTTCTTCAACAGTCTGCACGCTCAAGACAACACCTGCCTGGAATAACATTTCTAATAGCAGTTCCTTTTAACTCTAATGTTATAAAACTAGTCTAACTAATCACACATTCAACAGCAGAGATGTAGCATGCTGAAGGTTGTGCTCTACCTTACAGTGTCTCATCTGCTGCTTTAGGAACACATTGCTTTTAAAAACAGAACTTTTAATGCAGGTTAAAGGAGATTTCACCTCTGTGTGCTCAGTGCACATCAGACTACAGACTAAAAAGAGAAACTGCTAGCATGACTTTATCAAAGCTGACATTTCAAAGGAATAAAAAAAACATCTTTACATATTGTATTTTTATGTGACTTATACTCACAGAAACTTCCTTCAACTCTTAAAAAACAGATTTGTTCTCAAGAAGCAATCAATTTAAGACAGTTTTGATTTTGTGGCATTCATTCATTTTCAGGAACTGTGATGGCTGCACCAGCTGCAGCACAGTGAATTGTATTGATGACAACTCCCCTGCAAAAACCTTAGTTTTGTAAAGTTTACACCAAACAGCTGATGTTATCTGCACATTGTACACATATCAGCAAACAGATACATGATGACACAAAGCTTTAATTTGTTTGGTATTGTTAGCAGTAAATTAGTTCTTACCTGTAGTGCGCAGATTAAGTTTGTGTAGAGTCACATTTGAGGTATTTTTAGACAAGTTTACCTTGAGTTGTTTAAACTTCAGTGTCTTTGAGTTACCAGTTTGCTGAAGGGACATTTTGTTAAGCTGCAACAAAAGATGCACTACCTGAAGCCTGAAGCAGAGCTCTTAAATACAGGAAGAAGTCTATCAGACTGTACCAAACGCCCACTGCATCATGGGGGGGATTGGGATTTCTAGGTAAGAGAGTTTCCTTTTTTTCTTCTTCAAACTATATTAGTTTGTTGATGCTTTTGTTTAAGTTAGGTGAAATATTACTAATATTGTTGGACTAATTGTCCTGCTTTGTTTTATATGTAGTTTAGGTGGTGGTGTTTGGCTTTGTGTAACCCCTTTGTTTTAAATTTAGTGTTATCAGCCATATTAGATGTTTGCTTTTGTTTGCAACCAGTTTAGGGGTACATTCAATCTCGTAATGTTTTGCACTATTTGGCTACGGTTTCCGAATTAAACAACATGTTTCCTCAAAATATTTATGAAACATACTTTGAGGTATGTTTTCTCCTGTTTGGTGGGTGTATTAAAGGTGTTAACCAATCAGCAGCAGTGTTAATAAATGTCTGGTAGATCTTTACTGACACGTTTTGTTTACATTTCAAACTTCCTTTAGTAACGTAAACATGTTTTTCATGCAAAAAAAAGCACTTTGAACTGAAGTGAATTAAACACCCTCAAATCAAAAGACACAACACAACAGGGTGTTTAACCTCCCACCGTGTAAAGTTGTGCACCGTGTTGTGTTTTGTCAGGGCTGAACGCAACCCAGTTGTTGTCAGTTTATGTTAAGTTATGGGCCTTACTGACTCCTTTTTTAGCCCCAGAACTTCACTGCATGTTTTCTAAATTGATTGATTCATATTGGGGTAAATAAAACCCTTTTTTAGTTTTTTAAAAAAATTGATAGCTTTGCTTCATTTTGGACGATAGCCTAACCTGTCATTTTTGGATGTTCTGGTTGCAATCTCATTAGCTCACAAGATACATGTCATTTTTGAAACACTTTTTTGTTTTTTTCCACCTTTGATGGGGCTATCGGTGTCATGCACACCTCCATTATGTTGAACTATACTAAATGCATCTGAGAAAAATATCTCTAACTATTTTAAGCAAAGTGCTTGTAAGCAGTCTTACCAGATCAGTTTCATCCCTGTGCGTTCATTAAAGTATCTTCTGTGCATAAATGACTTTTTGGGTCAATGTTTATAAAGCCTGTGATATATTTCAACATGTGCTTTTATCTGTGCTGTCATGTTTGACGAAATCCTGCAGTAAATGTTTCTAAGTCTGTGCTGAGGATATTTGAGAAGGAAATGTAACGTGCAATGTTACAATTTTTGTCTATGGCTATTTATTTGTTTTGTTTTCCCTGTCAAATAGCTTTTAACATCACTTCCCCCAAGTGGCCTTAGACTGCATGCTTTTCATATTTTAATGTGCTGAATATGTTAATGAATAATTCTTTGATCTGTCAAAGTTATTTTTCTGCTGCCTGCAGTGAATGACTGGCCTGTAGGAATGGCTTTTTACATAAGACCCCAGGCTGGTCAAGCAATCATGACCAACATTGGCTGCGCAGCAAGATCTGACTCAAAAAATATCCTGTTTACAAAAGAGATTTTCATTTGGCTTGAGCTCCCTTAAGCTACAAAGAAGTCTCACTTTCCCCTCTGTTTCAGATTTTCCATCCATCCATTCCCGGCTAATATTACCCCAATTCAGCTTCCAATAGCCTCCAAGACAAGGTCTTTAATCTTGTGCTGATATTACTGCAAATGGACCGATGAAACCATGTGCATTTATCTTCCTCTGTCAAATACTACCATCATCCCCTGTTAAAATCTTGTTCTGTGCTTTTGTGTTTCTTCTTCATAATAATTGATAAAATTATTGGCTGACTGATGAGTACACTACCGAGAAGCAATAAGCAAGATATTAGTTTCATCTAATAATTTAGTCCAAATCGCTGTCTTCCACACTGCAGTTTCAGCAAGCAGAGGGGCGGACATATAATTTTTCTCCAACACATGACCATTACCATTCTGCAGCCCCCTCTAACAAATCAATAGCATCTCTGGTCTCAGTTTATTTCAATCACGTGTTCTCATTAAGTGTATCTAATGACAGCTCTCCTTGCTAACATATCACTGAAACAGATGTTGCCTACCATGTTGCAGAGGAGTCGATCTTTTCTCTCCTCTGAGGGAGAGAATACCTCCTGAATAGCAAATTATCCTGTTAAAGAAAAATCTGAGGGTGTCGTTAAATTGAAAAAAAAGAAAAACATCATCTAGAATTATCAAGTTGATAAGGTGAAAAAGTTTTTATGAAGCAGAAGCAAAAAAGTACAATACTAACTTCCCTGGAGCTCTCCACGGGCACGTCAGAATAACAAGTGAAAAAGTGCTGGAGCAATGCTTTGGGGAATGATCGAATGGTTGGGTTTCCTCGATTCCTTCGGCTAAAATGTTTCTATTTAACACAAGTTTCAACTAAAAGCCCTTTTTTTTTCAAGCAAGCGCTGCAGTGACGGCCCCAGTGCTTTAGGATATATAGATTTAGGACACTCATCCACTCGTACAACAAAACACAAGTCAGAATTGATGTTGCGCTTAAAGCACATCATACTGTATGTTTCAGGAGTGGAGTACTCGTCGTCCCCCTGAGCTATGCCTCATACGTTTTCTGCAGTCATCACTGAGGCTCCACTCCAGTAATTGGCTGGGGATTTTGAGGAATATCAATTCCAGTCAGGCTGTGCATTGCTTTGTGCAAGGTGCTGGTACAGTGTCACCTTCACGGGTTGTCCCGATGCTCTGTGTCCCGGAGAGAGAGAGGGATAGCGCTGAGATCACAGGCATCTCCACATATTTTCTGTGATAACTGCCCTGGATCAAGTGGGAGGAATCCAGACTCAGACTCCATTCATAGTGCAGGGCGCAGCATCAAGGCTTGACTTAATGATGTTGACACTAACATCATTATAAAGACCGAAACACGCTGCCACACATAACACACAAAGAAAATGAATCCACTTTTTACCACCACCAAAAAAAACTCTTATTTTCTCACTAACAGCCTCTACTTTGTGTTCTTATGGGCAGATTTGTTGTGTCTACTTGCCATTTTGGCCCCAGATGACACAGCTATAAATATGGATACAGAGAGGACCCAGCTCGCTCTCTTTTGTGATGCAAATGCATGTTTTTAAGACGCATGCTCTCTACTTGAGACCGAGAAAAAGAACCCAACAGATCTTTATCACCTCAAATGAACTATATTATGCTAACTAGCGTAGCATGTTGCTGCATTATGCATGATATCCTGCTACATTTTGTCTTGCGTTGTGCAACGTGCTTGTAACACCTCACTGCTGTCTCACATTTGCCTTAAAGGGATAGTTCTGATTTTTTGAAGTGGGGTTGCATGGGGTACTTATCTATACAGTAGATATCAGTCAGCACACCCCAAGTCTGGAGAGACAGGCTGGAGTCCGATACAGAGGCTAACAAGACATAGTAAAACACATTTAAACCCTCTAAAAAGTCCAAATTAACATGATCAGTATCAGTTAAAGTGTAGCCTACACTGAACTGAGAGTATTTTCAGTGCATTACCTTTCTATCAGCCTGTTTAACAGCTTCAGTTCCACTTCTATGCTCTTGTCAAAACAGCCAGACTCCACTGACAAAAACAGTACCTTTAGCTTGCTGAACACAGGAGTTACTGATCAACCACTGCTTCAGATAGTTACTTAATGTTATTTTGTAACTTTGGTGAATCTGAAGTAACCCTTGTAAATACCCAAGTCACACAATAACACAAACAAACTAGCAGATCAAGGATGCAGCAGAACAGCTGGTCTTGTGTTCAACAATGTCAAACCACTATTTTGTGCTTTGAAGAGAGCGATACAATGGCATTGTTTTCCTGTTTGATATCACTGTCTGACATTAAGGTAAAGCAGTGAAAATACTGTTGTTTTTGTATAGCGTACACTTAAACTGAAAGATGAGGGTTTTTTTTTTAGGTGAGACATTTTTTAATGCCTAAAATATGTTTTGTTGTGGCCCCTCATCAGCAGCGCATTGCTTAGCTTCCATATTGGACTCCAGCCTGCTTCTCCAAACTGGGAGCATGCCAACTGATATCTACTGTTTGAAGTGAGGTTGTATGGTGTGCTTATCCATATAAAGTATATTACAAAGAAAACAAAAATCTGAACTGTCCCTTTAAGGTTGCTGGAACAAACAAAGGAAAAATATTGTAATATCTTGATAGACGGAGGAGAGGCTTAAATTTCTGTAGCTGATAACTTCAAGTGTCACTCAAGGCGTAGTCAAATAATTACACATATACATGTACATGTGAAGTTTGAACTGTTTCCTGTGTAAAGCCCCACATTCTGCTACACAAGCACAGCTCAGATGGTGCCAGACCTAACAGTATAAATAAATAACAATTTGTGTGCAATTTGTGCATTTTGTTTTTGCCTTTTGGCTATAGGACAAAACACTGACAGCAGGAAAAACAATGTAGAATAATTCTGTTGAATTTCTTGAATGAGTGAGACATGGAATCCAGTTCCCCGTACTATTTGAGTGATTAGGTTAACAGGAGGGGCCTTGTTACTGTGTGTATTAAAAACAGATAAAACATCCTTTTTTTCTTTTTTTCTTTTCATGGTCCATGCTGATTTTTTTTTTTGTATTGCGTGATGCAGCACAAGACAGGTGAGAGACATGATAGGGACGACAATGTGTGTGAGACAAAAAGGATAGTGTAAAATTGGACACGACAGGAGTAGACAGGAGCATTAATCAAACAAGTAAAAACAAATTGGTACATTGCGTTGTGTGTTGAGGCTGTTGAATTCAACAGATAAAACATCCTAAATGTATGTTGATTATTTGACTAAAGAATTGGGGACCAAACAGATAACAGACTTATGATCTTTCATCTGGGTAAAAATATGCCGTTATACTGCTCTGTAAAATGAACCAGGCTAAACCCAGTGAGATCAGGACGAGCTCTAGAGATCAGGGTGAGCACGGGACAATGTAATGAGAGAAAAAGCTGGCTGACACGAGCGTACCATATTGCTTATACAGCCGAGCACTGCCTGAGAGTGTCTACAGCAGTGGGACCTCAGTGGGAGTTTAAATGAGGGGACCTTCAGAGCTTCAGAGGGACTATAGTTCCTGCTGGCAGACAGAGCTGACTTAACATATCACATACTGCATGAGATGAAATATTGCCTTTATAGCCTCGTAAACTAATAGAAGCCGACTGTAATTATAAGGAGATCATTTTTAAACATTCAGTGCTGAACCAAACTAAGAAAACAAGATCCATGTTTCCCTTTCACAAATGTACTTGCGGGACTGAAATGTCTCGGTGTGATTATGAACTCACATTTCTGAGTCTCTATGAGAACACAACAGATGAAAATATACTATAACTCACATTTGCACATGCTGATGTCATAATTCATTGTCTCTCATTGGTCCAAAATCTCAATCCTAAAAAAAAAAACAAACCCCAATAAAAAAAAACAAACAAAAAAAAAATCCAAATGAACTGGGCTTGCTCAGTATTTTTATACATACCACAGAGCATGACTGGATATTAATTACTTAATGGTACCATGCAGTGCACTTGTGTGGAGGCATCTGCATTCATTATGTTTCTCCACTCATTTATTTAATGTGTCACTTGACTGTTGAGTTCTAGACTGCAACTTAATACCTTCAAGGGTCAATTTAGATTATTTGTTTTGTAGATGGAGAAAAAGGTTGGTATTTCTGCACAGATTTTTGCATTGGCCCATTTCCCCCCTGGAGAGCAATTTGTTACCTTAGAATGTACAAGTCAGTTTTTGAGGCATTCAGAATCACAGAAGCGTGAGGGAAATAAATCAGATTTGGGCTGAGCTCGGAGACTGTTAAAGACTATGAAGTTGCTCAACTGACTGTGACAGATTGACAGTCAGAGAGCATATATGTTAAAGGACTACAACTCATCTCTGCTATGGTGGACTAGAGAGTATCTTACTGTACCAGCTCTACTGGAAACAGCCATAAGCAAATTGTATGAGCCAAAAATAGCAGCAGATGCTGAGTGGAAAATCCTTAATATTGACTGAATGACTAATTACTTTAAAATATTATAATTTTAACAGCAGTAGTGGTATTAAAACAAGCATTAATATTGGGCGCTCTGGCATATTCTTTGAATCTAAGTGTTACACTAATTTAAACTAAACTAGAATTACTGCCTCGTGTTTGTGTGCCTCAGCAAACTAAGCTGCAGTTACATCCACGTCTGTCAAGACCATGAAGCCATGGAGGTTGACAGTGATTCAAATATGTATGTGGTTGCAAAGAAGCTATATTCTTAAACATGGATGATTCAAACGCATCTTCAGCCCGACAGCACATAACATCTATACAATCAGCACCGATCCAAGATTAGTGTCGTCAATTCAGTATTTGACCAAATGTTCCCCCTTTTGTTATGGTGTTGAATAATGCCCTGAAAAGTGTTTTTTTTTTTAGTGTTTTTGGACATAAAATGTCATCACTTTCTAATTTTTACCTTATTAGACATTTGTGTGAAATTTTGTCGTAATTGGTGTATGAATTCTTGAGTTGTGTGAGGTAACAGTGACCTTTGACCACCAAATTCAACCAGTTTATTGTTGAGTCCAAATGGAGGTTTGTGCCAAATTTCAATAAAATCCCTCAGGGCTTTCATGAGATATCAGAATAAAATGGACATGGTAACAGTGACTTTTGACCACCAAAATCTAATAATTTAGATTTGTGGATATTTGTGCAGAATTTGAATAAAATCCCTCAAGGTGTTCTTGAGACATTGCAAGTACAAGAATGAGAGGGACACAAGGTCATTGTTACCCTGACCTTTGACCACCAAATTCTAACCAGTTTATTCTTCAGTCCAAGTGGACATTTGTGCCCTAAGTGATGAAATTCCCTCAAGGCCTTCTTAAGATATCACGTTCACAAGAACGGGATGTATGGATGTATGTAAACCTGAAAACATGATACCTCTGGCTACAGTTATCACTGGCGCAGAGGCATAATAATAGAAGAAAATTAAAATTCAATTAAAATTCAGAAAATTAAAAGAGGTAATAGATTAGAATGATTAAGTCTGACTACACTGTATTTTTAAGATAAACACCAAACAAAAAACACACTATTTCACAAAGGTGTCAAAAACACTACAAAATATCATCTGTTACCCTGAAATTCACAACAATTGACCTATAAATGCTGCTCTGTTCTTCGTGCAGAACAAACAATGCTTGCTGTGTGAGTTGAGAGTTGAGATGCTAGCTCATGTCAGGAGCAGCACCGTTGTTAAAAGCTGCTTTGTCATTTGAGGGTCATGGCTCCTGCAGAACTTGTCCAGGGCTCTTTTTTGTCACAGCAAGAAAAATGGTTTGGTCTGCTGGTCACTGGGGAAATCAAGTCAAACTTCAACAGCCCGCAGTTCAGACTCATTCCTCTAATAAGGTGGGTAGAAACCAGTCATGGGCTGGAATTGTTTCTTAATGCTCCCAGTGAAATGCATTTCTTCACTCCTGCTATTTGTACCCATGAAACAGATGGAAAGGAGATGAAAATGGCCCACCACTCTCTGTCATCATGATGTTTTTTTCACATCACTTTTTGAATAAATCTGTCAATAACTGCAGTACATTTAACAAGACAGCACAATGAAACTGCATGCGTAAATGTTGGTATTGTAAGTTTTTATATTGAACTGAATCAAAACTGATGATATTCATTAAAGAGCAGGGGGATAAAATAATGTTATTATATCTATTTAGACTGTTTTTTAGCAAGACTACACAGCAATGATAGCGCAAAGCAAAGGCCAGTAAAGACTTAATGTAATCAGCAGAATATATATAGTCAATTGCACTTAGAATTGTGATGTTTTAGACCATTCTCACTGCGTTTCTGTAAGTAGAAGAGTCTAATGAATAAGAAAAAAAACTAACAAACTATACAGCTGGGAGGCTGCTCCAGAGTCTCGTTAAGAGATTGAATACAAAAAGTAATTACAGTATGTGTGTAGGCGGATCAAACTGATTAAAGCTGGGAACATGTCTGTATGCACACACAGAGTAAGACACAAAAAAGCAGGTGACGGTTATATATAAATTTAATAAAGCAAATAAAAATGGAGCAGGAGGGGAAAGGACTATGAAAACATTTCAATAAAGGCTATGGGTGGGGTGCATTTCAATGCTTTGCCAGTGCATTTGTAACCATAGTTACTGTACACATTATTTTTGGGTTATTTTAATGACTAATGTCACAATACAAATTTATTCTGTTACAGAATACTGTGAAAAGATGAATAGTTTAGCAGGAGTTTAGCAATATATAACGACTTTGCCCATTACCGAAACAGATATTGACAGTTTTTTCCTACCTATTTTGTGGTCATCAAGTCTCTTCTGAAGTGGAATAAGCATAATATTATGCATACTCTTATCATGATGGCCCAACAACAGATGAAGATATAAACTACAGTGCTTTTCAGTGTAAGTAATATTCATTCATTGTGCAAAAATAGGAAAAATACTTCAATTTAGGGCTGATGTTTTGTACATATTCACTTAGTCAGTCGAAAAAATATCGGTTTGTTGGTTATGTTGGCTGACTCCGATATTTAATTTTAAAGACAATATCTGTCAGTACAGATGATGTGCCAATATTATCTTGCATCCCCAATAACACATTTTTTTTTCTTTTAAAAATGGCCGTAGTTCCACTTTAACTACTATTTTATTTATACATTTTCCAGTGTACCCTTAAGTTGTAATTTAATGTCCCATTAGCTTCCAGTAATTGTAAGAGTAACCATAGATCCTATCTGACATTGTTTTGCAGGGAACATGTCTGAGTGTAACAAGTACAGGTTAACATGGGCTGCATATAAGATTAAAGCTGCATGTATGCTGCCATGCTGCATTTCTCTGGTAATTAAAGAAGATAAAACAAGAGGAAATGTAGACTGCTTATTACCCACAAGCCAGAAGGACCGGAGAGCGCTACCAAACAAGAAAGTAGGGTCACAATACTCAAAATACAAATAATCTTTCTGTAACAGAATTGCTGTCCTGGTGAAAACGGCATGGAAATGTTGCTGTATTTCTCCAGTAAATAAGAAACTAACATTGGATTTAAAATATTCCACAATTAAGGGAATCCTAAACAGCTTTCTAATACAATCTAGATAATTTAATATATTTTACTGGACAGATCAGCAGTTTGAGAGACTAAAGTAAAAATGTTTTATCACTGGAAAGCCTGTTAAAGTAGGTCCTATGAATAGGAAGTGGGATTGGGGCTGTAATTGCCTGGGGTTCTTTGAGATAGAAAAAGGCAATATTTAATACCAGCTGATAATTTGAGGGAGTTGAGTGGTCTAATCATCGCTTCTGAACCATTTTTGGGTATTTTCCCATGAGGAAACGCTCTTAAGATGCTTCTCAGTTTAGGAGCAAGCAGCGTGCAGTAAACAACGTTCAAAGATTTAATTTTGTATGGAGATAGTATTAAAAACTGAGCATATATATCAGATACACTGTTGCACAAGTTTACTTCAGAAGCAGGGCCCTCCTCCACCATTTCATATCACCTGTCACCTAACCTCTTATCTAAGCTTTTACCCTTGCACCTCCCACCTTCACCTGTACCCATTCACATCTATTCATCCTCTCATCCCTTCTTTCATCCCCCCAGTTCTCCCTTCTTCTTTTTCCCCATCCTGTGCATACACATACCTCACCAATATTTCTCCCTCTACCTCCCCCACATGTTGTGACAGGTTTCTCATAAGCTAAATTTGCTTCTGAATTTGTCTATATGCCACATTTGATGATAAAACTATACAATCTATGCAGAGTGTTTGTGGGCCTCTCACTATCTGATAATCAATAAGAACAAGTACGTCTCTACATGTCTCCTGATTACTGATCATGTTGTCCCTACTATCTGCTAAAGTTCTATTCAATATATGTAGAACAGTCTTCAATCAATTATTTGATAATTATTTGTGCTTTTTCCATCATCTTATCTGATGGTTAATATTTTGGGGGTGTTGGACCGTTGTTCTTTTAAAACAGCAATTTCAAAATGTCATCTTGAGTTTTCTTTTTACAACACATCCTTACCAACAAAATATACAAATAATGAAAATGACTGTTAGTTTCAGCCTTAAAGTAGATTTTGAGCTACTGCACAGCAGGTTATGACAACATAGTTTCACCAAACAAAATCATTAAACAAGAACTGTTACTAATGGAGCATATTCTCAATGTATACACAATATGAATCATAACATCCTGATGGGAAAGCTGCTATTAACCCTTGAGTCATATGCTCTGGTGCCACTTATTGCACATTAGGACAGGGAATTAAAGGATACATACCACTGGGCAATGATGCAATATGTAAATGCTCACAGGAATATTATACTGCTATTGAAACAGAAGAACAAATGCATTCAATTTGCATAAATTCTCAACATACAACACCAAATTCTACAATTTATAAGGAACACACTGCACAGCAGCGAGGCAGGAGCTACACTCAACAAACCATCAGTCCTACAACAGTTTCTCAGCTGTCTCACAGATGAATGCAGCTACAGATCCGGTACAATATGTATTGTATGTATGTATTGTAACATTGTTTGTATTGTAATGTATTCTGGCAGATTAGACCTTTTATCAAGACTACCAGGGCATGTACAAAATGGGCTTCATTGACGTCTCCCTCACTCTCTTATGCACATTTATTGCATATGTTAGAGTTGCAAAAATAGAACTTTTATGATTCTTCTGAGAATAAAGGGTTGATTTATTGAGCAGTTTTGCAGCATTGCTCTGTCTAACCTCAACCTCAACAAGCCAAAACAAGTGTAGTACATTAAAGTTTTTGCTTAGTGTATGAAGCTGGGACTCATTTCATACTGTAGCTCTGTCTGTTTCTGTATATTCGGCTAAGAATGTTTTTTAAAAAGACAGTCATTCTTAAATTTTATAGACTGCATCAAAAAAAAAAACCCCAAAAAAACACTGCTCTGAAACTGTGCTGAGCAAACACTGTCACAATTGATTAGTTTTTAGCGACATAAAAAAATCCCATCTAAAACAAATCTATGTCAGTTTAACCCACTGAAACCTGGATTGATGTGAATCCTCTTGTGCTGCATTCAGATGCCTGTTACAAGCTGTTTAACCCTGTAAAACCTGAACAAATTGGTGTGATTTCTTTCAAAAACATGGGAAAAAGACAGTGAGCAACTTGGCAAAAAAGCACTGCAAATTGCAAGAAATTTGTGAATTCGGTTTAAAGGATAATGTTTCAGTGTTATGTATTTTAATATATAACTCAGTTGCTTTAAATGGATCTCTGCTCCAATTATTTATTGTAAAGCTGCCAGTGGGAGTCTGTTTGCATTATGTGTGAGAGTGTGAGGGAGGAGAAGACAAGTTCTATCGAAGTTGTTGCCATACGTCCTGGCATTTTGCCACTCAAATAGGTCGGAGGTTGTTATACATTTGTTAGCAAAGGATGTGTCAAGCTGTACTTTTAGAGAAGAGAAAGAGCTGCCAGAAGAAAAGAAGCCGCACACATGTGAACCTATTATTAGCAAGCCTATGCCTGAGCTGACAAGTAAATGCTGTGCTACTGTCTTGACTGGATGCAATATCCATAATAGACCTGCATGAACAGGATTGAAAATTATGCCAAGAATAGAATAATTCTGTACCTGCTGACTTCCAAGCAGTCATTTATATAAAACAAAAGCTACACACAAAACACATTTACACCATCCAAATAAATGCTGACTGAAAGCCCAGCGTAACAACGGAGGCAACACTGACTAAGCAAAGACAACGTAAACTTAAACCGGGGATTAAGGCTTTAGACTTCCTAGACTAATTACACCTTGCAGAAATGTGATTAGTGAGAACAGTCACAGTAAGCAGGGCACAGACACGGACATGGGTGTTAAAGTTTGAGCACAAGCTCTGCAGCAAACAAGATAAACAAAACGATGCTTCTGGACACACAGGCAGTCTGGCACAGTACGTTAGTTACTGTACGAGCAGATGGACATGTAATGGAAACATCATGAGTTTGAACAAAGAGGGATTGGTTTTTGATCCAGATACTGATCTAAAATGTCCAAGTAATGGCAGCAAAAAGAAACACAGCTCCACTGGAGAGCTCGCTCACTCTTGAGTTTGAACTTTTGAAGCTGTTCTCATTATTTTTTATCACATTGTTTGCCATGTAAGTGATTTTACTGATGTTTTAGGACATTTTAACTCATCTAACTGTGTTTTTACTGTATACCTGGTGTTTTGTTCTAGGCTCATTTCAGTCTCTGTTTTATTTTCATTTGAATTTTTTTTTTACATTTTCTGTTTTTATTCTGAAGCATACTTTGTAACAGTGTTTTGAAAGGTGCTATATAAATACAGTTTATAATAATAATAACTATTATTATTATATTATTATTATTATTCAGTAACATCCCAAAAATCTCATGGAAGAATGGCTGTAAGTAAATAAAGTTGTGTTTTTCTGGGAGAAAAATAAGGTAAATTAAATAAAAATGACAAACTAGTGTTACAATTAATTCTCTAAAAGTGCTTCAAATAATTGTTAATTGTGAATTTCACTAACATTGGTCATGTGCATGGCAAAGGCACATCTTTTTTCGAGAGATTTTTATGAACTTCTCATACACATTTTAACCCGAGCTTCCATATCATTCTGATATAAGTACAACAGTACAACGCTTTCGTGTTGGACCCATAACAGTAAGGGTAAAAAAAAAAAATGTTCCCACAGTTTCTATGGCTACACAAAACTTCATTAGATTACATTAAACATCATCTGATGTGAATAGAAAGGATCAAAGCGTTTTCATTTTCCATTTTTTAGTGGCTAAAATTGCAGCTGAACATAAAGTCTGACTCACTGACATCATTCATTCACCTATAATAAATAATAATTAGATTTAAAAAACAGACTATTTTACAACCCAAAAACTGTAGGGGGGTTGCAAATGGACATTTCATATATACACAAGTGAATAATCTTCTAAATCTTTTGGCATTATTCATTTGTCAAGTCACATATGTGACTTCTTTTTTAATTTAAAAAAAGGAAGAAAAATAATTATTTAATTAATCCCTAGGGAGGAACTTATTTTTCCCCACTTCTTGTTATTTTACACAGACATGTACGAAATACACATACACTTATGCAGTTAGTGAGATATTGCGTCTACGAAACGATGATGAGAAAAATAAATGACATTAAAATAAAAATAGGTGTGTTAAAGTTTGAAATGCTCCCGTGTAAGTTGGCCACCTGCACCCCCCATCGTCCTGAACAACCTACGCATTATTTCTAACCGTAAGTGCAGAGGTGTGAATAAGATGGAGATCAGTATGTGCTCGACGGGGATTGAACCAAAGTAGCTGCATCACTAAAGACCCAGACGGATATAACCGCAAGGCAGGGATCAAAGCCCCACAATAACCGGGACACCCAAAAACCTGCGGCTGTGCGCACGGAAATGAGGAAGGACAGATTATTATCTGCGGAGAGGCGATTCCACTAACATTGTATAAATTAGAAAAAGTACAAGCATCACATTGCACTGCATTCCGCAAGATAAGTGAAGCCCAGCCTGCACTGCACACGCCATTAGAAAGACAGAAAGCATCCTTGTTGTGCCTACCTCACTCAGTGTCTCCATCCCACTCAGACTTCTGGTCCTGATGATACGCTACTGCCTCGCTTCAGCATCCTAAAGCACTGTTATTCGACCAGAGGGGAGGAAACATGATGGTTAGTGCAGCCGGGCTGACGTGCCGCCTGACGAGACAGAGCTGGCCAATCAGAGTGTAATCCGATACATCCCTTACCAATCCGCTCAAAGGGAGAAAGTGGGCTCTGCACGCACACTGGAGTAGCAAGGTAGATTGACGCTGTGAGAGAATTTACACTCAACTCCTGCAAAGTGTTTCACATGAGACAACACATTCAGCTCCTGTCCGGTCCAGCTGGAAAAGCATCCACACACAGAAGACTTAAATGGGCTAAACAAGTCTATACTGATTATTTAAATGAAAGTTTATCCTAAAGCATGCACTCTTAAAGCTTTTAAACATATGCTGGGTGGTATGGCTTTGCTCAATGGCAAATATGAGAATAAGAGCCAAAATAAGCACAAGAAAAAAATAAATATACATGAAACAACCTTTTTTTCTTTTTTTCCCCCCAGAACCCCTGATTTTTTCCCCCTTATTAGGTCAGGACATGACAGTGTGTGTTGGTGCTTCAGAGGCATAAGCAGTCACTAAGCTCTAGCTGCAGTTAGAGACAAATCCCAGTGCAGGGGCGGACTGAACCATTTGTGAGAGGGGCCTCAAAGAGCTTCCACTTTTTTTTTTTAATCTACAAAGTTCGTACTTTATAGAATACTGATTTATTCTGCAAACTTTAATGTAGTTGTTGCACTAATTTCTTAGAAAATACAAACTAAGCCACCAAAGCCACATTTTGTGAGGGCACCCTTTCCATTGGGGCTCAGGGTAATCAGTCCTACATTTCCCCTCAGTACAACACCCCTGGGTACAACTTAAAAGATGAGACATATAAATCTGCAGGTATTTAAATGCTAAATGTTAGATTCCTGTAGGTGCACTATTTCATTTTATCAATTCAAAATTATGTACTTTGTCATGAGGCAAATTATGTTTAACAGCCAGAGTTAGTCATAAAGCTCATTTCCATCTATGCTTCCTGGGCAGGAAAATATTAAAAGACAATACAGTACAATACAGACTATTAGAGCAAAACAGTTTGCAAATTTACAAACAGTACATCAAATATAAAATGTCAAACAAGATGTACATCATTGCCTCGACCGCACAATAATCTGTTCATTACGTCCCTTCCTACTTTTCTTCAGTTCACTTTTAGTGTACTTCTTTACACGTTAAAACACGAACACTATGTGGTAAGACAGGGCAATATGGACGAAATCAAATATCACAATATTTTTGACCAAATACATCAATATTGATATTGAGACAATACTGAGTAGACTATTGTTGATTTCACAAAATATTATATTGTTGATAAATAATCATTAGTAATGTGGATATAATGACTGCGTGACTAAAGGCCAATAATAGAAACTGAAGTTCAGAAAATAACATCACTTTATTGTAATGTAGCCTTTAGAACCAGAAAAACACAACACAATAATACAATATCCAAAATCTTCGATGATCATCTATGATAATATATTATAAATATATTACCCGGCTCTTATAGGTGGTCCAAGTCAGCAAACTGTGCTAAGCTTGTCCACACTGAGAAGCAGTAAGAGGATGAGTGACCACATTTGGTCATAAGCCTATTTTAGAAGTGACTATAAAATTCAATTAGAGCATGTGCTGTATCCTCTGCTGCTGTACCACACTGCATGTGTTCAAGCTGCTTTTTTTAATGCTCAGTTTTCAGTTTTTCCATACATGGAAATGGTTTCCTGGTCTGCTGTAAGCACACCTGTGGTTTGAGCCACAAAATCCCCTCCAGGGTGGGGACAGCTTCTAAAGGAGATTATAGTGAAGGTGTGAAAAGGATCTGCTGACCTGCTCCTGTCTACTTGTAGGCTGCTCCTAGACACACTCCTGATAAGCTGCGACACAAGGGGAGGCTGGGTATGATGGTAACAATGGGATGGTTTTAACAGCACCACTTTTATCAAGATGGGATGACCTAAGAGTCATGTAATACATTTATTGTAGTGTATGACCACTTTCTTCCTGACTTTGCAAGGGAAATTCCGTAGATGCGTGAAAAACTGATTTCCAGGTGTGAAATTGAGTTTTTGGACCAAGTCTATATTTTGTTTTGTACACGCACTGTAGAAATTATAATTATATAACTTGTATTAGATTAGAGAGTTCTCTTTTGGGTAAAATGTGAAGTATGTATTCTTATATACCATTTTACACTGCCACATTATGCCACCTCACCGTTCGGTTGGCAGCACGGGTGTGTGGTTTGATGACATGTTATGCATACAACTGAGGGATATTTAAATGTTGCTGTTTGCAGTTAACAGCTAACAGCTAAATTATCTGCAAACTGGAAAACAACCATTTTAGGGAGCTCCTTACTCTCAGGGCAGAGGATGAAATTAGCCACCATATAACAGGGACAGTAAATGACTGTATTTACCATCTTATGCCCTTGTTATTGCTTAATTAAAAAGCGCTGCCAACACATATGTTATATGTTACGCCAAAGGCCAATGCTGTTGTGTTATATGACATGCCCGTCACATCTCTTTTGATTCAGTGATGCCTGCATGCTATCTAAAGTCACACACTGGAGCGGCACAATGCCACTGCAGTTTGGCTTTCTGTAAAAATGCAAAGGCGGCATTAGGAAAAGACTTAGGAGTTGCTCTGTGGCACAATCTCACTGTAAAAAGGGCTAATGGCTAATAGGGTTAGTAATGATTGTAACGCCTTTTAAAAACGTGTCCATTTTTTTCAAAACTTAAGACCTCTAATACAAAAATTCAGTGAGTTATGCTGAATTTGCTAAGACAAAAAGTGATACAACCATACCCAGTCTTCCTCACTTCCTCTTTGTGTTTAATGATATAGTAACAGACTTTCAAAGAGACACATGAAACAATGAAATTCAATATTTTATTGCCCTTAGATTAGCAATAAAGAAAGTGAACCAGCCTGAAAGCATGACAGAATCAGGAATTTTCTTGTACAAAGCAAGGTATAACCATCTAATCTAAAAAATAAAATTCTTCATTGCAAAATATTTGTTGTTCAAAATAGGATATAAATGTCCAAAACAAACATGATTATCACCATGATTATTCACTTGTTTATATTATATACTTTCAATATTATAAATAAAATAATTCCAAGATGCTTTTATTAGTGGCACACCAGGTGCTAAAAAAATGTAAAAATGTTGATATGTTGAAAAATAAAAGACCTGACAGAAAGATACAACAGAGTCAATGGACTGAAACTATCACAGTCAAGCTGCATACAATAGCAAAAGAATGGAGTGAATTATCAATAAACCAATTAATTTTAGAATAAAACAAAATAGGTGAAAAAGAACCTGGGACAAATTATATTGGAAAAAAACGTCTCTCATGGATTTTTTTTTTTTACTGTGCTACCTTTAAGACCAGTGGGAATAGTATATTTTAGATTTAAAGGTGACTGAACCTCAGAAATGTAGTTTGAAACCAATAGTGAGAACAGTTTTCAACAGTTTTTTGATTCAGATCATAAATGTTTCATGATGTTTTTTTAGCCAGTTTAACTCATCTAACTATAAGGCAAATGACAATTATTGCAGTTAAAGATGATTTTTGTCAAATACTAAATGTTACATTAGTGTTACTTCTGACTGACAGAAAAACTTCACATAAAATACAAAGAATGGAAAATTACACCGTTCTTTCAAGGCACACTGCGTCACGTCTAAATTCAACACTTTTCTTTCTATCTCTCTAGTACTTACTGTTCCAGTTACAACCTGCTTTTTTATTCATGCTCCATTTACAAGTATATACAGTTTCCCTTCGCAACTTCTCTTTTCATGTTCCTTTTTAAATCACTTGACTGCATGACCTTCAACCAAACACATCCATAATTTTACCAACAGGCCAGTTCCTTCGTAGCATGTTAACATAACATTGTACCATTTATTCCCTTGTGCTTTTTGGAGTTTATTTGACTAAACTGTGTAGTTGGGTGATTTTATTTCAAAGGACACTTCTGGGAACAGCCTTTCTGTGTTGTTGTTTGGGTGACTTAGGGGAGTTGTCAGGAGGGGGCCACTGTGGTTTAGTAAGCTGAATGTCTTCCTCTATTTTAAAGGCTTTCTTCGGAGGATCAGCCTGCGGGGGCCAAACTACAGATATTTTGTTGCAGTGTGGTTTGCTCTCATCGCACATTTTTGTCTTTTCATTTTCACCAATCTGTGTTTTGTCTACTGAACTTAGGCTGCTCATGGAATATCTCCATTCAAGTTTCTCATCTGAGGGGATAGGTCCACCACTTCCTGCGGGAGGTTTCTGCCCAAGTCCATTGTCATGGCTCCCTTTGGACTTGAGGAGTTGTTTGTAATGGTGTAGACAGTAGAAGTGTCCATGGAGAGAGACGTAATTTCCTAGGCTAAGAGGAAAGAACATTCACAACAAAACGATGACATCTATTTCTTGAAACATTAAACAGTAATTAAAACACTCAGGCATTTACTAATTAATATTGCAATGTTTCATTGTTCCCATGGTGCCCGTTTATTTGAATGAACGCCACATTTACCTCAATTTATTCCTGCAGTGCTCACAGTAGAAACAGGATTTATGGTACTTTTTTTTGTCCACTATCAGAGCATCCATCGGATAAGCCCTCCTCCGACATACTGTGCAGAGCTCCGACTTCGGAACTCGAACCTGTTTGAAAGAGATAAAATGCAAATCATCTGATTTTTTTCTCGTTCATCCCATGTGAAGAGCATTTCATTTTGGCAGCCTCACAAAGCAAATACTAAAGCTTTTCTTTCTTTTTTTAAATAATGGTTTATCTTGTTAGTACAAAGCAGTGAAATAGATTACCTTTGTATTATAAAACGCATCGAATACGGTTCATTCATTTCTTCAGATAAAACCTTTACAATGGTCACAAGAGTGAATGGTTGAGTGTATTGTTCCTCAGGGCTGTATTCTACTTACATGCATGTATATATATGTATATATATATCAATGCTATGGCACTGTTTGTGAGCACTGTATATACAGACTAACATCTGGTTCAGTGCACACCCCTTGTCTCTGTTCAAGGTTGGTTGTTGCCATCTGATAGATAACTATAAAGATCATCCTTAAACAATTTCATTTACTGACGAAGACCATGTGATGTGTTTGAATCTCTAGGAGAAGACAGTAACTTGTAATCTAGCAAACCCGTCAGCAGGAGAAAATGTTGGTATTGCTTGTTTCTGTCATTCATGGATATTTTACATTTATACGTTTCATATGTATCATAAAAGTGAACTTAAGTGACGTAGTATATGAGCTGAGTTTGTCACTGGGAAGTCCAGGGGACGGTGGATGGTGAGACACCTTGGTGAGATGAACTCTGTGCAAGCTACTGTTCAAAACCAACAAATAACAAAACAGGTTGTTTTTAAGGGACACATCTCTGCATTTTAATTTTAGTATTTAAGTGTGTTTTTTGTGACCAGCTGTTTGTTTTTTTTTTTTTTACTTGAAATTGCTGTGTTTCTAGCTGGAAATGTGCCATCAAAAGTAGGTGTTTTTAGCCAAAACATTGTACAGCAATGCATTTCTGTAATATGTAAAATTAATTGTTGTCTGCAAAAAGTGGGGGAAAATAAAGAAATGTAAAATTTCAACATATCCAATTCATAACATCATACAAATGTAACATATCCATGGCGCAGAGGCATGCAATGACGACATTTAGTCTTGCAATTGGGTTTGAATCCTGAGATAAAATTTCTTTATTAAACTGCGGTTCCAAGTATCTAGAATGAACCTCGAAACAAGTAGCCTACTACTGAAACTACGCCCAGCTTTTTTATCAGCTATCCAAGCAGTGTGGCTCTATGGATGGCAATGACAGTCAGTTCGGGGGGGGTCAATCATTTGGGTCTAGACTGAAATATCTGAAGTACAAGTCTGCATATTTACATGTAATTTTGTACAGATTTTCATGGTCCCCAGAGGATGAACTGTAATCTCTCAAGTGAGGCATTAACTTTTCCTCCAGCACAATTGCCATGACATTCCCATCAGCCTCAGCTTTACTTTATGGTTTGTGCTAGTAAATGCCCTAAGTAAGTAAGTAAGTAAGTAAGTTAGTAAATGAAACGTTACCTGCTAAACATTAGTATGTAATCACTGACATTGTGAGCATGTTAGCATGCTGATTAAGCCCCAAAAAACTTCACAGAGCTGGTAACACGGCTGTAGACTCTTAGTCTTGTTACCGACACTTTATGATTTACAGAGAAGCCTCCACAATACACACAATGCACTAATGCTGCTTTTGTAACACACTACAAACAGATATTCATAGAAATCCCATCCATGCATCACAGTCCATGCCGTTAGTTTCTGTTGTTTCATGCTGTTGTCGGTCTTTACCGGAGACAATCGTTGTCTGATGTGACAGAACTTGTGATGTAGTCTCTTCAGAGATAGTGTAGCCAAGACTCTTGAAAACAGATTCACTCTCTGTCCATGTTTTGTGGAAATTACTCAGCAACTTGTCAGTAGCATCCTCATCGTAAGTTTCCGTTTGCTTCACTGCTGCTGCAGCTTTTCTTTTAACTGCATCAGCGTAGGAGAAAGGAGCCCGTTGGGTTGACACGCTCTCAGAGTGCTCGATGACAGCTGTCCTTGTTCCAGTGACCTTGTTACCGAACTCGTCAACATTTGAGAAATGTTTTGTGATTGATTTGGTTTCAGAGAAGCCTGATGGTTCTGCTGGCACAGTTTCTACCTCATTTTTCTGCGGAGGGAGGGGGGTGCTCTGCCCTGAGCCTCTCTTTGTCTCTTGAGGACTTTCCCACTTTGAAGTGTCTGCCGCTGTTTCACTCAGGCTTGACACAGTCTCCTCCTCATCCCTTTTCTCCTCTCTGAATGAGGAACTTTGCTCATCCAGTTCAAAAACATTTTTAATAGCCTGGATGTCAAAAGTTGGCATTTCCTGTTCCAGGATGTCTTCTTTCTCTTTGTCACAATCTGTGCTTTCAGCATCATTGTTAAGCCACTGCGAGAGTGGGATTAGCTCCTTTTTGATATATACTTTCTCTTCTGGTGATTCAAATTTGTTTACAAGACCATACAGGTCCGCCCTGGGAAGCTCTTCCTTCTCTTTGTTCTTATTTTCGGTCTCATACTCCTCCATGTCTGGGCCCAGGCGTTCAGGGATAGCAATGGGCTGTTTTCGCACATAGGTTTTGTTAATTTCAGCTTTTTGAGCCTCTTCAAAAAATTCTCTCTTTTCTTTGACAGATACAGATGATGGCTCTGGAATATCCGCAGCATCGATAAGATCTGGGTCATTCTGACACAATGGCATGTGGGACTGTATTTCATTTGCATTTAAACCCTCTGAAATATTAGCTTGATCCTCTTCTACATGTGCAGAATTTACATTGGCCTGCTGAGACTCCCCAGATAAACTCTTTTTGAGCTTTTCTGTCAATGTCTCTGAAGCCTCCACCAGTTGGGACTCGATTTTGATTTGCCGATGGAACGACGCAGGTGATTCCACAATCTCCGATTTCCTCTCTGAGATTTGTTGGGGAAGTAGCGGCGGTGGTGTGACGCCGCGTGACAGTTTGGCTGTTGTGTCTTTAAGACGAGCCAAATTTTCCGCTCTGTCAAAAGTGGGAGAAGGTGTGATTCTAGTGAGCCGAGATGTCGGGGTGTCACACCTGCGTGGAGGCGGTGTGGGAGGTGTGGGTGGCCTGTGCAACAGGGTAGGTGACGGAGTGACTCTCTGGGGTGAGTCGGTTCTTCGTGTGGATTCGATAGTTATGAATGTCGGTGAGGGAGAACGCATCCTCAGTAATGGCGAGGGAGCGCGAAGGTCTACAGACTTGCACTGACTCGCTTCTTCTTTCCGTCTTTCATGGGAGGTCTTCTTCTTTGTTTGGTTCTCAATTTTGGCAGAACCGATACTTATCTTGGATATTCTTGGCGTTGCCCCACCAGAGACTGCTTTCTCAGAAACTGGCTCACACTCATGCTTCTCCATCGTCTCGTTATCTTCTAGATGCATTAGTTTTGCTTCTGCAAGTTTCCTCACATGTGAAAGAATTTCTTCACCTTTCTGTGCATCACTTTCAGATCCCTCCAGTTCACTTTTTTTTTCCGGACTCATGAGCCAATCTGGGATTGTATTGAGCAGAGTCTTCACAGATTTAGAATCAACACTTTGTATCTCTGTGATGTGAGAGATTAACACTTGGACCTCTCGCCTCTGAGCTTCCTCTGTTCCTCCTGCTGTGGACTTTACCCGTTCATTTTGTTCTGACTCGCCTGTCACTGTAATTGGGACATCCTGACTTTTTTCTGGTGGTTCCTCTGTGCTCTGCGGAATAACTGTCACTTCTTTCTTCTTTTGAGATCCCTTCACTTGCTTTTGAACAGCTTTTTGTTGCTGGGAATTCTGATCATCTTTGCTTTCTGTGGTAATGACTTCTTTGTTGACTTGAATCTGATTTTCTTTTAAAGTTTGATGAATTTGAGAAACTGCAACTGTTTCCTGAGTTTGGCGGGATTTTTCATATGTTGCTGTCTTGGTTTCATCTTTCTTCGATTCTGTGGAAATCTCTTTACCTTGACCTGCCTGTCCATTCCCTTTGGACTTTTTGGACTTCTTTTTCTTCTTTGCTGGAGTCTGAGTTTCTGGTTGGCTCTCAGTTATGCTAACAGTAACAGCAGGCGCAGAGGCAGCAGCAGCAGAGGAAGTAACTTTCTTAATCCCCTGCTTTAACTCTGTCTTTACTTCTTTCGGTTCACTGATCACTTTCACCCCAGCAGCTTCTTTCACTTCCATCTTAAAACCTTCTTGTGAAATGCTCTGTTTCTCACTTTCACTTGACGTTCTTGTCTCTACTTGCTTTTCTTGCTTGTTGTTCTTTTTCACCTTTTGTTTTCCTGCTTTTCCATTTGTATTAGCAGCTGTCTTCTCAGTTTGCTGGTCAGAAACTTTCTCTTGGCCCTTGGTGGGAGAATGATCACTTTTCTTCTTGTTATCACGCTGTGGTGATTTGGACTCCTTTACATTTTTGTCTATTTTCTCAGACTGTGATTTGTTTGATTTCTCCTCTGTATGAATTTTATCAGGATGCATCTCGTCTTCATTTTTATCTTCAGACTTGTTGGGGCCCTTTGTTTTCTGATGTTTAGAGTCTTTCTTTTTATCAACTATCGTGTTTTCAGTATTTGCAACATCAGTAATTGAGGTCTGGACTTTGTCAGAGATGACAGACTGAGCAGACTGCTTGGAGGAAACAGTTTTCTGTGTAGTCATATGCATCTGTTGTGTAACAGCTGAGACAGATGAAGTCTTTTGAACAGAGACAACCTTAGAAGTCTCATTAGAGACAATTTGCTGTTTGGCAGAAGATATAACTGTTGAATCTGTGTGGATTTTGTTATGGCTAGTGATGGCATTGCTTTGGGTGGCACTTGAGACTGCAACATGCTTAGATGAGTCTGAACGAACACTCAATGCCATCTTTTCAGCTCTCTCCTTTGTGAGTTCTGATGTGTTTTTATTTGAATGCTCTGTATCGGTGGTGGAAAGCATTTCAAGAGCAGCGGTAACTGAGTCATGTATGAAAGTGGGAGTCGGAGTGGTTGGAGGTGTATTTTCCTCCTTCATCTTCCGGTACTTTCCTTCTGCTTGTATTAATGGAGTGTTAAATTTACTCATTTTCCCCCTCATGGCAGGTGGAGGGGAGGGAGGAGGGGTGAATTTCACAGGTATGTAAACTTTCTTCAGTGGTTTTGGTGACTCAGACGGTGGAGGGATTTCATATGATGCAGGTTTTGATGCATGTGTTGTTGTTATTGATTGATTTTGGCTCATTTCTTCTACTTTCTCTGATGTGACAATCTGTTGCATTTTACTAAATTCCACTTTAGGCTCCAGCTTTGGGACTGGATATAAAACTGGTGCTTTCACTTTTTTGACTGTCATTTTTTTTGCTTTTCCTGGTGAAGTATGAATTGCCTGTGCTGGCATGCTCTCCAGTTCTTGTTGAGATGGAGGAGGAGGGAGGAAGTCCTGCTCGCTGGTTAGTGGTGGTGGTGGAGGAGGAAGGTGATCCATGTCAGAATCAACAGAGGGAGGTGGAGGAGGAGGAAGGTCAGCGTCTGCCATTGGTGGAGGTGGGAGAGGCAGATCGGGCTCTTGTGGTTTTAGGAAGTAATCATCTGTTTTTACTTTGGTTTTATCTGCTTTTATCATTCCCTTTCCCTTCGACTTTAGATTGCGAAACTCTGTCTTAACTGTTTTGATGCCGTGGCTCTGGGTAATGGTTTTATGCTCCACCACAGTTGTTGAATGCTGAGCAGACTGCACCACAGAACTTGACATTGATCTAACAACTTCAGCATCATTAGAGATGGAGTGATTTTCTTTGGATGTCTCAACTGAATTAGCAGTTTTTATCTTTTGTATGTTCCTCTGTGAATCAACCTTTAGATTTTTAACTGGTGGGCTCTGCTTGACTCGAACTCTTCGGTATGATCCAAGTCTGACTTTGGGAGCTTGGCGCTGTGCTGTTTCCATCAGCGATCTAATAGTGCCTTTAACATCGCCCTTTATCACTTCTTCTTTCTCCAGCTGGGATTGCTCTTGTGTCTCGTATAATGACTTAATTGACATCTTCACATCCCCCTTTACGTCACGTTCAAGGCTTGGGCTCCTTTCCATCCTCGGTGAAGGCGGAGGCTCCATTAAGAGCTGGATCGTTCCTCTGACGTCTCCCTGAACATCTATTCCCTGTGGACACGTCCTCCTCTCACTGGAGGCATCATGCAGACTCTGCATCGCTGTGTGAATATCGCCCCTCACAATTTCTTCCTTTTCAACTTCCTTCACCGCTTGCTTTGCCAGCTCCAGAGATTTCAGTGTGGCCCTCACATCTCCAGGAACTAAATCCTCAACAACAGCTTCAACTCTGGATGTTGATGATTTCTCAAGAGACCTAAGAGCCCCTTTGATATTTCCCGGTATGATATCTGGCTTCTCCACCTCCTTGTACTGCTTTTGAGCCCTCTCCAGGCACCGCAGGGCTTTCGGTATGTTGCCTTTCACCACTTCCTCTTTCTCTATAACAACTTTCTGATTGGCTGATTCAGACAATGAATTCAAAGCAGCTCTTAAATCGCCTTTGATTATCTCCTCTTTTTGGAGTCCTTCCAATGAGAGCGTTGGCTGTGACATGAAAACTTTCACTGTGTTGTGAACATCACCAGGTATAACATCCTCCACTGTACGCTCTATTTGTGTTTGATTGCGGCCGAGGATAAGTTTAGTGCCCTTGATGTCACCTCCCACAATCTTTTCTTTTTCTGCTTTGTTAGGCAGAGTTTCATCAGGTTCAACATGGAGCTGTTTAAGATACTCGAGAGCCCCAGATTCGATGCATGTGGAGTAAAAGTTGACATTTCCCTTTTCAGCCTCATCTACCCTTATCTTTACTGCCTGATCTGTCTTGTCTGAGCTGGACAGTTTTTGAAGAGCGCTCTTTATATCCCCTTTTACAATGTCCTCTTTCTCAACATTTGCATTTTCTTGTTTATTGAGAAGAGAATATAATGTCATCTGCACGTCTCCTTTCTCGTCTTCCTGGATGAGTATTCCATGTTTTGCAGAGCCGCTCTGATCGAAAAGGTTGTTTATAGCTTCCTGAATGTCACCTCGTAATATTTCTTCCCTTTCAACACTGCTCTCTCTCTCCTGGTTGAAGAGTTGATGCACCGTAGAACTGATATTACCCTTCTCTTCCGAATCTATTACTATCTGTCTCTCCAGTCTTTCTTGTCTGTTCAGCAGGTTCATCATAATAGTCTGCAGATCTCCCCTGATGACATCCTCTCGTTGAATTTCCGGAGCTTGCTTATTCATAAGCTGGTATTTTGCCATTCTAACGTCACCTATTTCATCAGCTTCAATGAGTATTCCCTGAGACTTCACCATTTTCTGACTATAAAGTTCCTCAAGAGTTCCCTTGATGCTCTTGCCCATAATTTCAGTCTTCTCCATTTTTGTCTCGTTAAAGTCGTCCATTGGAGTTGTTTCAAAGAGCCACGTTGTTGTCTTTACATCCGCTTTGGAAATCTCCTCCTGTGATTTGATGGTTGTACCTTCGTCCTCATCTACCTCCTTAATGTGGTCAAGAGGATTTTTCTCAAAGAGCCAGACTGACTGTTTTACATCTCCCTTAGCGACCTCCTCCTTTTTAACAGTTTCAATGAGATTTTCAGAACTCATGCTTCGTATTTTGTCAATGGACTGGGTTTCGAATCTCCATTTCGCAGTCCTCACATCACCTTTTTGTATTTCACTCACATTGACTGTTCTTACAGATTCCTGCGACAGAGCGTCAGACTCAAAACGATCTTTGTTCATCCTCACGTTGCCTCCCTGAACATCATCCACAGTTTTTATGAAAACTTTCTTTTCTTCAGCAATGCTGTCAAGAGGCTGTGTCTCAAATTTCCACTTGGCAGACGTGACGTCTCCTTTTTGCACATCCTGTTGCGTGACAGATTTAATGATATAAACCTCATCTGTGTCCTTGATGGCGTCAAGAGGCTTGGTTTCAAACTTCCACCGGGTTCCAACGACATCTCCTCGTGTGACTTCTTCGCTTGTGACAGTGGTGACCTCATGGTAAAGGCCCTCTCTGTCCTGAATAGCATACAGGGGCTGATTTTCAAACATCATGGTGTAATTTCTCACATCGCCCTTCTCATCTTCATCACGGACGATTTTTTGCATACTTGTCAGCTCTGCGTCTGTCTCCCGAATTTTATCTAAGGAGCAGGTCTCAAAAATGAAACGACCTTTATCTACATCTCCTCCTTGCACATCATTCACTGTGCGGCTGCTCATAGATTCCTCCGGGCTGTCGTGTATTGTATCTATTGATTGGTTTTCAAAGAGCCATTTGCAGTTCACCACATTTCCTTTTTGTATGTCCTCTGTCTGAACTCTCTTGAGCCTTTGCATTACTTCCTCAGATGTAGAAGTCATGATATCGGATGTTTGGTTTTCAAAAATGTACTTCATCCCAGACACATCTCCAGACGCAATGTCTATCTCAGTGACGCGCTTAAAGGAGCCCCCCTCCTCCCCAGTGAGGTTCTCCAGTTTCTCCGTCTCAAAGAGAAAACATGCGGTTCTCACATCCTTTCCTTTAATGTCCTCTTGACTGACAGTGCATGTTTTCAGAATGGTCTCTGTCTCATCATGGATAGTATCGAGTGCTTGTGTCTCAAAAAGCCACGTGCAGGTTTTGACATCACCCTTTTGCACCTCTTCAGATTCATTTTCACCCTTTAACTCCGCTCTTTCATACAGGATGTCCATTGGTTTTGTCTCAAATAGCCACTTGCAGGTTTTCACATCACCCTTCATGACGTCAACATTACTACTTGACCCCACAATCTCTTCATCTTCAATATTGCTGAAGTATTTAATAGCATCAAGAGGCTGTGTTTCAAACAACCACTTCGCAGTTTTAACATCACCAGACTCTATTTCTTGTTTGGATATGCCCTTGATTACTTGGTATTTATCTATGCTTTCATCAAACTGATCGATTGGTCGTGTTTCAAACATCCACTTGCATGTTGTTACATCACCTTTTACAACCTCTTCACGGCGCACTGTTTTCACCTCGTGGTAATGCCCTGAGCTGTCTTGCATGGCATAGAAGGCAGTTGACTCAAACAGGTTTTTATTTGATTTCACAGACCCAGATGTTACTCCCTCTATGAGAATCTTTTGAGATTGATCCCTCCAGTTTAAATCTGTGCTCTCAAAGATTTGCTTGTAGTTTGAGACATCAACTTTATCGATTTCTTCCAGGTCGATCGTTCGGATGACTTCCTTCTTTTCCTGCCTGATCTGCTCCAGGGGTTGGCTTTCGAATCGCCATTTCTGATGTCTAACATCGCCCCGCTCCTCATCAAGCGCTACTGTTTTCTTCAGTTTGCCCACCTCTACAAGCTCCTTCAACTCCTCAGTTGGAACCGTTTCAAAATAATGCCTGGCTGATCTCACATTACCTGCAATAATGTCCTCTTTTGTCATGGGCTGAGAATTTGAATAATCTTTTAAAGTATCCATTGGCTGTGTCTCAAATACCCAGCAGTTCTTGCGAACATCTGCCCTGCAGCTTGTGCCATCCTCCTGTGTGAGGTCAGTCTCAACATTCACAGTGCGAGTAACCTCTTTCTTCTCATCTCTTATGTGCTCTAGAGGTTGACTCTCAAAGCGCCACTTTTGGTGCCTCACATCCCCTTTCATTTCTTCATTTACTGCTGCCTTTTGAAGTTTTCCGACCTCAGGGCTAGTTTTCCTCTCCACTTGAGGGCTGCTCTCAAAAAAGTGCCTCGCAGATCTAACATTGCCCCCGATAATTTCTTCAATAGTCTGGGGTCTCGCATTGGAGTCATCCTTCAGAGAATCCATTGGCTGGGTTTCAAACACCAAGCAGTGCTTGCGTACATCAGCTCCAATAATCTCTCTCTTGTCCATTTGTGAGCTTTCCCAGTCATCAAGAGAATCTAATGTCTTTATCTCAAACAACCACCTGCCCCAGTCCCCCTTATTGCTGTCCTCCATGGAAAGACTACACACAAGTTTCAAAGGTGTTGGTTCTCTGTTTGTCATGTCCAGCGGTTGGGTATCGAAAAGCCAACGTGAAGCAATGGAGTTCTCCAATTCACTTTCAATTTTACGTACAGACTTAACCTCCAGCATTTGGCTTGACTGTCCCATAATGATACATTTAAACTGAGTGTCAAAAGTGCTCGTAATAGTTTTAACTTCTCCCTGAATTTCCTCTAACACTGACCTCAGACTCAGCAGGTGGCTCTCATCAATGGTCTCAGTGTGGCCAAGGCCTTCCATGTACTTATCGTCAATCATGTAAATGGTAGCATTCCCATCCTCTTCTGTGAACACAACCTCTTTTGTCAAATCCTCCTCCTTATGCATTTTATTTAGAGAGTCCATTGTCTGGGTTTCAAACAACCACGCTGCAGCCCGTACATCTCCTTTATCAAATTTGTTGAATTTGTTTTTATAATCTGTGGAGTTGATATTGCGAGAACTCAGCTCATCCATCGGCTTGGTCTCAAACATCCAAGCTGTACGTCTCACATCTTTTCCAAGAATAATTTCCTGTTCGGTTATTTTGTTGTTGTCCTCATCCTCGTCAGGAATTTCATCTTTAATGGTATCCAGTGGCTTATTTTCAAACATCCAACGCATTGCCTGCACCTCCCCAGGGAGAATTTCTTCCCATTCCACGTATTCTTCATCGTTGATATCATCAGGACTACCAGCACCATCCTCATAAGTGTACTTTTGGCTCTCTAACTGGTTGCTCTCAGTTTCACTGTAATCACTGTAGTATTCCTTCTCTATATTCTTACGAACCTCAGGATGAATATGCTTGTAAAGACGTTTCAGCTCATACATACTCCTCTGCTTGAAGTAAGCCTCTTTGTTCGGTGGGTATTTGGAGGGGTTTGCCGGTTCTGGAGGATCAGGTGAGTAATGGCACGCTGGCACATTTTCATTGTCTGATGGCATTTCTAGTAAGTCTGGAGGCGGGGGTGGAAGATAGTCAGAATCCTCAGCTGGTGGGGGCGGAAAGTCCTCATAATCCATCACTTCAGCCGATGTGTCTTCTGCTGCCTCAGTACCGGATGCTTCATACACCTCATTAGTCACGGTGTTGTTTTGTGTCACATTTGAGGTCCACTTAGATCGATTGATATCACGGCCGATCTTTGTGAGGAACAAAATTGACATTTGTGGGTGAATTACTACAAATCATCAAATAAATATAAATTTTACATTTCACCTTGCTGTAATGCTTGCAGATAAAGTTTAAAAATGAGATCATAAAACATGAATAATCTTCCACAGAACAAAAACATTTCAATCCAAGGTTAATGGTACTGTGTGGAGAATGTTGCTCTCTCATTAAGCTCTCTGCAGCCACAAATCAATAAATCACTGTGATGACTCTACCTTACCTTAGTTATAATCCTTAAGATGTTCATGAAGTCAATCCCTTTTATTACTGTTCATGGATTACATTTTTAAGCAGTAGAAATTCTGTGTATTTGCATTCTGTTCACAAGGAAAAAAAGGAGCACACTCCCAACCGCAACTAAAAAACTCTTTCGGATGCACAACATAAAAAGAAATATATGACAAAATTGACTGTCAGCATACAATATTGTCCTTTTTAGATGCTTGTAAATCTTTTATCCTTTTTTGAAGTAATGTCATTGCCAGTGGTGAAGTCCGAATTATGTATGTATATGCTCCAGCCTTATTGTTTTTAATTTTATCTAAGTCATATCACCTTCACTGTTGGCTGCTCACAGTCTTAAAGCTGCATCAGAACTGTAGATCAGACCACAGCAGACTGAATTCTTCATTAAATGCACAATATTCTATTTTCTGCCAATCGGGGTCTCACAATCAAATACAATAACAAATGTCAGGGTAACAATGTCATTGCATTTAGTTTCTCCCTATAAGGATTTATTCAGTATTCATTATTTAGGAGGTTTTTACCAGGAGGAAAACTATCCACAGAAGTCTCTCCAAAACAAATGGACCAGGTGAAGTCAACTGGTAAAAGCGCTGAATAAAGCAGTTTCACGTTAAAAATCAGTGTTTCTCAGACGCTGTTTGACACAGCAGGCAAACAAATGACACAGGCTGCGTCTTTAGTTAACACCACAGATTTCTCTGGGTTTAAACAATGGTGGAAATGTTTAGGGTTAAGTATACAACTCAACAAAATATATAACGTTGGTCTAGTCATCTTTAGACATTTAATGCGAGTTTGTTTGACTTCACTGTCACCAAAAATTGGTTAGTTATTGATAATGAAAGAAGTGATTGAATAGTGTTTACTGCAACATTAATCAAACTTGCAGTTTCTACCACTAACCACAGGTGATGTCAAATCAACCAGAAATAAAATCTTAAGGATTGAAACTTTAATTAAAACACTTTATTTAAAATCTCAGATAAAACTAACCCTAAAGTATTGAAAACGTAACCGGACAGAAATATTCTGTCCGGTTACGTTTTCAATACTTTTTGACTGACTCAAGTGAAATGAAAATGTTTACCTTAATTGGTTTCTGTGGAGCAGCCTCTTCTATTGTTTTTTCAAAGCGATCTCTCAGTTCTTTTGTAGTGTAGCGGGGAAACTCCTCTTCTAACAGTGAGCACAGACACAGTATAAAGGCAGGCCTTAAATTAGTCAGGCAGTGACAGCGTATACGGCAGAGAATAAAAATATCTAAACAACATACCAACCTGTTTCATTTTGATGGTTTTCATAACTGGATGCCAAGTTATTTCCGCTGTATGACACCTAGATATTTTAAATGAGAAAAAAAAATATTAATGATAAAAAAAAAAGTGAAATGCAGAAATTGATATTTTTCCTATGGATTCTACACATTTCACATGTAATGTTTTAATCCCTCCCAAACTTGCACAGAATGCCGAACAAACATTCATTACACGAATGTGATTGATTGCAATCAGTAACATTTTGTACCCAACAAGGCAATCAAAGTGTTTAGCTCATTAGAAAAGCCTGCAGGAAGTGACAGAGACAGAAGAAGTTCAATACCATCGTTTCTTGGTTGAAATTTAGCTGCTGACTGCCTGGGACGACCTGCCTGCTGCTGCATGACATCGTCACCTCAGAGTTGGACATTTCCTGTGAAGATGAGGACAGCGGTTGTCAAACAGTGAAAAAAACAAACAAAAACACTGATAAATCTGTCAGTCTCACTTCAGCGTGTTGTTCCCCTTGCCATAGTCACAGATGTGAGTTTACTCCACAAGCCAAAGCTTAATAGAACACAACTGAATACCATGCAGAGAAGATGCTAGACCAGATTGCTCACTGCAGTTTGAAATGACTAATCACAGATGGAAGCAAGATGACAAAGAATGTGTCAAGCTGTTCACTCACACTGTACCGTGGCAAAACAAGAAATGAGACAATCTTTTCCACTGTGTTGTGAAGTTTCTGTCTACCAAATACAGCTACAATATACGTGTTATTAACGTGCCCTCAAGCAGCTGTTAGAAATGTCAAGTAATGTCTGTAACATAAACCCACACACTTTGCTACACACTTTGGTATTGGTGCAACAAGATGCAATAACAGCCTCAGTTAATATTCACAGCCTTAATTCATCTATGTTACTTGCAAATCTCTCCATACAGCCATGCCATTCTGAAGCTAAATGGAAACACGCTCAGGTCAGAAGAAATGTTACCCGTCATTTGACCACAGTCATTTCTGTCATGCTCTCGGCCTCATAAATGAATACATACAGTGTTCTACATGTGTACCTGCACAGTTCTGTGATGGAAATGGAACTGGGTTACATTGTGTGATGTTGCAGTTTGCTGGGTCTCAAATTGTTTCCTCACACTGGCAAGTCCCCCAGGCAGGGAACAGACCTCCGACTCCTCCATGACCTAATGAAGCAGGAATTATCATTAGCTGCCTCCACTTCTACATGACCTGAAATCAAACTGATGCTTAATAAGGCTATTCTGTCTGGTGTGCACGCCATCAAACGTGCTGCAGCACATGCTTTGTGTGGTGTGTGTGCTCTCACCAACCCTGTCGCCGAGAAACTGTTTAAATGTTACTAAACTGCTTTCTTAAGTACGTTGTTGTGGCAACGTAATCGCTGCCTGAATTATGATCAGAGACACATATTTCAGGTAATAAACGCTACATTCAAGTACCTCATAGGCTTTGAAGGAGGGGTTGAAAAGGATGGCAAGGTTACTTAGTGCAGCACCTTGACGGCAGAACTATATTGAAATATTGTTCTCATGAGAATGAGATGGATGCAAGTCGACAGTGACTTTTGGGCACCATAATCGAATCTTTTCATTCTTAAGTCCGAGAGGACGTTTGTGCTAAATTTGAAGAAAGTCTCTCGACATTTTCTGGAGATATTGCATTCATAAAATGAGACAGACAAGATCACAGTGACCTCTACCTTTGATCTACGGCTACCAAAATCTCATCAGTTGATGGATAACTGGACAACTGGATACCACATTGCAAGATGGTCTATTTGGTGGTCAGTAAACATTTTGCTGATAACTGAAATACTTTGTGAACATTTGACTGATATGGTCAGTATAAACATTTTGACTTGCTAGGTGCATTAATCAGCTGCATTTCCTCTTTAAGTTAATAGAAAATGTTATTTGCTCAGTATTATAGTTTTCTCAAAACGTATTTGCTGTTTTAAATCAGTTAAATATATATACAGTACATATATAAACACAATATCTAGAAGACAGGGCTGCTGTCACATACGCAAACAGAAAATCGCCAGAGCTCTTTCAAAGTAAAGCCAACAATATTTATGTTTTCTGCAACAGTCTTCTATATTCTGCCCGGTGAGGGAGTCTCATGTTTCCCCTCTATTTATATGTATATGTAAGACTGCTGACCCCTTTCCCCAGCTGCAAAACTGTCATCACCTCCAATAATACTGCATGACAACACCAACAATAATGGTGACAATACCAGCTACTGTGCCCTGAATGCCCTGCAGCAGCTTAAGACTAATCTGTACAACAGGAAAGCAAACAAACCAATATAATGACCATAGAAAGATGGCTCTTAATTACAGAAATGTTTCAGTGCAGGCAGCTCTGGCAGGTACTGTAGCTTCACGCTGTATGAGAAACAATACATATCCATGCACACAAACTTAAGTACCCCGCTGGGGATGGTGTTGTCTGCTCGCTTGGAGACAGCTGGTTGGTACACGGCCTCAAAGTTGGTCAGTGGGATGACCTCTGAGTCCACAGAGTGAATCCGGTTCCTCTGGTATATGTCTCTTTCAGGAAGTCCTGCCCTGGTTCAGCCTGCGCTGCCAGCAGCTATGGCACAAACAACTAATAAATTATACAATAAAATGCTTCTCACATGTTATTAGGTAACATTAAGAGTTAGCACACCATATTTGATTTTTTAAACGTATGCAATCAACGCACTGCTACAGGTGTCAGATCCCTTTATGTTTGTGCTGTCGTCTTGTTTTTAAAGCCAGATCATTAGTGAATACAGAGAATATAACCTCAGTTTAGGATGTTCAAGTATGTTGCAAATATCATGGCTCATATGGTGATTATCCTACATTTGTGGCTTAGTAACAAATTAATGTACGCAGCAGCAACAGTCTGTCGTTAAATACTTAAAACTTAACTTAAACATTTTTGAGTAAAATTTGTGATATTTTTCAGTTGGTAAAAATATTGACTAAGACTGCTAAATTTGAGCCACTGTAATGGTTTAAAGATGCTACCACAGTGCAGGTGGTGCTCCTGTGAATGATGCCTAGTGAGTCGTTTCAAAAACTCTACCAAGACACTAATGAAAGCAATTACTCATTTGTCTACTGATATTCAGTTACCTACAGGATGTACAGCATGTAAAATTATATATGACCGTCCAAGTGTCCAGAGTGGCAGTTATTTTATCATGATGTAAGGTGAGTTTGGTCCATCCCTCCCTTAAAGGTGCAGACACACCAAACTGACATAAAAAAAAAAAACAGGTGCAACAAATGCTGACTGTTGTGTCGTCAAATGTTTCCTGTAAAATTTGAACATGAACACACCCCAAAGAAAACGGCCAACTCAGATAACTTAACAACTTAACAACTTATCTCAGATAAGGTCTGTGTTTAACACAACCTTAAGAGACTTTGATGGTTTGTTCTACAACATAAAATATGTCAGTAAATACCTCACTTGTAAAGAGACACTTAATGAGTCTTAAAAGATGGTTGCTAAAAACAAGCTGAATGAGACAACAGAATATCATGCTAATCACAGCTTTACAGCCTTGTTATGGTAGGGATGTTGAGTCATGTGACCTTGGTGTAGTTTATTTCTGATCCAACATTTGGTTTTTACTTTGCAACAGGATTTAGGTCTCAAAAACTACTAAAATGGTGTTCATTAGTGAAGATGATCTTGCTAAACAAAACATATTAGCTCCAGAAATATTTGTTTGCCACAGAGCTTAATTTTCTACAATAATATAAAATCCTATGGAAAAATCACATACGCTTTTTGGTGAGGGAACCAGTGAATTGCTAACTTCTGGCTCGTCCCACAAGAAAACGTCATCCGTGGAGCACTCCACGAGTCAAGATGCTACTTAGCCAATTTGCACATTTACAACACAAATCGAAGGATATTTCAAAGGATATTTACCATACGACCGTTAACACAAGCAATTATGAACCAATTCTGTTAAAGAGCTCAATGGTGAAAAAAAATCTTAGCTAATATAACAAGTTTGTTTCAATCTCAAGCCCTCTTGACTTTAATTGTTTGTCTGTCATCCTTACTTCTATTTCTCCTCTTGTGTACTGACCTGAACTGCCAATCAGAGCGATTTCATTCACTGATGCTAATTCAGTATGTTGAACTGGCTGAAAGAAATTTGACAAGGCATGACTAGTGCCACTCTGCAAACACTAGAGCGACAATCGCTCACTGACAGCCTGACATTGACTAACAGCTGGCCAATTTGGTGTGTCGGGGCCCTAAGTGGAAGCATTTAGAGACAGTCAAACTGAGCTGATTTGTTTTGTCGAAAATAATCATTTTTTAAAAGTGTACCCCAATGGTTTGATGGGCCCTTGAAATTGTCACTTAGATCACATGAAGTTTTTAGGAAGAGACTCCCAATCAGCAAGTATTATGGGGTTAAGAGGATTATCCATTGTTTTCATGTGAGGCATAATTAGACTTAATGTCTGAAACTGCATCAACTAAAAGGTCCAGAACCAAAAGGAGCATTACAGTTAACCTGCAGGGTGTTGCGATCTGCTGTTAAAGACAGTCAGGGTGATTATTAACTCTTCTGTTAACAGACAGACTCTATATCCGGCCAGTTGCTGACACATCATTTTTTGTCTGTGTTTGCAAATTCAAAGTATTCACACCTCAGTTCACTTATGGATATAAATGTGCTGATGCAAATAAGAGAATAAAATATGAATACAGACTGTTTTGACATTTGAAAAAAGTACAGCGACTATCCATTACTCTGAAGAATAAAAGCATAAAGAAAAGCTTTATCTCAGCTCTTCCCCTCTGTGGTGTATTAGCACTACTTGAAGCCATGTGTTATCCAGCTCATTGTAATATCAAGAATAATGTCAGCAAAGCTGCCAGACAGGCAACGTGAGATGATATTTCACATCTTTAATATCATCCCTGACAGCAAAGGACAGGTTTCATCACTGCATATCATTTTTCAAAAACTCAATAAAGCATAGAATGAATGAAATGCCAAATCAGATCAAAACACCAAATTTCTTTTAATCAGTTCTTTGAGTTACTGATGGCTAAGAGTGATAAGCTATTTAGAAGTAAGCTGAATAGTGGGCTCATGAACCTGAAATTGTAACCCATCATTGAGGTTATTTAAATTTCATGGCAGAAAGACATTTTGGTGCATTGCACTTGTATTGCATTGCGTTGTTAGCTGCTTTCCTTTGGCATATTTATTTTGCCATGTGGGATTTATAGCTTGCAAATTCCTAAGGATGATCTATTTTAGCCTTTCTGTAAATCAGTCAGCCAATTAAAACAGATAAGGAATGTATTACACAACTCTTAAAATGAGAGAATTCAAGTTATTTACAAAACATATTTAAGGACAGATTTTGATTTTCACAGACTAACTTTATGAGGGCAATATTCTGCACTGCATTGTTTTTAAGTTAACGTCTTGATGGCACAGATTTGAAAATTATTGTGGTAAGAACTTAAAATTCTTAGCCAAAAAAAATCTGTCAACAGTCTTAAGCTATCTAATGACACGTCAGGTCAGGCTGAGAGCTCAAATAACAAGAAAGTGAAGTAATCTAGGCGCCATGTACTTGCAAAAATAAATCAAGCCTATTTTAAACTTAACCATGAAGGGTTGTGTTTCTCAGTGAAATATAGAGGAAAGCTGGTAGGTCAAGGCTTTCCATTCCAAATGCTTTTAGACGGCCTGCATTGATAACCTTGTGCTTGTGCCTTTATTTATAATTACTCTGCAGTATTAATCATCTCATGGCTTGCCTGGCGATGAGGAAGCAGAGCGACGCAACACCTAGAGGTACTGGCCTTGGTACACACAGCTCAGAACTCCATCAATTTGGAATTAGAATAAATCTAATCTCTTCTCCAGATAACATTCAGAGTTAGTTTAGCATTTTAGTCACATTTTATTTTCCAGCAAGTCTGACAAAAGATTTTCTATTTGCTTCCTGTATTTTGAGTAGTGCACTCAACATGAGGGCAATGTTAATGCATTTTCTAGTACAATCACAAATTCAGTGCCCAGCCTTTCATGTTTTTCTCTGCCAGTATTAAAAGGAGATATTATAATGTATTACATTTTTTGCACATAAAAACATAATGTAAAAAAATAAGCTTAAATCATTCACATATTTTTACAAAATTCCACTCCACTCAAACACAGCTCTCAGAGCGCTCATCACCTACCAGGCAAGGTGGATATCAAAAAATATAAAAATATGAACTCAGCACGTAAAAATCCCACTGGGAGGCCGCTGTACCGCCGGCTTGCAGGGTTGTTCCAAGCCAAAAGCAAATCCCAGTCAGCGTTGGAGACCAGCTCCAGTACTATGTGTTAACTTCTGTCCAACAAGCAGACAGTGACAGCTGATTTTATTTTAGACCCTCCGCCCACTTGCAAAAGATGGGCCTGGGGTCTGTTTTTTTTTAGAGAGCAAGGCCTTCGTGCCTCCCATGTCAAGTCCCAAGAAAATTCATATGGAAATACTTCCTGTGACTCCTCTGCAGACGGTTGTGTACTAATAAATCAGGTCAGCCCAGTTTCATCATCACAGCTTCCATCAGAGTGCATTGCATACTCCAGCAGCTGTTACCGCCTGTCATTATATGCCAAATTATGCACATACAAATTCACAACAAATACTTTGAGAATCTCTCATTATTCACTGCTTCTGTGAAACTCTCAACAGTGTGAAGGGGATGTCGGATAGGTGCGGACTCAAGTGACTGTAATTGCTGGTGAAATGTGTTGGCTGTGCGCTGTGCTTTGCTGTTGGTCTGAAATGGGGTCAGTGATGTAATGCTATTTGTTGAGGAGAGAAGGGTTAAGGGGGTCGTAAATATGCCAAGAGACACCTCAGAGTGTGGAGGAGCCAGCTCATCTTGTTTGGCCCAGCTGGAGACAGTGGCGCCAGCCTGACTCTGGTAGTGTCAGTGCTTGGAGACCAGACATGTCTGCCAGGCATCTGCATAACCCTGTTCATCCTCAGCATGTGTAACTCATACCTGCATTGCCATAGACCACCTGTTTTAAAGAGACACTCCCAAATTCCTGCTCCCGCCAAACCTCGCTGAACTAAAATTCAAAACATGATCCTGTTCCTCTGTTCTCCTGTTCATTTAAAATGTAAATTAATATAATTCATTTTTTAAAAATGTATATAACACTTTCAAAAAACAAGTTAGAAAGAGCTTTACAAACACAAAAGAAGTGAAAAAATTACCAGACAAATAATAAATAAATAGAATGAATACTTAAAACACAGTAAAAACAAATTAATTAAAATGGAAGTATAAGTGAGAAAAGGCAACAGAGACATAATTCTGAAAACCCAAGTGCATTTTTAAGAGATTTGAAAGAAGACACAAAGCCTGCCTGATCTCAGGTCGTTCCAGAGTCGTGAGGCCATGGCACCGAAGGTTCGGCCTCCTCTGGTTTTTAGCTTTGACCCAGGAATTATCAACAGACCTCCTGCCAGAGGGTCTCAAGCTGCATTCAGGCTCATGAGGCATTGGTAAGTCAGTGATATAATCAGGAGCCAACCCCAAATGTGCTTTAAAAGTAATCATTACATTTTCAGAATCAGCTCTAAAATGAACAAGTAGCCAGTGTAGAGATGCTAAAATTGATAATCCGGACTATTCTATTGGATTTTGTTGTTTCGCTACAGCATTTTGAATGAGTTTAAGTGTGGACAGGTTGAGATAAAAGTAGTCTAAGCGAGAAGTAATGTAAAAATGGATGACAGTTTCTAGATTCTCAGCAGAGAAAATAAAATATCTTCAAGATATTACAAAGATGCATAAAACACAGCTGAATGACTGACTTAACGCGTTGGTTGAAATTAAGTTTGTTATCAAAGGTAAGACCCAGTTTTCTGCACAGGATTTGAATCTCAGTGTGTGGATATCTTTGTTGGTATTTGGGACTGGAATCATAGACTGTATAAAAGAGTGGATGTTGCCACCATGGTGTAACCCATAGGCTTGTGGACTACAGTTTGGCCATCAGAGGGTTGTGCTGTGGATCTGACTGAGAATACAGAGGAACAACACTGTGGAAACAACTCGTCAGTCACAAGGCAGACACACCCTGGAGCACACATTACTTTATCGTTTGTTTTACTATACGTGGTACCATAATTTACAAAATTAACCTCACGATGTATTGAAAGTAACAAGTCAAATGTTAGTCATTAGTCCAATGAGAAGTGGGGACATTTTCTTATTGACTTCTATGTGATCAGACTTATTTTTGCAACCAGATCTTAGCCAGGAAGTTCAGATTTTAGGCAGAAGTTATCTAAAATGAATGAATCCAGAGATGGCCCTTTGAGTATGGGTTAAAATAACAGATTTAAAAAATATCAGTTATAAAGCTGAGAAACTGATAAAAGCTAAGACAAATGGAGAGTGTGAAAGAAATATTTCGTTACAGACACAAGTTGGAAAAATGTCCAGTGAACGATGATTTTATTTTAGTTAAGACATTGGTTGGGTGCTAAGTAGTGACTGACTTAAATTCTCGCAGGGTGCAAGGTGATTAATATGATCCTGGTGTTGCCCTGCCAGCATTAGAGTAATGGAAGTCACAATCATTTTTGTCTTAATGAAAGTCAAGAGCAAGAAAGCATTATGTGAAAAAAAGAAGAATCTGCACACTTGTGTCAGTGTTTCGAGGTCTCATGTTCTTTTCATGACGACCCTGCTTTATTCTGCTCAGAGCCGCTCGTCTGTGATCCATAGCAGAGTTAAGTCATGCGGTGAGGGTAGAGGGAAAGGAGATATTTAATGCTCTCTCTCTTTTTTCTCTCCCTCTACCTCTCTACATCTCAGGCTCTATTCAGAATGAACAGGTAAATTAGTGTGCTGTATAAGTCTTCAAGCTGTCAACACATTGTAATTATAATAAAGTAGAGAAAAAAGGTAAGAAAGCCAAAAGAGCGTTAGCGCTAATAAAACGTATAAAGCAAAGAGAAAATTGAAACAAAACGATAAAACACATACACACAGGATGGAACATCGCAAGATAGTTTTGTTTCTTGTCTTATTTTCAACAAATCACAAAAAAGAGCAAAACCAACAATACATTTATCTTATTAGGAAGCATTGTCTGTGTAGTTTGTAGAAACCGTGTGAACTCTGAGTTATTTTAAAGTCCATTCATCACCATTTGTCTTCTCCTAAACCCTAAACTATATCACTTCCCTTGCCCAAACCTAATCACATAACTTTATGTTTACTACGTAACGTCATTCATGGGATGTTAATTCATTCATACAAAATATTGTATGCATAAATATCGTATGAACTGTTGTTTAAAGACATGTCGACCCATTAAGTTGTCACTGTAGCCACACAGTCGTCGCTTAATTTTGTAGCTCAGTGTGCTGGAGTGAGGAGCCAAAACAAAAAACGTGCCACTGCATGACCATTACTGGAAATGACATTCTATACTGGTTATTGGTTCAACTTTGGGAACAAGGAACTGGTTTGTAATTTAAATCATAAATACAGACCGTGGGATGTTGCTCAGAAAAACAACAAAAAACAATAATTTGCAAAACAAGAATAATATACAATAAATACAGAAACAATGTCCTTAAGCAAGGCACTAAACCCCTGGCTGCTCCCTCACGAGTTGACTCAATGCCAACCAACACAAGTGTTTGGTCGAGAGCCTTAGTGTCAATTTGTAAACCTCCCTCCTCTCACAACTACCCACCCAGACTGTGGCTGTAAATATGTGAGCTCTTTGTCACAGTGCCTGATTAAATAAGAGAGAAGCCCAGAGGAGAAGCCTCTGAGCTGTTTGCATTACAACGTTTAATTAGATTCCCGAGGAAACAAAGGAAATGTCACATTCACAAAAGCTGACTGACACTTCTGCCTGACATAGTTTGTGATGCCGATACTGTAAACAAATATGGTTTTATGTCAGAGGCAATCAGGGGATTATAATGACATAATGTCAAAGCCTAATGATAGCTCTATATCTCCAATAAGGGACTGTTTGTTATTTATGAGAGGGAATAGGGGTGGGGCAAAGCAGGGACAGCATGTCAAATCATATTTACGCACTGGGGAGAGACATACAAGTATGTATTTTATTTCAGCTTAAGGGAGGAAGATACAACTTTAAATGGTTGCACTTTGCATTTATTTTAAATACTATGTGAACCCCAAAACTGCAGGCTGGTTTAAAAGGCATGTTTTCTTTAATAATTACCAAAATCACATAATTTATCGTAGCTAGAAACTGCAGACGCAGACATTATTGTCAGAATTTTGCTTGAACATATCATGCCCATGATAGTTTCCATCACGATCAAATTTTTCATTTAAAATAGTTATGTTTTATTATAATCACGTTATTCTACATGTCTCATTAAAATTTTGCCAAAGAGAAAGTGTTTGCACTAATGAGAGCCTGTAAAAAAACAACCATGAAATTCTGCGCTCCTGTATGCATAGCAACAGTAAAAATTAAAGCTGATCTGCATTTTGCTTAAGAAATGAACTTTTTTTGGTGAGAACTCTCATTCCTGTGCTGTTCGCTCATTGCATTGACTTCAATACCTACATTTTGTGTGAATATAAAAAAATATGGTTATTTATGGTGGAGGAATGGTCATGTATTTCCCCCAGTCACTCAGGGAGGTTAAAAAAAATATTTTAAGATTTAAAAACAAGTTACACCCCATCCATCCCCCTCCTCTGATAAATAAAGAACAGTCACAGAACAGAACACAATATAACAATGCACTTTAAAAAACAAATATTTGAAATATGGAGTGTTAATATGATGGTTGATAATTAATAACATTTTTTTAAAAATCAGCATAAAAGAGTATTTATCTTTGCAACTGTTAATTATGACGGCAATATTTCCACACGTGATTCTTTGTTTAATGAAAGAAATAACAATTGTTTCAAAGTTAATGCTAATTTTCACCAGACATTAATTGCAATGCAAATGTTTGCATCTGTGGTTCGGTAAAATAAATCAGTCATCTTAGACATCTGCAGCAATTAGCCACTGCTAATTATCCGCTCTGCCATCAGAACCACAATTTTACAACAACAACATATCTTATTAAATCTGCAATAAAAGTGAATTACGACAGCCGCTCGTCGTCTCCTCCTGTTTTATTGACTCTCTCCTACATAACTGCTGATACAGAAAGCTATTTCATGTACATTTCTGAACTGTATGTTTCATCCATAACTCGGGTAACTTGAAAGGCACATACTATTTCACTGTTTTTGTTCTGTTGAAATATTGCCAACAGTGTTTTTCATTTTCATCCTCTCCCCAGTAGAGGCTTGGTGTAGCTCACATCAATGAGCACTGCATGCAGACCACAGGCTGATAGCACCATGGGTTGCATGACAATGAGCCACATCTCTGCCAGATGCCATTAGAAGTGAAGCAATGAATCACAAAGATTCTTGGATTCACACACTTGCAAAGAAAAGCTTTTTTGTTATTATTATGGAGCAGAATTTGCTCTTTTTTTATTCTTTAATTGAAGCCACACTTAAAGTGATGAATAAGATGATCTAAAACCCCTGAAATTGAGGAATTATTAACTACTTTTACTGCAGCTATCTTGCAAAAAGTACACAAGTTATAGTGCTTGTCTTTTCTCGTGATTTCTTCCACTCAGACGTTTCTAAATTAATTTCTTATTGCCTTAGCTTTTGATCAGTCTCAAGTGGAGGAGTATAATGTGTAATGGATGAAGTGAAATGAAATGTGCACATCAACCATAAAGCCCAACAAGCCTAACAGATGATGTCAGGTGTGAGAGGCGAGTGATATGCTGTATTTTAAGAAGTGGTATGAGGCAGCTCCGAAGTGTCTGTACAGGGTGGCGTCATGTCGAGTAGCAGCAGCTTCTTTAAGCTCCTCACAGTCACTGCTCTGTGTGTGACACTCTCTGCTACACACAGAAAGTATCACTTTGTGCTTTTGACCACAGGCCACCTGGCAGTACTGAAGGGAGCTACACAAAACAACCCCGCAGCCTATCAGCAATGTATGTCCACTAACTAACAAAAATGAAATCATTAGTTTGAAAAGAGAGCTTTATGGAGCGAAATGGAGGGTACATATTTGTGCTTTCAATCAGATAATTCCAGTGTTGAACAAATTGAATTAGAAGAGTGCAATTTTAGCGCACAGCAAGGGTAAAGTAATGTAACGGTGTATGACGCTGATTGGTTCTAACTCCATTACTGTCGAGAGAGAAAGCTGAATATGAGAGGAAGCTATTTGTTCATTATCAGGAAGGCCATTATCTTTGACGAGCTAGGTCTCCCGCGGTCCACAGAAAACATTACAAGACCTCATTTCTACCAGGCACATACACCCACAACCCTCCTAGCCTGATAACAAGAATCCCATTCTGTTTGTCCTCAGAGATTCAATGAAACACAATGGACAAATGAAAACACCTGGCATGAGATGACATTTCGGTTTATAAAACCTGCTACCTTTTTCTTTGTCATCTTACAAATTAAATTTTATTCCTGTGAAGCACTGAGTGACCTTGCTCTGTGAAAGGTGCTGTACAAAATAAACTTTACTTACTTACTTAACTGCAAAATAAGACTGAGTGCCCTGTTTTAACCATTTATAGGGCATGTTATAAAGTGCACGGCACAAGTGCATTCAGGGGGGTTCAAGAACACCCTTGCTTGTTAAACGGTCAATAATCTGGGTGCAAAGAACGGCATAGAGACAAAGTTTCTAATTTCTAATTAAGGCATTAATAAGCAGCAATGAATCAAGTTCAAAGGCTGTTTCTACAAATCATCTTTCAATGCAAAAAGGGCCCTGGAAATAAAAAAAAAAAAAAGAGCTTTCTTTGATTTTTGAGATTTGTAGCTTTCATAACTGCAGTTTTATTTGAACAGGATTCACATACAGTGTCTAAAAGATGCAATGTGTTTAACCATCTGCATTTTCTTAATAAAGCTCTTTCAAAACAGAGAAAAGAGATCCCTGGCAGGAGCAGAGCATCCTGACTGCCAGGGACACAGTAATGATGCAGTATCTTAGATAATATTATGCATACTTCTTTATCTTTATATATGGAAATGCTCTCAGGGGGCAGCAGGAAGACAGCAATGAGGATACACCGCTTAGCTGCTAATCGGCACCACAGGGCTCAGAAATACCTCTCCTTTGGTTTTCAAATTGTTTGGAAATTAAAGACGCCCCTGGAGGTGGTTCTCCTGCTGCCTCATTGGAAAATTAGGTAGCGCAGGTCTAAAATCCAGGCAGTGCCTCTTCCCCTTGGAACCTGCAGCGAGGAACCCTCTCATGCAAAGCCCGACCCTCACTTCAAAACACTGTACGGACTGAAATCAAAGTCGAGGGAAATGCTAAACAGCCATCTGAGAGACAAGAAACAAAACTGAAAATCGAAGTAAGCTTCTCCCACCGGTCTTTCCTAATGTCTTCAAAATATCTATGCTCATTTTCAAATGACACTGTGATCTCATTTTGCTCCCACTACCACTCAAATGAAATAATGCAGGTGTTGTAGCTTCAGGCGTCAATACAGAAAATCCTTGCAAGCCGTCATGCCAACATGCCTATTTTTGACATTTCAATGCTGCTGTGCACAGATTAGACATTTTAGACCTCAAGTAGTTTAGAAGGCAGTTAAAGCTTCCCAGACTCTATGTTTGTCCCTGATATATTTAGTGTGGTGTTGGGTCACTGGCTGCTGAAGAAAGGTGGTTTCCAACATGACTGAATGACTGAATACTAACACACACACAATCAAACACACAAACACGCAGTCAAAAATGAAAAAGTGAATGTTAAATATGTCAAAAACTTAAGGCAGTGAAATACATGTAGGCATATGTTTTATGATAAACATGAAGTGTGAGTACCGCACGAGCACAGTATTCAAATTAAGTCATGTCAACCGAATTAGAAGCAGCATAGTAATGTTAATAATATGTTGCAGTGACGGTCAGTCTTTTATTAATACTTCTGAAAATAAAGCACTGCATACTCACAGTCCTCTCTGACAGGCAATGGAGGCCATTAGGGTTGAAGCCATTACAAACCACACCAGATAATACATTTTTCGAGAAAGATAGATTGTTTTCTATTTGCACAAGTCATTTTCTGATCCCTCTGAAGGCAATAATGTATTACTGTAAATTAATAATTCGCCATTATGGCAAACATGACTATTCGCTCTCTCTGTTAGAGTTAGATGCAAGTATCAATGCACTCCCATCTCTGTGTGGTAAGTATGTAGATCGGCAGGGGCCTTAGTTTGGCATAAAGACTGAAAGCAAGGGGTAGCAGCTAGCCTGGCTCTGTCTGGAGGTATTATAAACAGGTTACCAGTACCTCTAAAGCTCACCAATTAACACAAAAGTAAAAGTAACTTAACAAGAATTTGTAGTTTTCAAATGTTATAGATATTGTCAATTAATTCATTAACTAATTTCAACTAGCTGTTTCTTTACTTCTTTTTTTTTTTTAAAACTAAAAAAGCACTAGGGACAGAACAATCTAGACTGATATATAGCACAACAGGTGAGAGTATAAATATTTAAATTTTTATATTTTGGGGTGAATTATCCCTTTAACATACAGGTATGAGAGTGATATCAATTTTCTTATCCAACTCTTGGAGAGAGAGACAATCTAAGCATATTTTTCAAAAAAAAATGTCAAACTATTCCTTTAAATTCTTAAACTACCTATCAAACAATACATTTAAATATGTGTTATCTCACTGCAGACTCGCACACAGAGAACATAATGCTTCAAGAGTTCACAGATTTGTCCCTGCAGACTTGCAGTTGCCATTGTTTAATGTACAGTACAGTCAGACTGAGCTGTGAGTGTTTGTGCCTCCTAAGAGTCTGAAGACAGAGGGATTTCTGTGAAAGCGCCAATCTCTCACTCCCAGCTGTCCAAAGCTGGCCTTTAGGAAAAGCCTCATTGGAGAACACTGATGGACAGAATGGAAGCAGCTCATGTGCGAAACTCTTGGAGTGTCTGGCTCTTTCTCCTATATCATGTGCTCATCATTTCATGCATAAGTTGCTCTTTGGGTTTGTGTGAAGTGTTTATTTCACTGCCTAAAATATCTGAAATTTCTTTTAAAAAATCTGATTTCTTTAGCTAATATGAGAACCATGTTTAACCACATTATATGAGTTACTGTTAGGTTATTTAGGATGTACCATGAGGTAGATACAATTCAACGCTGCAGTTAAACCACTCTCTCTTACGCTATTTAACAACTTAATCCAAATTGCCAATTAAGGGGGGATGTAGAAAATGTATTGCCACTGTTAAGAAAAAAAATACACATTTAACTAGCACATCAAACTGCATAAGGCAGATTTCAAAAACTCACATGACACCAGAGAGATTCACAAATTCATAAAAAAAAAAAAAAAAACAGTGAAAACAGCAGAATGTCGGTAAAATAAACAGACACTTAATATTAGACTGGGGTCTCTGATGCAGAGAGGCAAGTGTCTTCTGGAGCAAATAATCAATTCTTCCTGGCATTGCCTACCCACACACACACACAAACAGGTACTTTGTGCTTTTAAGCCCCCAGCCAGCTTTCAGAGCTCCCACCACTGAGAACAAAAAGCAGGCAGCACTTTGTTTCAGATGCTCAGTGGGGTGGGGTCTGTGTCTGCCCACCACACGTCGTTTGTGCGTGTGTGTTACTGCATCCATAGGTGTTTGTGTGTGATGGTGAACTGGCGTATGCTAATAAAGCTTTTGGGAAAGCTTTGAGTTGGTTGACTTCACTGCGACAAACAAATGCAACACTGCACTCACTTTGCTTCTGCAACAGTTCAAGATTTACTTTGGGGACTCCCTGGCCAGCACAGCAGGTTCAGGCCTTTTGGGTGGCTGCCAATCAATATGACACCGACTTTGGAGAAAAAATATCCATTAACTGAGTAGCACACTGCTGAATACAGTTTTTTTTTTTCTTTTTTTTTTAAATCACTCAGTTTTACAGCGAGGGTAAAGTCCTGCACGAACATCAAGAGATCTTGAGAGCCGCACAAAGATTTTTCAGATCTGTAGTTATGAGATTACTCAACTTGAAAGGACTGCAAATTATAGCCTGTGTTCTACCGTCATATTTCACCCGAGTTATTTATTCTCAGAGAACTGCTGTGATAGTTTCACATTCATGTTGCACATAACAACATGGGCTGAATTCCCAATTCAGATGAAGGAAAAGATCTGAGTCAATGACACATTGATTGGATTTACATTAAAATTAATAATTAACACATACTATGAACATTAGAAATTCAGTTATGATGTTTCACTTTGTTGAAGATTTGCTTTCACAGCAAGTCATTTCTCACAGATCAGCTCTTCATACCAGCGCTTTGCCATGGCAACCAAATATTACCAAAAAGGTCATTTCTTCAAACCTTGATCATGTGTCAACTTCCAGTTAACATGTAAGATGAATAAAAAGAGAACATTGACACACACTCACACACGCACACACACACACACACACACACACACACACACACACACACACACACACACACAATACATTAGCCTTGAGGTGATGGTGTGTTTAGAAGCATGGCCCTCCCCCATCACAGCTGAAGTTTAACATGTGACTGGAATGCATCGAGGCATTTTAAATATTTCAACATGTTTGCTGAATCGGGGCAATGGGACTGAAATGCAATGACCTCTATCCATAAGCTGAAAAAACCTTCAATACGTCAGCAACTACTGGTAGCATTCACCTCCTTCCCTTTTCTAGGAAATTCAGTTATTTGAAATAACCTTAAAATCTGTAATAAACTGGCAGCATCGCTTTCGATCATCCAGAGGAGCAAAACATTAACACCACATCACAGCAAACAAAAGATGAGAACTGAGTGAAGTACAAACAAATCGTCACCTCAATCTGCTGAATCCAAAGGGGGATTATATTTCACTATCAATTAAGTGACCTGATTCTTTTTTTAAAAACCTTTTATTCACCATTTTCCGCATACATATAACCAAATACAAAATCAACAAAGCAATGATATTGGTCTGGATACTTGATAAAAGTAAGAAAGCAACAATAATGAACAAAAAGATACTTGAAAACAAACAATGAAACAATGAAAACAAACAGGAGTGTTGATTGTTTGGGGTTAGTTACATTTCATGTAAGAGTATTGCAGGATGGGTTTGGTTTGGTGTTATCAATTCTTTCTGTTCATGTCAGGCATACTTTTTTAAAACTCTTCTTTCTCTTTTCCTTTACTGCTGTCCTCCTTTTCCTTTCCTTCCCCAGCTACACAGTTGTGTTTACATTTATATCTGTATTATTACATCAGCTTGTTGACATTGTGACAGAGCTTAGAATTGTTGAATATATTTTAGCGAATTGTTCAAGTTGGAGGTTTCTTTTTCAGAGCTGATTGTTTTTCCAGTGATATCTATTTGGTTAGGGGATCTAACCATTGTGAGATAGACCTTTTCCTGCTTTTTCAGTTTAGTGGGATAGTAGTGTTTACACCCCTTTTACACTGTCTTTTCAAGGTGGGAATATCAAGCCGTTATGCAAGACGGGTGTGATGATGTGTTATGTATGGGAACCGATGCAGAAGATTTAAAAAGCAAGCCGCAGTTAGCTACTAACTCAAAGAAAACATAAAGTAAATTCCCGCAAATTGAGAAAACAATGAGGTCCAGGAGCCTCTTACCCTCCCAGCAGAGGACAAGATCAGCTGCCATATAACGAAGATGGTAAATGATTGTAATTGCCATTTTATGCCACTCATATTGTTTAGAAACCGATGCTATTTGCTTCCAGGATGCTGGCATGCTAACTAAAATCAAACACTGGAGCAGCAGTACGCCGGAGTTATAGTCTGTGTAGAAATGCAGAGGCAGCGTAAAGACGGGACTCCATAGGGACCCTATAGCGCCACCTATGTGTAAAAAAGGGCTAATATGAACCTAAAGAGGGATATTTCTCATGTGCTGTTCTGCCTAGACATCTATGGAGTAAAGGCAGAAACAAATATTACACCTTCCTTGAATCTGGGTCATTCTTCCAGAGGAGGAACATCATTAAAATGGAATGACAGGTATGTGTTTCCTATGATCATCATGTAGCACTGTGTGACAGATACTGTACATGGCTCTTCACTGCTTCCACCCACCACTGTCCATCAATTAGGGTGTCAGGTTTCTGTAAAATAATCACCCAACACTTTTCCCCAGATTTAGACTTTGTTTCTTAACATGTGAAGCTCTGTGTAACCAACAAGGCAAAGATAGCGGCACCCTTTAGATCCAGCCTGAGAGAATAAATATACAGTAAAAACGTCAATACGGAGCGCTCACGGCTAATCCTAATGTCTTGCTCCAGTCGATTCGCCAATAGATTTTAAGATGCTTTTCATAAATGATATGTTTGAAATAAGCTGCTGAAACAATGACACAATCAATTTGCAAAAAACACACGACATCAGCAACATTCATAGCAACAGGGCGTATATTTAGCCCCTGCTTGTCCTATGACATAGTCATGCCTGACACCCAATCTCGACACCAAAAGCCACGACGGAAACTCAAAAAGAACCTAAAAATAACTGTCTCAAGTGACAAAAGACTGAACGCCATGACTCAAAGAAGGGTGACCTACATTACTGTCAATAAAATGTTCAGTATGCATCCTTATGACAAATTTGACTTGATCTCCTTGAGTCTGAATAAGGATACAGTATTGGTATGCAATGTGAAAGGCACTGGAAAAGAGACTTTAACCGTTTACTTTCAAAATAAAAGCTTTTCAGGTTTTAAAATAGAATAACTGTATGGCAAACACTTATCATTAAATCTGTAATGACACTTAAAAATAGACCTCCCCTCTCGTTATCATGATTAGACCCGAGAAAGCTGACTTTCTCTGTCAGTACTGAGTTATAATCATCTTCCCTTTTGCACTTGTCAACCACTTTGACACAAATCAATCAAAAATCTATTTACACACCACTGTCCCATTACATACACTTAGTATGCCTCCAGGACTAATGGCTTTATGTTGGGCAGTAAAATAACTACAAGGGGCAAGGAAGCTGTTATCTGAATATCTATGTTTGTGATGACATTTCAACTGTGCTAACAACGCGAACAGTGCTAACAATGGCAACAGTGCTGACAGAGCTAACAGTGTAAACCGTTGACGTTGTGGGTTAAGACAGCATTATCAAAGGTATTAACTGTATTACTGCGATGCAGTGGCAGCTATTAGTTAGAGATACACACACAGGGACCCTCGTGCACTCACATGCACTATAGTCCCAGCTGTCTACCACAACAACGAACAGAGAAGCCTTGATTATAACACACACAGAGGTAGTGCAACTTAATTCTCTGTCCAGGGGGCCATTGCGCTACAATATCTTTACATCGCTACTTGCTGCTAAATTAATGCTCTACAGGTCACATACAGCTTTTCGCAGCTCCAGCTCCTTTTTCATTTTTTTTTTATATTACATATAGAGACAACAAAACTTTTTTACTCCATTGAGTACAAACTTACTACAGCCTGTCTAACCATTATATGCATGAACCTGCATGAGCTAACTGAGCTTTACAAGATCTAGATCTGCCTTTAAGTTAGTCATTCAACTCTTACCTGTACTTTGCCAAAGTTAAATTGTTTCAACAGGCAGCCCACATAAACACAAATACAACAAGGGATTTCCCTACAAGAAATTTAAAAAAAAAAAAAAAAAAAGCAAAGGGGCAGTCTTTTCAAAGGGGAAAAATATTTTAAAAATTTATTATAAACAGTGAAATCCCTAGATATTACAGCACATTTGTTTGGCAAATAATAAAGTACTATGGCTGTAATCATCCATAAATTACTTTCCTGTCACAATTCCTGACATTTTAATTTAATTTAAATATGTTAAACACAAAGAGTTATAAAATAATACTGTGTAAAGGTACTTTCTCAAATTTGTGAATGTCAATAGGGGAATATATCTGTATTTCATATCTTGATTAGGCCTTTTAGAATTGGGAATGAAATAATCAAGTCCAGATTGCCCTGTTAAGTTACTTCGCAGTTCTGTAATGTGGTAATAAAAACAGCTGATGTCATATTAAGTCAATAATCATGGCTGTAATTTTTACCCAAATGTGTGCTATATCATTATTTGATATAGCACAAATAAAGGTGCCTTGCACTGAATGATATGATACAAAATGTTGCAGTGTGGTTAGAAACTGTGTATTTTTACATCCATGCTGTTTATTTTTGTGCTACAATGACTGCTTGTTTTGATTTAGACGTCCCGTTATCATACAAGAAAGGTCGTAACACATTGGCTCACATTAATTAATAGGACTGTCATGAGACACTAATTTAATGTAGCATTACACTGCTACAACAAAGACATAATGGCATGAAGGAGGAGTAGTTGTACCCAGCAGACTGTGGCGAGGCTTTGGTTCTGCTCTGCAGTGGTTTGGGCAAACTCAAAGATAACCCACAAGACAAATTTTATCCCTACATCAATTACCAGACTGCCCATAGTGATTTATGTTGACCAAAACTGTTTAGCGAACACATGTGCCCATTTTGCAAAATGTATCATGCTTAATTACTCTTTGCTGCAGTGAGAATGTCTTGCGGTGTAAGCATATTAAATCACAAGTCACATCAGCTTCAGCTGAAGTAGAAACATATCACCAGTGCAATGAGAGATTAATAACAGAGGGCAACGTTTGGCAACTGAGACATAATGAAAATTTTATTCATGTGTTGTTACAAGCATGTTTATTTGGATTTGATACATTTCAGTCATTAATGTTTTTCATTCGCCTGCAGTGGGGCCACACAGCATAAGAGAAACCCCTGGAGCAGACATAAATCTAAATCAGACTAAATCATACTTGAAAAGTGACCAAATCATTGTAATTCAGTGAGAGGACCAAATGTATCTCATTAGCATTTTACAAATTGCTACCTACTTATCTTCTTATCTATCTTATCTACCTATCGTCTTTTCAGTTATGGAAATTACAATCTCTGTTTGCAGAACTTTTTGTGTTTTGTATTTCCCAAAGTCAGAACTGAACTGAAAATAGAGCTTTTAGGTTTTTTTTGCACTGAATGCATGAAAAATCCAGAGATTGTATCTTAAAAGTCTAATTTGTAGGATTTAGTGGCATCTAGTGGTGGAGTTGCAGACTGAAACTCCTGTGTGCCAAGCATGCGCCCTATTTAGAGCCAGTGTTTATTTGTCCGTTTGGGCTACTAAAGAAAAAACTCTGTGGAAGAGGACCCACTCCGTATGCAGATATAAACGGCTCATTCTAAGGTAATGATAAAACAATTCTTTTTTTCAGGTGATTATGAAAAGATAGTTATGAATATTATTTTCCTCTTCTGCCAATATACCCCCCCAACAGCCGGAACACATGGGACACAGCACAACACATCTTGTGCAGCATGCCCACAGCAGAGCTCGTTCACTATGATTCACTAAAGCTGCTACACTGACCAGGATGCAACACGCATCCATACAGGCAGCATGCTGCTCTTTTCTGGTTTTATGCAATTGGTCTACTTTTTTTCTCTATGTGTGGCTCCATGGCACTGTCTTATGTTGTAAGAACAACATACTTTACTTTGCTGCAATAAAAAACATTTTTTGTTTTTTGTAGTTTTATATTGTAAAAACAACATAAGACTGTATAAAAAAATATTCAAATGATTAGCGTATTGTACCAGAGGTGATACAACACAATGCACCTTTGTGGGTGTTTTTACTTTTCACATTAAAAAAGAAATACACAAATTATTGTATCCTGTTGTTAAAATGATCCAGTTCATTAATTCAGTACCTGTTAATATAGCCTATAGGGCTTGAAATTCTCCATAAACCAACTACATTATCATTAAAAACTCAATATGCACACAGTGAAGCTGGTAATATCCACACTCTACAGAGTGACAGAGTCTGTGTAGCTGGTTAAAAACCCCACTCCACCCCGCTTACGTGACACATCACGTATATGCCCCATGCATTTTGGCTGTAAATCTACACACTGGACCTTTAAGCTCAGGTTTAAAACTATGGTGAAATCAACTGAGTCCAGGCTGTCTATGTGCAAATGTTTTAGCAGATCATTTAAATGTTGCTCAAATCTATGAGGTTTTATGTTATTTTGTTGAAACGGCTTTGCTGCTATTCTTGGCCGCATCTCCCTTGTAAAAGAGATCTTTGATCGCAGTGGGACAAACCTAGTTAAATGAACATTAAATGAAGAAATAAAAAAACAACATCCCACAAACAAACAAAAAACACATACACCAAAGCACTAAACATATTAATAGAAATCCAAGTATAAACAGACAGATTATATATTCCAGTATAGTACAGAAAATATCTTCTTCAAGCAGTCTCTCCTCGTGATTTGTGTGTGTACCTACCAGCCATCTTGTGGTAAAACAGAATTACTACAACATTAGTTTGCTGCATATGATGTTATGAAATCCAAGAGAATTATTCATTTTCTCGGACAGTTAATTTCTTTTCAGGGCTACATACTTTGTACTGGAGGCAAAGAGACAACTGCTTTGTGTAGCGGCAGGAAATCTTTCTGTGAAGTGGTAATCACTGAATCAGTTATTCTACTGCCCTAAAAATAAACACCCTTTGGTTAATATTGATCACACAACACAACATCGACCACACAGTAAGTTGCGGGTTTTAGGCAAACTGGAAAAAATGTTTTTTATTGCAGCAAAGTAAAGTCGATGCATATTTCAACTGTAATATTTCAAGCCTGTTGCTCCTACTGTTGAATACAAATGAGCCACATGCATAAAGCCAGCCAACCTGCTGAAAAAGTAATTCAATGCTCCTAAGCTCTAACGTTCATCCAGTACTTCTGGTTTCATTATTTATGTAAAAAAAAAATAGAAAAATCTGGCAGCGTACTCTATGATGGAGTGAGAGATCTGAAAAATGTCAATCCAGGAAGCTAATATGCTGCATGGTCCATTTGACATACATGCGGACGTCTTTCAAACTAAATGAAGATTTACTACTGTGCACACGCTCATTTGTTACAGTTGTCATGGATACCTTGTCACTCAATTTCATCAGCCGTTCCCAGTGCTGGGATATGACATGATTGGCTCACACACACACACACTGCTAATCATGCCTTCTGCCAGATTGTCTTACTCTATTAAAATCATTCATGTTGGGCTGATTCTGCCCATTGTTCTTCTCACATTGTGAAATTACTGAGAGCAACAGCACCCAATGAGAACTTACCAATCTTTACAAAACCATCCGAGCACATTTGTGATTGCACAACTGAACTATCCGAACACTAATCATCAAATGCTGGTGAATGAAGAAACTTTGCAAAAATACTGCAACTGGCTGCTTTTTAAAATGCTAGATTTTGACAAGATTAGAACTAAGTGCTAACCTGTGGGGCTGAAAAATGAAGCGAAATACTGCAGTCCCTTGAATGGCCATTCGAGGCTAGCTCTGAAGCTAGTCAATTCCAGGCCCCAAAGAAAGCTGTGCAGTGTTGCAGCCAATCTTTCCCAGTGGTCTTTCACAGTATTGCAGTGAGAAAATCCCCTACAACCCAAAAAGCATTTTTCCTGTAAGCCACCATTATAACAGAAAAATCAGTAAAACTGTTGACAGGACACCTAAAACTGCAAACAAGGTGAAATATGACATTTTCTTTTCTGAATTTAGAGCTATGGTGGTTTTGTATTTGTAAAAGTTTCCTAACGGTGAGAAAAGCTATTTAAAATTCTGTGACGTCATCACAATGTTAAATCCATGAGCCGAGCGGGAACTTGTTGGTGGGGCCAGCAGGAGAAGTAAACCCACAAGTTAGAAAATCTTTTCTGGCATATGCCACTGGAATGAATAGACACCATCGTTATTCCGGTAATATCAAAATCTGTAGTCAATCTTTCTAGCCACCCATGTTAAAATACCCAACTTACCAGCAGAAATAAACATATTTAGTCCACAAAACAACAAGTGACATCAGGGTAGCTATGTCCATTATTTTTAAAGTCTATGATCAGAACAGATAAAGCAGCTTTTCCACTAGGGACAGTGGAAAAGTCTGTGGAAGTTTATATGGCGAACATCTTGGGGAACCATTGAAAACTTATACGTATTGAGCAGATAAGAGAGAAACATCAGCCTTCATTTTTTGTCATCATGGAGACTTGACAAATATAAGTCCAATATTCACTTCCTTTTCCCTCTTAAATGTTTCCTGCAAATGGTGGAGAATTGCAAGTGAGCCTCTCATTTTACCTGTTTATTTATACTCTCCCATTATTGTGGAGTGGTCTCCACGGATATGTGACTTCACACAGAGTGACTCTGCAGTGAAGTGCTTGTGAGGAAGGATTAGTTTAGAAAGCAGCAAAAACATGGGCGGTAAATATTCATGAAGAAATGACAAGTAAAGGCCTTATGTATAGCCTACGGTCAAAATATCAACGTGTATTTCAGTAACAAACCAAAAAGATCAAAGGCTTACACGTTATTCTCTAAATTGCCTTTGAGCTGATTCCTTTGAGCTAAATATGTATATTGTTGCCTTTTTGCTTCCCACATCCATTTGGGCAGCATATTTTTTTAACTGCCACAGGTGGATTTCGCTGACATCTTTCAGCATATTTTAAGAAAATTTTAGGTCACAATTATCCTGGCCAAAATTATAGCAATCTATGATATTATCCCGGTAAACCCTTAAAATGGCACCAAGACATACTGGATTCTCTTACCTCATATATATATTTTATAAACCATACTGGGCTTTTTCCACACAATTTTATGGTACTAAAAAAATTGTCCAAATAAAGTCCTCTGCTTCTTTCATGTTAAGACTGGGGGACGTGTTCCCTAGGTCTTTTTATTGCATCACAGATTAATGACCTTTTTTTTTTTTAGGAAAACATTTTTTGTGAAAAAAAAAAAAAAAAAAAATCTTAAAAAGCCAGGGTTTTCCACTATTAAAACTTAAATGGCATCATACCTGTGCTGATTAGGATCTTTTGCATTTTTTCGAGGTCAGTGCGTATTCGTATTCTGTTTTTGCAGAGTCTTTTTCATTGTTAGTTACCCAGCAGTTTTTTGGTTGCTGCTCGACATGATATTTACCATTATACCTATAATGAAAATTAACAACGATCAACTTGTGTTTTTTGATGCAATTTTGAACGACAACATAGGACTACCTACTGTAACAAAACATGCTCTGTCATGATTAACCATTTCTGTGGCCACCACACACTGCTTCTCATGGATGGTGTCAGTGAAGCCTAACAACAAACCCACAACAAAACAACATTCCTCATCACTGATGAGTTGCATGGCATTGGTTGTGTTACTATATAACGTTTTGACTTCAGGTGACAAACATTATACCCTTCCCCATAAAATGACCCGACATTCAATGACGATAATCGTACTTACAGTTGGTGAAAGTGAAGTTGATGATCTTCTCCCCCAAAGCCCCCGTGAATACTGAAGATGTGTTTAGAGTTCCTCTTTTGATTAATTGATCGATTAGCAGGCCAGTGGGAGTGGGACAGGAGAGTGGTTGCTGTTTACTCCGGTCCATCTCTTGATTGAATTTCCATTGTGGTGCAATTGTATCACCGGGTACTCTGACTGCAGGAGGGAGAGGACACAGGTCACCACACTCGACAGGATTCCACTTTCTTTGCAGCCTGAGGGGCCTCTATCGGCTGCAGAGAATTGACAAGCTGTGCACAAAAGCTCTCTACAGCTCCCTAAAGAGAGACACGCTTAGTGATTCTGGTACCATGTAAGGCAGAGACCTTTCACCCAAAGTTTAACAACCGCACACGTTCACACAGCATAACATAAACAATACGTAAATACTTTACCTGATCTGAAACATAGATGATCACCCTTTTCTGATCCAAAATGCTTCTTGTGGCTGCTGGAAAGGAAAAAAACACACAAGAAAAAATACTGATGTTAGATCTGTCCACTGCGATGTGCTGAATGAAAGACACTGGATAGCCACTGTTAACCTGAGAGGAATGCATAATTTAGAAAGGCCAGGAAAGAGTGTCACGTGTAGCCTGGGCCTTTATGCATTCACAGCCATCAGGTTACACTGACCGGGGACGACTGACAGCAGACCACTTTGCTACACAGCAAACCCGGACTTTTCAGTAACACAACAAGAAGGAAATATTAAGTGACAGATCTTCCTATAGGCGATCTGTCACTGTAGGCGGCTGCCTAGGGTGGCGCCAAAATTGTCCACAACCCCTTTGTTGATTTTTTTTCTTCCTGATTATAAGGGAAATGGTGGAGTGAAATGTGTGCAGAGAGTGTAAAAGAAAATTAAAAGGCAGGATGCAAAACTAGAAGTACCACCTTGCAGTTGATCTATACAGTCAGCACAGTTTCAAGGTGGGCACCCAAGATTAGTGTAGCGCCCCTGCGCCCTAAATGTGGGCAGGGCCCGAAGTTCTTTTAAAATTAAATTTAGGGATGTATTGTGGGGGATTTTTTATCAGCTATGCCGATATAAAAACAATTATTTTAGCTGATAACCGATACGATATCTATATATATACATTTTTTCCCCACCTAATTTTAGTGATCATCAAGTCACCTAATTTTAGTGATCATCAAGTCAAGGAGATGGAGACATAATATACAATGCTTTTCTTGTTTTTAACAATTCAGAATTGATTCAAAAATCCTAAACATCAATTACAGACTAAATAATTCTGAGACCGTTTGTCGGATCGTCTTACCTTGTTCGCCGGTGAAAGCTGCCGGCTGTGCCGTTCAGAGGGATGAATAGCTCTTTAACATCTTCAGTATCCAGCCTGGGAATTCGGGTGTTTTTACGGGACCTTGTTCAATAAATCCGTAATGACAAATCCGATATTTGGTGTCTTCCGTCCATATTTTATCCATATTTCGATGATAAAAGTACATTAGCGTCGATGCTAAACGCCATATTAGTTTCCCATGGTGCCTTTGGAGAGAGGCCAGAGGTTTATTTCGGTCTTGTCCACCAATCGGAAGAGGATCCGACGCTTTGTATCCGCTTACGTCATCTGGAGCAAACTGCACTGTGATTGGCCGAATCCTTCTGCATCTATCGCTCTGTGGTAGCGTCTCCTGTATTAGCATAAACTCTAGTAGCCCTATTTCTTCTTCTTCTTCTTCTTCCTCTTATTATTATTATTATTTTTTTTTTTTTTTTTTTTTTTTTTATCATTATTATTATTATTATTAAGAGACAGTCTAACAAGTAGCAGGGCCTCATATGGATGTAATCTCTGTGTGGACTGCAGGCAGAGCAGGCAGGAGAATCAGGCCCCTCTCTGAAGTGTCAGGAGTGTGATGTGGCCCTCTGCATCATCACAGATAGGAGCTGCTTTGCAAAATGGCACAGATAATGGGATACACAAACAACTGCAAAAAAAAACTATGGGCCTTTTTCGGCAAAAATTAGTTTAATAAATATGTTAATTTTTTTTCACTTTCTGATTCCCAACAAAAAGGTTTTCTACAACAAAAAAGCTTGTACATAATAATACCTCTATACTTTCATACACACTTTGCTTTCATAACATAATATGCCTCTGGCTGATTCCAATATTTTATTTTAAAGCCAATACCTACCGATACCAATGACGTGCTAATATTATTGTGCATCCCTAATTAAATCCCACAGTAAATTGCCTTAGATTTCCTTTAATTTAGCTTTGCTTATTTTAACTAAACAAACCAGAATGAATTCAAAATATAAACACCAAATAGCATGAAAGGGTTATCAATGAATTAATCAAACACCACACAGGGTTAAAGAAGTAGTCTCCTATTATTTAGAAAATGTGATATAAAATGAATGGAAAATATGCACCCTTTAAACTCAAATGTTTAAACTTTCTCCATAAAAATTCAAATACACAAATTTGACATTTCAAAGGCCCATACTCTCACACTCACTCATTTCACTCAATTAAGAGCAATAAAATAAAGGGTACCTGGTACTGTTCTGTGGATTTTGATGAGCTGTCTACCCATAAGTCAGTGTTCCTTGATATCTGGACATGGCGATGGATCCCTCCTGCACGAGAGCTTCTGCATCTTTTCTTCCAGCGCGACCAGAGGAACTCGAAGCAGCCTGAGGCCTGTACTGAGAAGGCGATTTAGAATTTGCGAGGTAGCTTCAGGGTTAACTCTGGGTTTTCAGTACTATGCAGCTGGTTCTTAAGCTTAACTTCAGGGTATCTGATCACAGCTTGTCAAATCCCCGACATCTGACCAATCACATCACTGGAAAAAAAGTGTCCCAACATGGACAAAAGTCTGGAGTGATGGGGGTAAAAAAATGCTTATACTTCTTCTACGGGGTTAATTGAATCATTTTATCACTCCATCTTTTGTATTTCCACTGGTTTTGAAACAATGATCATAACAGATAGAGAGATTGTTTATAACACTCGCAACATAATGATTTTAGCTGCATTTAATTGGGCAAAGTTTATTTTATCCCCGCAGTGATATCTGACAATGTGACTGATTTTACACTCTGATTCATCACTGCAGCTCAAAATAACATGACACACCTACGGGATCTGAACTGGAAATAAAACAACAACTTTTATCAGAAAACTAGTCCACACACTGTTAATTGGCTCCTGTTATAATAACTGCAACATTTCAGTCAGGTAGACCCCATCAGTCATTAACTTCTTTTCTTGCCCAGGGTGCCAATTGTGCAAGTTCCGGCAGTGGAAACATTGAATGGCGCACTTTTTCTTGCAACTGACATGACAAATGTACAAACACTTTTTCATTAATATTTTTTTTCTCATGTGCTAGGTGCAATCTAAGCAGGCCACATGAGAACACCGGATTCTCATTAGCACTAATAAGGACGCCAAAACATGTCACGCTGAAATTAAATAGCACTTGAGTATAAAGGCATTAAAATGCATCTGGATTTTGAAATGAAGACACTTAATGTCACAACATTTGGTGCACTGTCAAATCTCAGAATGCAATTTACTGACAGAGTTTACCTTTTTTTTCGCCCTGTAATGCGATAGAGGCTAATACTGCAGGAATAATTGTGCTGTTTCGGTGTAGCTTTGCAATAGCTTCTTAAGTGTGCAGTCCCTCTGAGCTCCGTTTATTTTTTCTAGGCCCTCTTCAATTATTTATGGTTATCAGAACAATTCTTTGATAAGAAGTGAAAAGAAACTAGACAAGAGGAAAAAAGAAGAAACAGACAATCCTGCGCACTGATTCAACTTTCAGCAGGCAGAACAGCAATGCTCCAAAACTAACTGAATCATGTCTGTTCACTGTTCACTTTTAGCTAAAGTTATTACCAGATAATCCATTGATCTAAAACTTAAGAGTTTATGCTGATGTATTATATATATATATATATATATATTTAAATACAGTTTGTGGCAGTGTTTTGAATAATTCAACTAAACATGGATGGATTACTCAATGGTGAAAGAACAAGGAAGAGAGTTAAAATGGTCACAAAGAGACACAAAAAGTCCACAAAGAGATACAAAATAACTACAAAACTGGGCAAAACAACAACAAAATAACAGATGAAAATTCACTACAAAGAGACACAGAACAAGGAGACAAACTGACAAAACAACCAAAAAAGGAAAAAAAACTAGCTAAAAGATGACCTTGATAAAATACAAAATTGATTTAAAAAGGCCTTAAATACTAAAAAATGACACAAAAAAGTCACAAGGACACCCAAAATAACAACAAGGAGACACAAAATTACAAAAGAAAGACAAAAGAAATGAACTCAGAGAGACCCAAGCAACCACAAAAAGGCATAAAACAACCATAAGGAGACACAAAATGATTACATAGACACAAAACAACCATAAAGACACACTAAACCAAAAAAAGATGCTTAACAAAGACTGTTTGTCTTGCTCCTACGCAGGAGAGATGGTGGGGCCCTTTGCATATCAGTTCCCAGAGGCCACTGTCTCATAATCCACCTTTACCAATGAATGACAAAGGTTAAAATACACTGCCTTTCATCATTTTTATTTTACTGCAACATGACACATGCCCTTTCAACATGCCCGTTTTTCATGCATCTCATATGGAGGTGAGGTTGTGCTTGGACTCCACCTTGTTATTAGTGTAAACATTTAACGTATTCCTTTAAATTAGTAATGTAAACAACAGGTCTCTGTTTAAACATAATATGAGCACCAGACTTCAGAGTGCAGCTGTACCCTTGCATGGCTCAAAAAGTGTGCACATTGCCTTTGTGTATTCCTTCATATGTAACTGTGGTTGGACTGAAATTGTTTAAAGTTTAACTGCAGAAATGCTTTTCTGGAAGGAACTCATTAGCGCCATCTACTGCTCTTTGTGAGAAGCACAGGCAGCATGATGCCTGTTCAGTCATTAAGTTAACCAGACATTTGTGGCAATATGATACCAAGTCATTTTAAAATGCTACAGCATGACAAGCATGGGTTTAAAAAGTAAAATTAATGATGGATAAATTTCATTTCGCTGCTTCACTTTTAGGCTCTTGGAGCCTTGCATACTGTGTCACTCTCATGGATTAATGAGACATTTGAAATTAACAGCACAACTGTTGATATTAATAACACCTGAGTTTTCTGGGAAATAATATGTGTACTCCTAGACTTTCTGTGGTCAAATAAAGGCACTACAATTCTGACATTTTCCAAATGCAACATTCACTTTCCCCTACATGCCCAGTAATTAACAAGCACACCAAAATAAATCACACTGAACATGAGGGATGAGCATAATTCCCTCTCCTCTTAATCTCGGCAGACTCAGAACCAGCCATATACCCACCCACACTGTTGGCTCTGTTTGGAAATGATCATGACAAGAGAATTTATAAAAATAATTTTGGGCTTGCAGAACTTCTGTAGTTTCTCATTGTGGCCACAAGATGGTGGTGTGCTTCACTGATTTATTATACCACTCAACCTGAGAAGTAATGAGCTGAGGATTTGATGTTGAGTATTTTATTGCCACCACAAAACAAAGCTTTCCTGCTGTATTGCGCTCTTACCTAGCAGAGACCCTTTACTTTTGGCTGATTTAACTAGCATAACCCAGCGGGGACTAATTAAATTTGATATAGTGGTGCTATGGGTGTTTGCCAAGGCAGCTGTTTCTTTTTATAAGCCTCTTCATCAGCTTCATTACCATGTGCATCTTGTTTAAACCATAGCTATTGCAGAGACCACTGTAATGCTACACATTTAAGAGGGAAGTTATAGGCTACTAACATTGAGGCAGAGGTGCAAAGTTCAATTTTTAAAATAACTAATAGCCCAGTGGAGACAAATATACAACACAGAAACAGATACAGCCATGCAGAGATCAAAGTCACACGGACTTTCTGATTTAGTGTAGAATAAAAAAGCAAATCCAGTCAGTGACTTACTTTTAGATACCTGTCGATTACTGAATGGGCCTATCAGGGACAGGGGCCCTAAGTGTCAGAGCCAGCCTGACCATGCCCTGCAAAATGTCACTGAAATTAATTAATTTCAACATGACCACAAAAAAACACACAAAAAGACCACCAAGCACTGCAAAGGAACTGCAAAGAGACACAATATAACTGCTTATTTACGTAAAACAAACAAATGTCACAAAATGACACAAAACAAACACAAAGGACAAAATTTACTTCAGAGACACAAACTAACCACAAAAGATACAATTACCTAAAGCACAGACTCAAAAAATGAACTCAGAGACACAAAACAACTACACAAGACAAAAATTGATTTTAAAGAAACACAAAACCACACAAAACAAAAACAAAAACTGACTTAAAAGTGACGCATAAAAAAACTAACAGATAGAAAATGACCACAAAAGACAAAAAACGATCTCAAAAGGGATACAAAACCACCACAGCAGACACAAAATAACCTCAAACAGATGCAAAACAACCTCACAGGTGCATAAAATGACTTCAAGAGACACAACATTACCACAAGACACAAATTAGGCTACTTTAAAGAGACAAAACAATCACAATTAACAAAAAATGAATTAAAAGATAAAAAAAGACACTAAAAAAATAACGCAAAAAAAATAAGACACTCAAGACACACAAAATTAACACACCACAAAAAGATTTATAATAACTACTGTACATAGACACAAACTACAACAAATAAAGAGGCACCACCAGAAAGCCTGTCTCACTCTTATGTAGGAGAGAAAGGGGTGCCCTTTGCTGTGCCCAGGGGCTCAATATCTCATGATCCGCCCATGCCTTAAAACGTAATAACCAAGAATCGTATTCATAGACGAATATACAATAACTGCTGCCTATAACACACTAAATGTTTTATGTTTTAAAGTCCTGATTGAACCCACCTACTTTGGCAGCAGCAGGCGCACATGATGATACAGTGGGATGTGCGTTGCAGCTCACACTGGGCAGACAGCAGCGCTCTGCGGCTCATTCCTGGTTTGTAAAACCATGATTGGACGGACGGAGTCACGTTGTCCGTGGAGCTGTCAGTCCGCTGCTGCACCATTGTTCCCCGAGCAGCCGGAAGGAGTGCTTGTTACAGCACTGTTATATGCGACAATAGTGCCGGTTAGTCCACACTACTCGGGAAATCCGGTACCGGTTTTAATGGTTTCACAGCAGTGGAGGATTTCCGCAGAGGGAAACTGGTTTAGGGATAATTTGTGAAGTCCATTGAGAGAGGGGCGTCATTGACTGGCTGGGAACTGATGAGAGTAACGAAATGAATGGTGAGTATGAGCAATCTTAGGTGATAGGCCCTGTATTTGAACACAAGCAGTGATTAGAGGGGAAAATAATAAGTTATCTTTGTCTTTTTTCTGTTCTGCATAAAGTAATTAGACGCGTTATGTGTTTGTCTACTGTTTTACTGCCTCAATATGTTGGGACCCATCCATGAATGGTCCATTTGTCAAACTCTGAGCATCAGTCTGCTTAGGACATGTACTACAAATAGATGCAAATTTGAGAATTATACTTCAAGACCACATTTTCTTTGTTCCACCCAAGCCATTGACCATTTTACTGCTCCAACACTTTGTGCACAAAAGATTCACTGCTGTACAAAATAGACACAAAGCCCAAGGAGCATATCAGAGCTCCTGTGCCTTTGTGTGTCATTTTTGAGGTCGCACATGTGTGTCATGCAGGCTACTATACTAGGAGCCAGCTGACTGGTATATGGCCAACTGGCTGAGAGGCTCTCATGCAGACCACAGGGGAGAGGAGAGTCCCTGCAGAGCCTCCTGCAGAACAGGCACAGGAGGCAGAAAGTCTGTTCCCCTCCTGGCTCCCACAGGGTTGCACCCCTCCAACCTCCCCAGCTATAAGTGGCTCACAAAGAGATCTGGATTTAGCATGTCAATCATTTATATATCAATGCATCATTTCTCTGACAAAGTATGTGTACTACAAAATGTACATTACAAAATACTGGCTCTTTCATCTTGTAATGGCACCTTGTGCTAGCTGGTACAGCAGAGATACTCGACTTATTTTGCTTGGGGGCCACTTTTGCAAAATGACAGGGGGCCGGGGGCCAGTTTCAGCAGCCCCAAGCATGTTTCCAGGATTTTAGGACATGAGGGGCTTTAGTAGAACCTCTGTCAGGGGAGTGCAAGATCTTCTGCTGGCACCTTTTTTTTAAAAAAAAAAAACAAGCTCTATTTTGATCTTGTTTTATGCAGTCTGGCATCTTTATGTATACTGAAAGTACAAAAACAATTCCCAGTGTGAATCAGTTTGTTTTTATTGAAAATTATGTGTGCCTGATTTGGGTACACATGTGTGCATTATTATATTTTTAGTATTTATTTATTTTCTTTTATGCCCTTTAATTCTATTTCAGCCCAGCTAAGGCAGTGCAAATTCATTTTGTTGTATTCATCTGCACAATGACGAAGATATTTTATTCTATTCTATTATAAAATGGTTGGGGGGCCACCCAGCACCCTATCAAGGGCCAGATTTGGTTTCTGGCTGCAAGTTAAAAATCACTGCTGTACAGCAAACAGCATAAAACATGATTTAAGTCACTTTTTTTGCACAATCCCTTGTACTCTGCTACATCTGCTGCAGACTAAATATTTACATTTCTCTCCTCAATCTCTTCATTACAGAACAGAGGCGGATCGCTGCAGCAGTGTAATATATTTTGCTAAAGGTAAGACCACATCTCCTTCCCGCCATCTGAAATATCATACTGCCAGCCTTCACAACACATTAACATATTGAATTCATGCCTGCGAGATAGATGGCGTTCAAAGCTTGCACAACTGTTGCTATGCTGCCACAAAAGACCCTCTGATAACAAGATATGATGTGATGTTGATGCAGACAACAGTGTTTAGTCAATACAGACAGCTGCGCTATTCTCACTGGATTATACTAGAGAGATGCCTCTGATATCAAAATGATGAAAAGAGGACATATTCTTTCAGTGTGCTGTATTATATGCTTGATTTTTTTCCCCCAGCAAATCAAATATCAGTACTACAAAAAAAAATGAAAATCACAGGCTTTGACATACAGTATTTCTAAGTCAGTAAAGATTGATACATTATTTTTTCTTTACTGTTGCCTATAAAGTCTTGTAGTTTAAACAGATTTACATTAAGTAAATAAAAAGATGCGGTTATGTGAACTGTGTTTTTTTTTCACATGTTGGGTTTTAATATGGCACTTTCATTATCCCTCCATGCCTTCTTAATTGTTCCTCCGCCAGCCTCTTTTGTCAGAAGAAAAAGGCAGCACCAACAGTCCATCCCTGTGCGAACACTCAAACATGCGACCATGCGCACGCAATCACACAACCATTTCCGTCTTTGTGATTGAGATCTGAAAGGTGAGGGAGGAGGGGCGGTGTGTGTGGGGCCTCTCTTCTTGTGACTGTGTGTTTCTCCCTTCCTCAATCCATCTGTCTCCTCAATCTATCAGCACCCAGTCTCTCAGAGGAGCAGAATTTAATTAGTACATGTGGCATCGAGTTAAAGGACATTGAAACATTAAGTAGATGTATTTACTTGCGAAAAGCTGCATCATTAAGCTGGCTTATTTGAATAAGTGATTCAGCCATGCTGCTATTACATACTGTAGCACAGATGGCTCAAGCTTGATAACAGTGAATGTGGTCCATTTAAGATTCACAGGAAAGGTGTTATGGCTTAGCAGCACTAAGGAGAGTCTCTCTGCGGGAGGCTGCTGTGGGGGAATTGTCTGCGCAGCTAAATCAATTTTGTTTCCTTTTACGTGGGAACAAAAAGTCGTGGCTTTAGGCTCCACCTGGAGGTTCAGGCAGATTTACTGAATGAGGTTAAAGGTCAGATTGTTAATTGATGTGGGGAAGACTTGTGGATTGTGCTTTAGGTTAAATGAAAACAATCTGTTGGAGTTGTAAGTCCAGTGGGTTGCTAGACTGTCTTAACGCACTGATAAAATAAGATACATAAATCTAATAATTGTCTCTTTTTTGTATTTTACAAGTTATTAAGTTAATACTGGAAGTAATCTAAAATACACAGAAAAAAAGCTCAATATAGTGTACAGAATATTTTTGCCAGCCCTCCTTCCCTCCCCCCATGCGACAATAAAAAACCTGAAATGTAAAATAATAAATAAGAATTACTATTAAAAAAGAGAAATTACTCAAACACAAAATCAAAGGCTGATATAGATTAGTTATAAGTGTTGTATTCCTGCACACAGAGGACACAATCAAACCTTTTTTTTTTTACCTTAGTGACAATGGGAAAAAAATAACATAAAAAGGTGGCCATATTTTCCCATTATTAGCGTTTTTTTCTGCTTATGGTAAATTTCTTTAGTTGTAAAGGTCCAGTGTGTAGGATTTAGTGGCATCTAGTGGTAAAGTTTATCCTGTGTGCCAAGTGTGTGGCCTACCATGGTGACACACTCAAAAACACAAAATCGTGGATTGCCCTCTATTACACATTATACACACACTCATTCATTTTGTGTGTGTATTGGTAGAACAGTACAATCAATCAAATAGCAGAAAAAACAAAGTCTTCCTTTCTTTTGCAAACTTTTCTCTCTTTACCCTCCCACCCCCAAAAGAGAGACCTTGACAAAAATCAGAGTCAGACTAACTTTGTTTACAGTCGTTGCTAAAACTTTGAAAGAACAACAAATTTCAATAAACGTTACATTTTGATATAAAGTAAACAAATTGGAATTTGTAGTTATTTTTACTTTCCTTTTTCAAGACAAGTAAGATCAACTTGTTAGATTTTAAAGTGTATGCAGATATGAATGGCTTATTCTAAGGTAACAAAAATACAGCAATTCTTATTTTCAGGGGATTTTATACCAATGAAAACATAGTTCTGTATATTGTGTACATTTTCTATTAATAGATGTCTCCGAATCCTGCACACTGGACCTTTAAATGAATCGTCTTTCAAGAGATGTTTCCAATTAATCGGGATAAAAAGACAAGATAACAGGCAGTATAAAGCAGTAACATATATTCCTGACCAGGCAACCCTCTCTGATTTTATATGAATCCCATTTTGATCATTTGAGATGTTCTCTTTGATAGACATAATTATTTACCATCCTTACAAAACAACAACTGGCACTCTCAGTCATTCCATATTCAGTGTGTTTTTCATTTATTGTAACTGTGCATGCTTTATTTCTCTTCCCAAACACCTAATTAAAATAACAGCATCAGTGAGGTATAGGATTGCAGTGTGAACTAATATCAACCTTTTAGATTACAGAGCAGCTTTGTGTGTCTCAGCAGGGTTCATGGTTCCAATTTAGTAGCTTTTGATGTGACTCTTTTTGTGTCTCTGGCTCCTTCCTGGCTGAGCTCTGGGCTTTCACGGTTCAGGACTGTGCTCTCTTGAGATGTTGCCATGACACCTATGTGGAATCTCTTATCTGTTGCCAGCTAATTAAAGAAAAGAAAATACATATTTCTCTGTGTTTAATGAGTTTTATTCGTCATTGCGCAGTATGTAACCTAACCACGTAACTGCTTTCATTGCGGCTTCTAAATGGAAATAGCCGCCCACAGACACCACGGTAGATATGACCGACGCGCTGTATTTGGTTGCAGGTTTACTCACTGTTCTGTGTGATGATCCAGGGTTTCTCCTGTCCATTGATTTGCAGGATGTGAGGAGAGTCGCGGTGCGACGCTGAACTGATTCGCCTGATTGTCGCGTTCAAACGAAATAAAAAAACAAACAAACATTCCCACAAAATAAACAGGCCTTTACGTGAACAAAAGACAACAGGGCGAGAAATTAATTTATCAAACAATAAAACTGAGATTTAACCAAAGACACGGCGGTTAAAGACTGTATTCTCTCTGCGTCTCTTCCCTGCTCGACTAATTTCGCACACCTGCCTTTAATTGGAGCACCCTGAGATGCAAAATCCCCCCCCCCCCAAAAAAATGGGAATTATAAGGCTTCGCCGGAAATGTCTCTAGAACTTTATACAGATAGTGTGAGTGCCTGTGTGCGAAACAGTGGTGTAATGTAATAATACTTCGTTACAGTAGCCTATAGTAGACCTGTTTTTGGGGAGTATGTGTACTTTAGGCTACTTGAGTTTTTATATTTCTGTCAACTTTCACTTTTACTCCTCTAGGCTAAATTTCCTAAATGAAATGTGTACTTTTACTCCACTAGTTTTCCAAAGCACTGCACAATAGAGAAGGGAAGGAAGGAAAAACAATGGAAGAAAAAAAAAAGAAAAATTCCCTTAAGCAACAACATAAAAAACAAACAAACAAACCAAAAAAAAACAATAACTTTATTTTCTTCAAGTGTAATATACATTCCATGTTAAGGGAGTGTATATTATGAAGAAATAAACGTCATAATCCCCAGAAGTCTGACTGCATGTTTGCTTACTTTTATTTTCAACACTTAAGTACATTTAATATCATAAAATTATTTTTGATGCTTCAGGACAGTAAATAACAGATGCTTTAAGATTTTTATTCTGATAGGTGACTTTAACTTCTATTTTCTGGTAAGAAATCTGTACTTATACTCAAATATGACTTTCAGGTACTTCATTCACCGCTGGTGAGAAAAGACATTAACATCTGGCATGATTATGTAATTGTTTGATTCATTTGTAAAATAACTAATTAAAAAAACTACACTTCAATTTTAACATTAGAATTAATAGATTTATTCATTGATACTTTTAATGCTGCTGCATTCATACACCTATTACATAAGTTGTACTAGGTTCAAATTAAGGAAACATCCAGTGAAGCGTCTGAATATTGGATTTAAAACATTTAAAATAAGATGAGATTTTTCTCATATTTATTGGCACTCTGTTTTATTGTGTATATTTGAATATTATTGTTATAAAAGGTAGTATTGAAATGAGTCATATTTTACACAGGAAGGCAGAAACATACCTACCCTTAAAGGATACATCCATATTCTGTAAAAGAAAATAACACCGATTTCACACACCTACAATCTCAATTTAAAGCATTACCACCGGCACATTGACTAACACCCTTTAAATTAGTGTGTGTGTATCCTGGATGACAATTTACATTGTTTTTTCTGAGGAAGTATTTTGTGGCATTTCCTTTTTTATCACTCTAATTCACCATATACTGTAATCACATGCAAAGCTGGCCTATTTCTCGAATTTTCTCAGATAACAGTGCAAATGTTTTGCATATAAAAAATGATTCAAGATCTCAACATGATACTGGCTATATATAAATGATAAGGCTTGTCTGCAGAATATGAACTCCACATCCCACAGCTTTCCCAGCCTGTGTGTGAGATGAAAGCAGCCCTGTCTCTATGAAATGCTTTGGCAGCTCTGTTTCTGCCAGCAAAACCGGCTTTTGCGAACTTTCAGGTGGCATGGGAAAATATAGTCATAAATAAAATATAGAGCCATGAATAATTTAGGCGAGAATTGTGATTGACATGAGGGTGAGGGTACCTGATTATGCTTGTGCACTGTGTGACTTGAATTACAGCAAATCAAAACATTAGTCTGAATGTGGGGCTCGGTCTTTGGCGCTTGTCTGCTTTGGCGTATTTTGATCACTGCTTGTAAAAACAAAGATGGTTGAGATGCTGGATGAAATGTCGTCTCAGAGATTACACTTCAATTTAGGCGTGTAGCTCTGTTTCATTAAAACGCTGCTAATGCTGTCTGGTGTGGAAAGAGAAAAAAAAAAAAAAGAGCACTCATTATGCTCGGAGTCAAATGAGTTGACGAGCTCTCAACAAGTTCTTGCTAGAATATTCTTATTCAAGTCATTTACAGTTCATAAGGCCACACATTTTTAACTATTTGTGCTTTCATGCAATGTTCAAATCAAACCAGTGTGGCCAAATATGTATTATTAGATATGGAGTAACCCTTTGCTCTGGACCCATGTGGTTAATAAGGAGCCGCGCTTCCTCTATTGTTCTATGAGGAGGAAGAACAGATCAATGATTCCCAGCACTCGGCTGTACTGTAGCTGCAGGAGGGAGGCTGCAGCAGGCATCACCAGGCTCCTCCGTGTGCTGAGTGCTGAGCAGTGGGCTGCACCCCCCCCCCCCCCTCCTTTCATGTGTGTGGAGCAGATCTGTCTGCAGCCTCAGGCAAGTGCAAGTTAACAAATGTACAGAGCGCATGTGAAGTCTCATTTGCATAAATCTGTAGATGTCGCTACATTTCCTTAAATGGATTCCTTTGTGTTTAATTGCTGAATGTTTTCTTGTGCACGTGGAATTCTTTAAAGGCTGACTGAGACTGAGGATGACTGCATTTGACAATTAATGCTATTTATTTGCATAATTTGTCCATCTGACCTTTATTGCAGCACAATGGTATAAACAGCCCGAGCAAATGTTTATTGTCACTGTCACTGAGCAAACTGGCAGGTTTTTTTTTTTGTGTGTGTGTGTGTCTGTGTGCTTTTTTGCCAAACATGGTTAATGACGGGCCAGTTGCAAATACAGCTAGGGATTGTGCATAAAAGATTTGTAGATACTGTAGCTTAATTTCAGCATTTGCATATTGATTTTATTTAAATAAGTAAATGATCTATGAGTATTTCTGCTGCTGTAGTTTTTTCCTGTTTTCCTGTTTTTGTACACAAGCTATTACCCTTTGATTTATCTGTCCTCTGCATTAATTTCTATTTTGTGTGTGGTCCCTCCAGAGACAGGATGCAAATGTTTATTGTGCTATTCCTGATGCTCGCACATACAGATTGAGGCAGATGGCCCCTGACCTGTCACAAAACACTGTGGCCTTTTCATGTATAATTTAGGAATCCATCACACCCCTTCTACAAAACAGTGTCAATGAATATATGAGCAGCGTGTTTGTGTTCTCTCTGAGGCAGGGATCCTCCACTGACATCATCTGTAGCTGTATAATCATCCAGGCCACAGCCTTTCCTCAGGGGAGTCCAGCTGAGACCTCGCCTCTCTCCCTGTGTATCTATCTAGTTATCTCTCTCGCTCTCTCTGCCTAGCTTTCTCTCCCACTTTCAAGGTTGCCATGTATGGCTGAGTGTGACACCAGTGATGGATGAGCTCGAACACAACCTCAGACTGGCTGCACGGCCCAGGATCTTTTGTGGTTTCAGGGTTTGTCTTAGCTCTGTGATCCCATCAGTTGGTTCTACTGGAGTGCACCCTCAGTCACTCAGACAGAGTCTACTGCCATGAGAAAAAAAGTGTTTTTCACGTAAAAAAAAAAAAAAGAAGAATAAAAAAAGATCTGCCAAGCCATCTGGGCTGTATGAATGTGTGCTTCATCACTGTGGAAACACTAGTAGTCTGCGATGCGACCAGCCATATTGAATGGCATAGGCATTTGGCAGAAGCAGTGCAAGGAAGCAATTTGCTATCTATATAAATCTTTACCCATACAACCCCACTCCTGTCCCCCCCCCACCCCCCCTCCACACACACATATACATTTGGCAGTCGTTCAATGAGGACTCTGATGGTCCTGGAGGAACTGTTTCTCTTTAAAATTATATTTATATGCAAATAATTAGTGTATACATATGCAATCGACTGATTAGCGATTTACGTATGTTCATCTAAAAACATTAAATTGCAATGCAGATGGGATGTTTATGCAGTGTGGGGAAGGTGAGAGTGTGGAGGGTGGTTGATTTTGGTGCCAACTTTTAACATATAGGTTGTCAGTGTCGCGAAAAGAAACATTTAAAGCTGCAATTTTTGGCCACCAGGGGGCTGAAATACATAATACACTCAAAGAAAAGTCAGACAAAACACAACAAAGAAGCTAATTGAATTGATGTAGATAATGTCTTAGCAAACAACTAATAATGCAACCTACTGACATAGATCAATGTTGGTATTTAACGACATGTTTCTGGTTGCCTGACCAGTGTACGTCTTATGTTCACTGGGCTTTTTGGTTTCCATCAGCTCCCTGGCAAAATATCCTCTACAGGCCTTTAGTGTGCTAAATGTTTGACTCTCTCCATTAGCAACTTTTCAGAAGAAACACTGTCTTTATTAAACTTTTGTGGCACGGAGAAGTGTGCAGGCATTTCCTTTTTATCATTTTCCCCCAAAACAAGGAAGCCTGCTGAAGCCTGAAAAACTTTTTGTCTTGCACTCCAAGTGGACGATATTCATGGGACTGAATGGAGGGTTATTTTTGAGCATGGTATCCAGTTTTCCTGAAAACATCAATGATGTGAGCTTGTTAGCTAGAGATAGTGTCCTATAGTCCTACAGGGCTGAGATAAAGGGTCCAAGGATGGGGCTTTATGAATAAGACTGCCTTGAATTGAATTGAATTATGAGAACCGTGAGACTCAATCAGTCAGAGTGAGTACAGTCAGTGAACCAAAATAAGAAGCTTAACAGTCAAGACAAATGTTGCATTTTCAACCGCCTGGAAAATGTGAGGTCAGGTGCTGGGTGCTACTCTTGTGCCTACTCTGTGCCAATTTTCAAGGGCGCACAGGCAGGTTGTGCCCGACATCCCTAAGTGACCATAATCAGCACACAACTGAAACCCCATGATCTGAAGTGAATGTCTTCCAGGGGACGTATTAGACCTTAACTATCACCAATGGGATAGATGTACAGTTTTGGGTACACCTGAACTAAAATGATCAACTTCTCCATATTTATCACTGACTGGTATTTACAGAAGAGATGAAAGATATCTGCTGGATGTGATTGGTTGCTTCCTATCACATGACTTATGGTGCGCATTGCTGCATTCCAAAAGTTGCACAATTATTGCACCCTGGAAAATGGGTACTGTGAAAGCATTGCTATTGCTTTTGAGTGCACCATTGATGTCAGTGGTTTTGAGGGCCCTAAGGAGGTTCAAAGCTCCAGAGTTAAATGTCAATACAGTATTCAAAATATCAACCAATGCAGGTCAAACAATAACCATGATGTTTTCCTAACTTAAATCAATGTGGTAGAAACACATTCTACCAAATGTAGTATGCTCATACAAAATACTGTAATTGCACATGACCCTTCCCCAGCAGTCCTCTTTATTTCTCAAACCACAGATTTTACTGCAGTGAGGGTACAGTGATGGTAATGGAACATAGATCAGCCTTCTTTGTCCCTAAGCCTCTCTTTCGTCTTGTGCAACCTGTTGGAAATATTTTAAGTTCTAAGCGTGGCTTTTGCATGAACTTTTCTACTCAGCATCTGCCTGTCCTTCCATTTGTTGGAGTTTTGTGGCATGTTCTGTGGTTGGTCCTGACATTGTTCTTGTACCACTGTCTTTGTAATGTTGAGGTGCCAGCTTCCCAGTATGTGGATGAGAGCGGAGTCAGACATTGTAACTACATGAACAATCTGTCAGAGCTGGTGTTTGATGATTGTGATAGAAATCCAGTAAATATTTGTTTACTCTTACATACTAACATTTGTGGATCTCTTTCCCAGAGGATTTCCATGATTTTCAGTAGGCAGCTCCGATATGATTTTTGCATAGTTCTGAGATGTCTGTCTTGTTAGTGTTTCTGTAGCGGAGTAGGCAACTGAGTTTGGCAAATCCCTGCTTATATAACTAATGCGATTGTGTATTTCTGTGTCTAAGGAGAGACAAACTGCCAAAGCAGAAAAAAAATTATCTATGGTACATGTCAGGATGTGGCACAGTCCAGATGAACTCCTGTGTACTTACAGTTTATGGCCAGTCAAAGTATCTTTTATGCCTCTGGAAATGTACCACGGGTGCACTGCAGATCTTGTTCTGAGTGATGGCAGATGGCATTATGATCTGTGTACTGCAGCTACATATTGGAGTTGAAACATGCAGCTGATGGTGACCTGATGGAGACCCTTGACCTTGGACTTGAATCTATATAGGTTGAAGAGCCTTCCATCTGTTGTGTGAGATAGCTGTGTTGAGTGTTGAGATGGATAATGGCTGTGATGAAGGTGATAAGCAGAGTGGGTGCAATGACTCATCCTGTTCACCCCGGTTTGTTCCATTACAGGTTGCGATTCGTGGTCGCTCCTGCTAAACAGTTGCTGATATGTTTTCATGAAGCCAGACAATTCAGAGTCAAACGTGGTGAGATCACTGAAGTGTTTATATAATGATTATTTTTATAATTTGCATTTTAACTAAACACATGCACATCCCCCAAATGTTCTGTGTCATCAATCTTGTGCAAAGGATCCTGAGAATAGCTTGTGCAGGAAAGTTTTGATGAGGAAGGTCATGTGAGTACAGACAAAAGAAAAGCTCTCTTCTTCTAGACTTCCACTTTGTTCAAGCTCTGTAAAATAGAAAACAAAGAGATAGATTAACCTATACTTTGTGTTCTTTTCATACAATGCAGGCAGTATTTGCTTTGAGAAATAACAAGCACCGTATTTGCTTTAAACAATAGGACTCTTTGTAGATGTTGTTAAAAACACATTTAAGAATGTACCTTTCATCTGTGACTGTGTTGGGAGTTGGGCTGGACCTTTGCATATGACCTCAATCACTGTATGAGTACACAGATGAATATTTCTAAACCTTTCCTTTGTTTATTTTTGCCTGCTGTCTTCAAGTTCCTTTAGTGAAATAAGAAAGCCTCTTGAAAGTCAGAGCAAATATAGGTCACCATCACTGGTGCAATGGTGCAACAAATGCCATCTCACCAGCTTATGTTTTGCATGTTTATGTAATAGGGCAGCATATATGTGTGATGCTCATGGATGAATCATTTAAGGAATGCAGATGAGGTCGTCCAAGAACACATTTTCTCAAAGTGATTAGAAGAACAACCGGACAAAAACAAAAACAGATGAAGAAATTGTGTGACATGTCTCCTCATTGTTCACTCCTCTCATACTAATTTTCACAGTGAAATTTTAACCTGAACAATTATGATCAAAATTGCTTTTATTAATAATCAACAGACATTGCAGAGAAAAGGACAGTAGAGTTTGGTCAGGTTGTTATTTCTCCCATTTCAACTTAACAGCTAAACAAGTAGTGATTAAAACAGAACAGAAATCAGAAAAATGATACACTTTAATCAGGCATTCAGATTTTTTATTCACTGTGTTGATATTTTTTTATTACATACGAAAACCATCAAAACAGAATTATTTCCCTATTCTTGTAAAGTGTACATTGAAAAACCTATTCATGGGTGACTGTTAAACCTCCAGGACTTAAAGTGTTTTATAATGTTTAGTATGGCAGCCAGAGTTTAGCCTAGACACCTAATTAAGAAGCGATTTAAAAAAAAAAAATAGTATCTAATTATTTAAACGGAGAAGCATCATGTTTTTGTTGCCTTAGCATGGACTGTTTCTGTCTACGTACAGAGCAGGTCCTCTTCCCTGTAGTTTGCCATGTTGTTTCTACAGTAGCCCAGAAAGGACAGATAAAGCACTGGCTCTAAATAGGGCCATTTGCATTTTTGTGTTTTCATATTTTCATGTAAGTCACTGTAGTTCTCCTACATGCTTGGCACATGCAAAGTCTCAGTTCTACAACCTCAACACTAGATGCCGCTAAATCCTACACACTAGACCTTATAGTATAACAGCAAACCATTTAAAAGACAATTGATCTATGTCTACCCATTTCTATTCTACAAATTTGAATACAGATGTTGTTCAAGCTAAGACAGAGATTGTACCTTTGCTTTTCAATCTTTCATCCAGGTAGCTTTGAACAGGAACACACAGATCCAGCCTGCACAAATCACTGTGCTCATGTTGCCATCCATTAGTATGACTGAGTCATTGGCATTCATTGTGATTACAGGGTCTTTTAGTGGAGCGAGAGAGGGACGCACACATATCAACTGTGACATGAACAAACAGATCTATCATTTTTAGATTAAAAATATGGTGATAGGGACATCAGCCGTCTCATTAGTGTGATCAGTTACATCAGAGTAGCATTTATCTAAAGTGGGTGGACACAATAACAACAGAAACAGAGCAAAATAAATTAGAAGTATCACATTTCTTTTAATTGCAGAGCTTACTTTCTGTCCCTTTTATTGTGTCTACCCCCTGTAGGTATAGTGTGTGTATCTTGTCGCTGCTGCATTTGTGTTTTAACGCTGCTTGCTTGTTCTTTGGTCCCTCTGATTCAGCCATAATAGCCAACTGTAATCTGTGAGTGCTCAGCAGAGTCTGTTGGAGTACTGTCAGTACACTTCCTCTGGCTTCCTGTGTGCAAACCACATGTTTAAATGGAGCCAACATCACTCTGAAAAAGGAAACAAACCTTTAAATAATACAAAATGTCTCCTACTCCTGCCACTACTGTTACTACTACTACTACACTCATCACTGTGGCATATTATGTAGAAATATAGCTCAGGTTGCTTTACAATCATCCAAAACTTGTCATTATATGCTACACACTAGTACAGGGTTGCTCTGTGCAGATGTTAAAGAAGCTGTTATTTAGAACTTGATGACTCTGAAGGCCAAATTAATGTATTGCTGTTTGCTAATGTGTCTGTGGCTCAATGATGTTATACAGAATAGTATACTGGAGAGGCGGTATGAGGAAGAGGAAATGGAAAGGAGGAGTGCCGTGCTGTTTAGGCAAGGTTCAAGGGAGGACACTGGTGAGGATGCAGAACATTGCAGGGTTGAATGACAATTGTTTTCTCAAAGCTGCATCAAGGAACAGAAATCCTTTCACATAAGATTAACATAACCAGTGGAGTACAGAATGGTTGACTCAAAAATGCACAACACAGGGGCAGATACGATTAGGCAGAGTTTAATGACAGTCCAAGTCGGTGCACAGGTCATCAAAAGTTCAGGCAGGCCAATCCAAACAAGGCTTGAGACAAAAGATGAAAAAGGCAGGCTATGGTCATACACAAGGAGACTTACTAGATGAAGAGTGCAAGGTCGAGGCAACACCAGACAACACACAACAAACTGGCAACATAAGGGAGAACACACAGGGATTATATACACAAACAAACAGGGCTAACAAGATGTAGGTGAGGCCAATTAGGGCGGGGTGAGACACAAGGAGCAGGATGTGACGGATACGAGGGTCCAAAATGAAAGAGGAAATGATAATAAAAAATAAACAGAAAAATGGACATGACCCATCTGACTTGGCTGACCGTGTCAATGACTGTCAATAAATGTTGACTTTAACAGACCTAGAAAACGCACAATGGTTTTAAACAATGCAAATTGGATGTTTTGAGTGGGTAGCAATGCCACTTACTATACTATTATTATCTACTGCATTGTATGCTGTAAATGCTCAGAAAAGACAGACTATAATGTTGTATTCTCTTTAAAGGTCCCATATTACAGTCATTTTCCGGTTGTTAATTGTATATTTGGTTTATACGAAAACATGTTTATATGCTTTAATGTTAAAAAACAAAACAATAAAATATTTTTCTCATAATGTCTGCCTGAATTAATCACACTCTGTCTAAAAAGTTCAGTTTTAGCACCTGCCTCTTTAAGCCCCTCACTTAAAAAAAACCCCAGTCTACTCTGATTGGTCAGTGTTTCGTGGTCTTCCATATCTGCACTCTCAGCGGCTTTGCACCAACATGACATCGGGGAAATGACTGTACCGGCGTTGTAGTGGCACTTTTTACTTTTATATAGTGTACTTGCAACATTAAAACTACATGGAAGTCAGCACAGCCCATTTGAAGGCACAGTTCCTGAAAATGGGCTTTTTAAAAAATACATGGAAATCAGATTTTTACAATATGGGACCTTTAAAAAAGCCTTTAGGCTTAAAGCTATTCACACGAAGAAGTGCTGGAACTTTTATGTTGACATACAGTCCAATTAAGTGCAAGTATGATGTAATAGCTCTCTGGCTGCAAAAGCTGCTGCCCCTCTAACTCTCCTGGCATAGGAAGTGTCAGGAGCACATTTACTGCAGTGCTGACATATCTGATTTTTGGGAGGGTTGAGGTATTGATATTTTCTAGTCAACCTCTTCCAGGTATATGTTCAGATTTCGTATGCCGCAGCTGGATGCAATAATATGCCAACATTTTTATATAAACACTGTGTAATGTTCTGCTGTTCTATTAAATTTATCCTGGATTTTTTGGTATTTATAAGTCATTTAAGTTTTTATTTTGCACTTTTATGCTCTCTTGATGGTCCCATTGTGTTGTTCTTGGCATCAGATGTTTCCGTTTTCTTTGCCTCATTCTCTATCCTTCCTTCTCCACCTGCCTACTCACTCCACCTCTTCCTCATTCTCCCCCTCCCCTTTACTATTCCCCCCTCAATCCCCTCCTCTCTGCATCTCTGCTGCCCCCCCCCACCCACCCCGCTGGCTCTTTTTTCCCACTGCCCTGCATCTCCCATACACACACCGCTTATCCATTTCTCCAACATTCTGCCTTTCTCTCTCTTCGTGACCCCCCATACCTCTGCCTCCTCCTCCCCCCTCTACTCACCCCCCCTCCCCTTCCCGGCTCATGTTGGTAAAAATATCTGCAGACAGCAGGAGCAGAGGCACGCCTGACTCTCTCTCTCTCTCTCGCTCTCTCTCACACTCTCTCTCTCTCTCTCTCTCAGACATCCCACCCATGTGATCTCACAGGCTGCCTCTGCTTTGCTCCACTCTGCTCCAGTCAGGCTCTGCCTTTCAGCCGGCTGCAGCTAATGAGCCTTTGTGTGGCCAAAGAGAGAGAGGGAGAGAGAAAGAGAGGAACACAGTGACAGAGAGGGAGTTAAAGTGAGAAAGACTGCCGTCTTGCAACAATAAAGCATATGGTACCGACAGTGCAGTCAGAGCTGGAAAATTACAAGTCTCTCTCACTCTCCTGCACCCTTTTTTCTCATGCCCGTGGAGCTCAGGGGTCGCTGCAAGTCAGTGGACTGAAACAAAATGGGAACCTCTTGCCTCATCACGTTTCACCTTTTTTTGAATAGCCACATTTATGATTGTGTGGCTGTGCTGCTGTGAGAAGAGGTGAAAGGAGTCATAGTCTGCCAGTGGATACAGGTCAGTTGTTCCTGTGAGGGCCGGCACACACACACACACACACACACACATACACACACACACACACACACACACACACAGAAGTGTAATCTGGTCATCCTGATGTGTCATGACTTGCACCAGATGCCATAGGCTTGTTGGCATCACTTGGGATGAGTGTTTTGAGCCTTGTGTTGTCACATCAGTTTTATTATGACTGTGGGAACCTTGTGAATGACGAGGGGGAAAAAAATAATTGCATTCAGGATGCAAGTGTGCCACAGTGCCGTGAGCGCTGTTGATTAAGGACAAGAGTTGGTTTCCACAGTTGATGTGTGTGCACAGAGAGGCAAACACAGGGAGGGGCTTTCCAAGCTGGCTTTTGCTGCATTATTTTCTCCGGGATTTTCTCTCCTTGTATCATAGTGTATGCTGCCCGGCCATGATTAGTGGTAAGGCAACAGTGAAGACAAAGAATGAGCTGTTGGAGAGGAGCAACAATCTCTGTTTTTTATTTAGCCGTGATGAAAGAGGTTCACCCTAGATTACCCACAGCACTGTGGCTTATGATGTCATCCAGTGTCAAGATTTTAACTCTGATTTCATGCTATCAGAACAGAAAGCAAATAAACTGCATTTATCTGAGTGAGTAGCTGCATCATTTGATATGAACCAACACTGGTGCTTTAGTGAGAAGAAGCTTCATACACTGTATGTAACACTGGAAACACTGTCATATGGGAAAGCACTAGTTGTGAGAGTACATTAGAATCTCCATGGAAACCACTTTTGGTATCAAAGCCTTGTGCAGCATCAGCTGAGGGCTAAGCATACGAATTGGTTTCCAACAATGGTATCTAATTAGGACCCTCACTAGGAAATGGACTGAAATTGCACAGGTCATTTCTGGTGGAAATTTCCACTCCTGTTTGCCAACAACTGAAGTGGATTGTGAGAGAAATGTATTTCGATGCAAGATTAACAGCCTCCACATTTTTAATCTCACACTTAAATATAATTCAGGATTAGTTTATTAGTTAATGTCATTATGTGTTTTCACAATCATGTGGTGGAAAGTGGTGGGTTCTTGTCAGCAGCTCAAATATTGGCTCTGCAGAATCTGAAAGATGCTCTTGATTAGGAGCCTCTTATAGATTTTTGCATCCAAATTAATAACAGTTCTCCCTGAAAAGAGATCTTCTCAGTAAGGTTACCCTGACAGACGCCTTTCTCCTCCATGATTGCCCAGATGGAGGATGCCTCACATTCCTTAGTTGTAGGTAGAGTTGTTGACTCTGGAGGTTCTCCAAATGCTGGCGGTGCCATGTCACCATGCTGAACAAGCACAGCCTCCTGGGAACAATGACCCCTCTTGCTGGCAGCGCTAGTCCTCTCTGGGTTGCACCTCTTTCTCTCAGGCAGCATTTGCATCTGTAATGACTCGATAGCAGAGCCCAGATGAAACACTGTGGCTGCCTGTGAATGGAACTCCCCCACAAGCTGCTCTGGCAGACAGACAGAGTGGGACTGGGTGAAGATGCATGCTGTCTTTACTGATTCCAGTTTCCAAGAGAGAAAGCAGTGAGGGAAAAGCTGCCAGTCATAGCGAGCCTCGCTGCTGCACTGTTGTGTTATTGGGTTTATTTTAAAATGTGACATGACGTTCCAGCTGCTGCTGTTCAAACAAGGGACAGAGGGCTAAATACATTAAAGGACTGCATTTTCAACAATGTCTCATATAGAGATCAAATAAGTGCTGCAACATTACAGCCATTACATATTGAAAAATAAGAGCAGAATATTATTCAAATGGAAAAAGCCGTTATTAAAAGAGTTTGTCAGTTCCAGTGCAACTGTTCCAGTGTAATGGTGATTTGTTTTAGTGTAGTTGACTGATGAGCTTGTTCTTGTTTATTTGTCTAATTGCATCATCAGTCAGAGAGAGTTAATGGCCCCTTTCAATTGACATTGAAGTGGTCTGTAACACTTCTGTTACACCAGCCTCTGCATGTAAGTGCTGTAACCACAAACATTTAGCTGCACCTACACAGCCATACAAAGATAGTTTTTATTTATTTATTTATAAGAAAATGTGTATAACACTGTTGTGCTTGATTTAGGGTGAAAACATCTCTTTTCAGGAACTGATCAATTATTAGATTTTGGGATATAATGCTTTTATAACATGTTTTCTTTCAGACTAGTGGAAAGAAAACATCCAAGATACACGTTTAGATTTATTGTCATTTTGATATCTGCTCTGAAAGTGTATGTAAAAGGTGCGTACGTAAGAAGATAATGCATTATTTGCATATTTAAACCTAAATTGTCAGAAAACTTTTTGGAAAGGATTGGAAAAATATTTCTCATAATGTAAGTAACCAAGTGGGGAAGTTTCTTGGTCATATCTATGAGTTCAATTTTTTTATTGCAGTGTCTTATTTTTGGCCTAAAAAATGTATGGAATTTTAACATACATATTTTTAAAGGCTGTTTTCTTAAAATAAGTTTTTTCTCAATCTCTGAGCTAGAAATATCCACTACAGTGACACTTACATACATCAAACTTTTAACTTTTATTTCTGTCTATTTGCTGAAGATTTTTACTGTTGGGGTTATCCATATATCATTCATAGCCGGATTGAAAGAGGATTTTATCCCAAAAACATGGCAAAAATTCTTTTTTTATGGCTGTATTTCCAGATTGGGTGATGAACAGAGATATCCAAAATCCTCTCTGTAAAAACCTTTGACTAATATGACAACAAAGTAAAATTCGAATTTTTATTGTGGCTTTATCCAATGTTCAGATTTTTTGTTCTGGAAATCTATGCAACTCTGTGCATATTTCACAAGATAATACATCATTTGCATATTTAAATGTAAAATTTCAGCAAACTTGTAAAATAAAACATACTTGCCTTACTGTAAGTAAACAACAGGAGGATTTTTCATGGTGGTCTCTATTAGTTAAAAAATTACCCTCATTATCATTCATTATACCTGTAGTGTGTCCCCATTACAGCATGGTTATAGGAATTAGTTTCATGGCACTATTCCATGGCAGTTATCGCTTTTAAATAAGCAACAACTCTGAAGCAGGGATAATATCTAGTAGTCTATTTTTGCTATCTTTATTTTTTGCAATTATTGACTTTTTTGCAGATAATAAGACCTGTCACAGTCCAGCTTTCTTTCACTCGGCTCTGCAGTGACTGTAGCTGCATTCACCTGAGGCCTTTCCTTTTTTTCTGTAGGAAGCATCTGACCTAACAGAAGCTCATTACAGATGTACAGGATGTCACTTATTATCCTTTTAACAACAGCTCCACCTATTCCTCCCTCAGTGCTGCATGATGTGTGATATATATACAAATCACTTTGTGTTGTGCAGACTGTTGCCACACTTTAATTGTTACACTGAAGTGTGCATCAGCATGTGTGTGCACCTGTATAAATGTACATTACACCTATAGTATGCATGCTTGTTTGAATTGTTGCATTCATTTTTAAACAAAGCTGCAGATGTTTTTTGCAGACTGTGCAGTGTAATATATGTAAAATCAGTTACATCAGCAATCAAATGCACATAAACATATAATGTTGTACAAAGTACATATATTATTTCAGTGTGGCTGCTAGTAGCAAAACAAGTCAGTCCAGTCTCTCTTTTTCTTCAGCCTCTCAATCAAAGACAGTGGAATGAACTTCCTGTAAGGCAGACGTAGTATGTAATTAGCAGCTTTCTCCTTCCATCTCAGCTCCTTTGTGCCAAGGTGATCAATCGCCCAGGGAACGCCTGGGAGCTGGGATAGCGGCAGAAGAGATTTTGTGTGTGTGTGTGTGTGTGTGTGTGTGTGTGTGTGTGTGTGTACGTGAAGGGAGGAGGGAAGGGGGGGGTCTGGGTCTCATTGCTAATTGAGTGTGCTGAGGATTATGAAGGCCCTAAACTGGATATTAAATAATGCGTGGCCCCTCTGCTGTCTTTCGGTTTCAGGTGCAGATGCGGCGGGCCATGAGTGGAATACTGAAGAGGAAATTTGAGGAGGTGGAAGCCTCCTCCTCCCCGTGCTCTTCCTTGCGGGAGTCTGATGATGAGGTCTCCTGCAGTGAGAGTGGGGATAGCAGTGACAGTGTCAACCCCTCTGCCTCAGGCCCTTTCACCCGTGAGTGCCTGTGTCTTTTAAACTCATGCACTGAGCTCAGTGTGGCTAACGTGCGCCGTTGACAGTAAGATTAATGTCATCATTTCATCTCAACGAAAGAAGAAAGCTAAAGGACTGAAAGGGATTTTTAATCAAGAAGCAAATAAAATACAGATACAACCTGATTTTGTGGCTCACGATCAATGCAGGATGCAGGTCAGAGGAAAGAAATCTGCATGTCTGTTGATAAGGGAGTGTAATATGAATTTACAGTCATAGCTGTGCAGAGGAGAGGAGAGGACAGGAGAGGAGGGGAGAGGAGGGGAGGCTGAGTGATGTTAAGAGTCCAGTGCTATAATAAAGGGAGAGGATGCACAGACAGCCTCCCTCATTAGGAGCAGCATCAGTGTACAGGCCCAGTCTGATGAATGAGCTGAAGCTGTGTGTGTACAACACTGTTGGTGCTGTACATGGAAATGTACCACTTTCTAAGAACACTAAATTATTGTCTTAGTCATCTGCTTATGTAAATCATGGATGAAATAGCCCTTTTTGATGAGGGCGCAGTATGTTTTCATTTTTGCATAAATAAAAAGACCAGCAAATACACGCAATTAGACATGATGAATGATGGATAATGTTCAGGGCTGCAGCTTTATTTTTTTCATTATTATTATTTTTTATCAAATACCTGTTCGGTTTATAAAATGTAGTAGTGATGTTTTCTGGAAGCCCAAGGGGAACTCAAAATGTCACATTTTGTCTAGCACTCCAAACTTGTCATGCTTGGTACTAAGGACCCAAAAGAAGACAAACGGATGTTAGAAGGAAGAGTTCTTTATCAGAACAGTGAACTGTGCAGGAGAATGATGGACAGGATGACTGGCTGAGGTGAGGGGTGATCTGTGTTTCAGGACAGGATGGCTGAATGGGAATTCTGGCAGAGATCACAAAATAGATCCTAGCAAAAAAAAGCAAACAGGCAAGCAGGAGAAAAAAATGGAAAAGATCAAAAATAGAGCTGAACTTGTGTCGCAACAAGTGTGTTCGGCAACAGTCTGGCAGGGAATGGTTGTCAAGGTGGCTCTCTTGTAGGTTGCAAGCTTGATTGCAGGCAGGTGTGTAAAGTGACAAGTGCCACCAGGTGTGTATAGTAAAAAATTGCAGACAAGGGGTGGGGGAAGAACAAAGGAGAGACAAAACCTAAAGACAACAGGCACACACCAAACACACAAAAGTGACCGGAAAAAAACAAAAATCACACTCACACAGACACACAGGAGTTCTTCTTACACTTCTTTTTGAATAAGTGAATAAGTAAATATTACTTTTTTGTGTCTGTCTACTTGTTTGTATAATCATTTTTCTATTTTATTTTTTACAAAAATCAAATCCAATCTAATCTCTAAAGCACCTCGGGTTGCCTTGGGTAATGGAAATCTGACTTTACACAATATGGGACCTTTAAGACAGCAAATATTACCTCACATCAAATAAGTTTAAACATGCACTTTGCTTGAAAATTGACTCTGATGATTAATATTTGTAAATAGAGTTGGAGATTTAATATTCTATCCATAGATTATAAGATTAATTGTTTCAGTTGCTGCTAAGATTAGAAAAATATATATCTAGGGTTAAACAGCCGCAGATCTGTAAAGCTTGTTGTACAAAAATAAAGTCACAGCTCACCCGTTCTAATAGAGGTCTGCTGCTGAGAGACTCCACACTTATCCCTGGCTTTAACTGAGTATGTATTAAAGAATGCAGTCTTAATCGAAGATAAACCAACCACAAAAGACATGTCTCCTCTGCAAGTTCAAAAGGACACTGAGGACTTCGTTAATAGGAAACACAGTGAATGTGTGATTCTTAATGTCTGAGAGATGAGACAGAATTTAAGTGAGTGCAGTTGTACTTTATTCATTCTTTTGGGAAATTTGAAAGCTTCCAGATGCTTGGGTTTCACAAAAAGCTTAATAATGATATTCTTAAAGAACAAAAGAAAGGAGTTGCACAATTTGGCTACTTAGTATTTCATTTTCCAAGTTAGAAAAAATATTTTTGCCAGGTAAACAAACACCTTTTACATTAACTGAAGGCAACACTAAATGGGTGTTTTGTTGATGCACTATTTTTGATTAAGTTTATGACTGACACGCAGATGGGTGACAGGCCCCCCTCCCTGTAGCGAGACATAAGTAGGGTGCTGAGTCCCTGGCGGCTGAGCGTGGCCTCTGTGTCAGCTGCAGCTGCTGGTAGCAGGGAAGAAGGTCAGCTGACAGTAACAAGGGAGCCGTGCACTATGAGGACTTCACTCCTGTGAAGTGACATGTGCGCGTGCAGTGATTGACTATCTTGGCAGAGAGATGAGACAATTAAATCCTGAGTGGTTTTACATCCCTGTGCTGGTGTGTTAGGAAGAGGAGGAAAAACATCTGTAATGTATTTGTTTAGAGAGTCTGAAAGTGGAAACGGCTTTAAAGGGCAAAGGACCACTTGCTGATTGCAAAATTGTGAAAAGTACCTGTGAGATGTTGTTTTTTTTTCCCTATAGGTTTTAACAAAGATATGATTAGCTGATTATGAAGCTGATTATAAAGACCTTAACATCTGTTTTACACCTAAAACAAGCTGATGGCTGTGTGCACGAAGATAATGAAAGTCGGCTCTGCTTAGTGTGACAGCTCTACATCTGTAATGAAATGCATTGTCCCTGTTGCGTGGGGTGGAGAGCTGTTGGAACCAGATGGTTTCTGTTTGTCCTGTCTGTCTGATACGGGGTGAATGCTGGGAACACTGTTTCTGTGAACCAGCGCTCCTCATCTCTAGGCCAGGCAGGGGATTATTTATGCTCCACCGTTGCCCTCCTCCCTGCTTCTCCCCTCTTGTGGAGCTCTCCTTAAAAAGACACACTGAGGACTCACATGCCAAGCGGAAGCACAGAGATGTGATGAAATCCTTCCCCACAAAGCTGTGCTAAAATACATAGAAGCTTGCTGTAAAGCTGGCAGGAAAGAGATCCTCATATTTCAGGCATTTAAGGACAATACTCGCAGCATGTGTGTCCCACATTTTGCCGTAAAAATGTCACTTATCTTAACAGGCTTTACATGGCTGTGAAACTACTCCAACATGAAAGAAATGATAAAAGAAATAATAATCAACTTTGCAGAGTGTGTTTTTGACGCAGTGATTTGCAGTGTGGAGCTTTAATTCTTTCCACTTTGGATTAATGAATTGTCAGAAACAGTTTACATTCAAGATGACAAGTACACGCAATATTTCCCGTCTTCCTTTGCAGCTGACTCGATACTGAAGAGAGAGAAGCGCCTGCGGACAAGGAGGGTGCATTTTGAGAATGTGACAGTGTACTACTTCAGCCGGCGGCAGGGCTTCACCAGCGTGCCCAGCCAGGGAGGCAGCACACTGGGCATGTCCAACAGGCACAGCTGGATCAGGCAGTACTCCCTGGGTGAATTTGCTGTGGAGCAGGAGAGGATCCACAGAGACATGCTCAGAGACCACCTGAAGGAAGAGAAACTCAATTCAATCAAACTCAAGGTGAATGCTTTGTAAACTGCATCTGAGCAAAACTGAGAAAGATTTCTGTACAAAAGATTTTATGAGAATTAGATATTAGTATCAAATATGTGCGTGAATCTGAAAGGAATTTAGTCTTTGTGTTTGTTGATTCCTTCTTGTTTCCAGCTGACTAAGAATGGCACGGTGGAGTCTGAAGAGGCCAACACGCTCACGGCAGAGGACATTTCTGACGACGACATCGATCTGGACAACACAGAGGTAGACGAGTACTTCTTCCTGCAGCCTCTCACCACTAAAAAGCGTCGGGCACTGCTGCGCTCCTCGGGGGTAAAGAAGATTGACGTGGAGGAGAAACATGAACTGCGAGCAATCCGGATGTCCAGAGAGGACTGCGGCTGTGATTGCAGAGTCTTCTGTGACCCAGAGACTTGTGCCTGCAGCATTGCAGGGATCAAGTGCCAGGTAAATCACATCACATGCTTCAGTTTTATCTTCTCACTTGTAAACAGTGGCACATTCTGTACATCTGAAGAGAAGGTGCATGAATACAGTATACCCAAGAAAGTGCTTGAATTATTTGGTACAATCATTAGGCCTCATTCAGCAACATTCTCTTAAATGTATCTTTCTTTTAATTTTCTCTTAAGGGTAAGAGCAAGGTTAAGATTAAAACAAGACAAGTCAGCCCCAGATGCACCGAACATTTTAACCATCCAGATTGGCTTTTGCCCAGGTGTGCTCAATGATGAATCCCACTCCCATGATGAAATAAACTTAAAGTAAATGTGATTTTCCAGAACCTTAGTACTGGTGATACAGGAAAATCAGAAACCCAACATTTGCCCGGTCAGCAGCAGTGGAGGAAGTATTCAGATACTTTACTTAAGTCAGAGTACTAATACCATAAGCACTATGTCACTAGTAAAATGTCTCCATTAAAATGTTACTGAAATTAAAAGTATGTAAGTACAAGCAAGGAAATGTATTTATGTATGTATTAAAAGTAAAAGTACTCTGATTTTTTTTCATAAAGTGAATGAATGAAAATTATTTAAATAATTAATATGAAACCCCATTTGCATAAAGATACAGTTATTACAGTAACATTAGTAACACTTGTATATTTTCATATAGTTTGTGTGCAAAAAACAAGCAACCAGAGTAAAAGACTAGTAGTGGAGTAAAAAGCATAATATTCCCTGGTGTAGATTAGAAAGTGGCATGAGATTTAAGTACTCAATCAAAGTAAAAGTAGCTCAAATTTGAACTTAAGTACAGTAATTAAGTAAATGTACTTAGTTACATTCCAGCACTGGTCAGCAGAGTGATACATAGTAACTGAAATTATAGTAACTGGAAGCAGTGGACCAAGTGTAGTGGTATTTTTTAGCACTGAAATTTCATAATCCAATCATTTAAATTACTCTAAAACATGATTTAAGTTTGATTATATGATATTCATGCAATTGTTGAATGTGCCAAGTCACATTACACAGGTCATCTGTTTAAAATAAAATAAAGTGCACAGTAAATGTTATGTTTTCCTTAGGTGGACCGTATGTCATTTCCATGTGGCTGCACAAAAGAGGGCTGCAGCAATTCAACCGGGAGAGTGGAGTTTAATCCCATCCGTGTTCGGACCCATTTCTTGCACACCATAATGAAGCTGGAGCTGGAGAAGAGCCGCGAGCAGCAGCAGGCGTCCCCCACCAATGGTTACCATAGCGAAACTAACGACCTGGGAGGCGGAAACCCTCTGGTTCAGTCCCAGCACAGGTTGGAGTACTCCCTGTCAGACGCCGTTCCACAGACAGCGAGCATGCACCTGCAGGCTGCGGAGGACATGGAGGAGCCACTGGATGACGATGACGAGGAGGAAGATGAAGAGGATGAGGAGGAGGAGGAAGAGGAGAATGAAGAAGATGAAGAGGATGAGGAGGATAGCAGCAGTGTTTGCAGTGGACTGTCCGATTCCAGCACCCAGAGCTTAGCCAACAGCGACTCTGAGGACGAGGAGGAGGAGGAGGAGGAGGAGGAGGAGGAGGAGGATGAAGAGAAGTCTGAGAACTTTCAGAACGACACCCCGGCGTCTCACACTGAGGTAGTCCCGTTGTCCTCTGTGCTGTGTTACAGCGATGGCTCAGTGGCACATGAAAACCACATGAATGGGAACTCTTATTTGATGAACTCCTCTTCAGCTGAGTACTACCAGCTGGGGAGCTCCAGTGCTGTCTCTAACGGCCAAACCAGCCGACCCAGTGAACCTTACGGGGACGCCTTGGCATTCCAAGATCCGGTCAGCGCGACCAACGGCAGCGTGGCCCAAGGACCATTCAACATGTCTGCCGAGCAGTACACAGACTACTCTAATCAAACTGAGGAACAATACACAACCAATCACCACTTCACTCTGACCAACGGTGCTCCTGCCGCCCCGTTGACCTGCTACACGCCTGATCAGGAGAAGAAGGTGTTGTCCAAAGCAGCGTTTGTTGAGCAGCCGGACAACCAGTTTCAAAAATACCTGAACAATAACACCCAGGGCTCTTACAGCAACTCATGTATGACTGCAGAGCAGCCACAGCAAGAGCCCGCCGTTAACGGCCACTCTGACCTGACCTTACTAGGAAACAACACTAAGAACCTCCCTTTACCAGACCATTGCCCTGAGGTCGCAGCCATTTAGTGGGCCTCAACTTTTCAAGTGTTCTTTCATTATCGCATCTCTACTTGACCAAGTGGTATTTCAAGGGAGCATAATCATGGCCTTTTTTTCCTGCATTATCTGGGTTAGGGTTAGGGTAGGGGTATCTGACCTTAAATTTCAAAGCAATTTCCAGCAGCACCGTAGTACATTTTCATGCCTAACTAAAAAAGCCATAGGGTCATGATGGCAATGTTTTTGAGGAATGATTCACTCCCTCTCCACCGTGGTGCGCGCTTCACTGCAACAGAACAGATCAAGAAGCATTTTAAAGCATCAATTATGTCATGCCGTGCAATGTATCTTCAGATGTAAAGTTCTAGTTTTAAGCAGATATTGTACTGTAGATGGAACTTTTCTATGTCTACTGTATGTGTCAAATGTGCAAAAAAATACTGTCAGTTTATTTATTGCTTCTCAATGTGTATACTTATATATTGTAAATGTTTTGATAACAATACGCATGCTGTTTTGGGGGGAATCTCAGTAACATTAAGGGGTGAAAAATGCCATTGTTTTATATAAAAAAAATGTGTTGTGTACATAATGTACATTTCTCTTCTTGTTTTTGTCACTATTCTATGCTTTTCTATGGTTTTTGAAAGGCATGAAAATGGCTGTATTTGTATGTTTGGAAATAGCATAAAACGTCAAGGAATTAGTTCACAGCCTTTTGCACTTACGTGTGGGGGTCCAGTGGCATGCAGTTGGTTTTAACTGATAAATACTTGAACAGCGTTAAAATATGGCCCCTCACTTGTTTTTTTTAATTTTTTTTCTCTGCTGTTCTCTCTTAGAATAACATGATTAAACAAATGGAGTTATTCTTTGAAGCATTTCATTGATACAGGGATACTTATAAAGTAGCACTTTGACATATTTCCAGAAGAGTAGCTCGCTGATTCATTACAGAAAAACACTGTTTTGTTGTCTGTTTAGACCTGGTATTAGCCTGCACTTTGGGTGATCTAATTACAAGTGGACAGTGCTAAATAAAACTGTAAACAGCCACCAAGACGCATTGTGATTGTATTACTCAAACCACTTGCCATGATGGTCTGGGACGCATTTGTCCACGTCTTTTGTAGTGTAAGGGCTCATTTGTGCTCAACTTCTTGTAAAAGACACTTCATTCAAACTCAACAGAAACAAAACAAAACTCACCCAAACTGTCTTGGTCACTCTTGCTGGTAATCTAGTTGGTAAAACAACTGTTACAACAATCACCAGCTTAGGTTTGGTCAAAATAAATCCTTAATTCACAAAGATAGATTTAAAAACATGCTGTCATTCCCCACAGTTTCTTTCAGCCATTGCTGGCTGCTGGCTGTTTACAATCATGTAACTTGTCCCTCTGCCACACGGTGTCACAGTGTTTTTCAGCTCAGTTGCCTGTTCAACCAGTAGAGCTCTGGTGGTGCATGCTGTGCACTACATAAAGTGGGTTTAATAGAAAGAGAAGCGCCTGTATTTATGATGGAATTGAAAAAACATTCCTTTGGGAATATCCTGGTGTATCATAATGCTGCCTACGGTCTACATCTGTCCATTCTCTGCACTCATTTTGTCCATTTCCTGAAAACCTAGGGATACGGATGAAATAGAGCAGTACCAAAGGAGATTGTGGTGGCAATGCAAAGTAGCTCAAGCGAGACATGACCATAAGAGACAACTAAAAATTTTAATCATGGCAAAATGCAAAGAAGTAATAATATTTTGTAATATCTAGTGAAAATAGTTAAAATAATTCTCTGTCCACACGTCGGGATGTATTTACTGGCTGCACAGACCACCGCCATCTGGAATATTGCCTCTGTTTAAAGGTACATTATTACAATCTCCTCCACCATCACCTCGTTTGTTGTTTCGTGAAATTTTTATTCTTCCCTCTAGTACCATCTATTGGCTGCATCTATGCCAACAGGACACGTGGAAGTATGAGGGCACTGACGTTTACAAATTTGAAACGAAAAATATCTCTTTTCATGCGTAAAGGGAGTTTAAATGAGCCTGAAATGCTAATTCGTCCTCATGTATCCATGACAAGGTTCACGTCATCAGTGCAGAATGTGGTAGTTGTTTTGGTGACAGTGCACTAATGCTTTACAAGTTACCCATTTTATGTCGAGTTGGGTGAAGTGATGCGTGACCGATCATCGTTTTGCCCTTATGGAGGAAGCGTGTTGAATTCTGCTGACAGTAATATGTCCAGCTGTACTGACACAACTGCCATTGTAATTAATAAGCATGCTACACAGCAGCTAGCTAAAGTATGGATGTACTAACAGTGCACAGAGCAGTAAGAAATCTGAACACAAGTGGTCAGCTGAGGACACATGATGAACACAGGTGTGAACAGCGATGTGTCTTTGCTGTTCACATGTGGTCAGATCACTGAAAGGCATGTTAATACCAGGGCTGAACAGGCTCACTGAATTGTAACACATAAGCATTTGAAAAGCATCAGTAACCAGTCTCCATCAAAGTTCTGTAGACAAACTATTGACCCGAGATAATGTGTTGGTATTTCACAAATGAACTGCTTATTGGATTTCTGCTTTTGAACTCTGCATAAGCCACATTCCTCCGTCTGATAACTGAGATGTTTATTTATGTGGATCCAATAATGATGCTGATTTGCTCTATTGAAGTGTTAAGTGCAATAGTTTGAGGGTTTATAATAGGCATTTTCTGTTAGAGAGGATCCTCAATGAAGTGGACTGAGATTTTTTTTAATTGACTGTTACGGCACTTGATATTGTACTTAAAGCACCATTCGTTTAATTTTTTTTTAAAAAAAGCCACAGTTTTGATAATTGTATACGGGGGAAGCAAATGTTCAAGGTCGACAATCAAAGCTTATTATCAAACATGATTCATATCAGTAATTAACAGCTACACAGTGACTCCCATGAGCCACTGAAAATGTCTAAATAGCCAGATATGAAAAAAGGGCCAAAAAATTCTGTACAGACCCTTTTAACATCTCTTTATGAAATCACTAACAAAAGGGAAATTGGAGTGACCACTCAACAATTGGGGGACTGCAATAATTTAGTGAATACTGTAATACATTCTTTACCTTGAGCTGTCTGCTCCTGCATGAATACAGATAGTTGTCCCTCTTTCAGGCTTGCAAATATCTGTCCAAACTTTGACTTTGGTGGTTCTGTGTGACAGTCAAGTAGCTGTGACATCTCCTGACACCTCGGTGGGACAAAAGAAGTGTACAGACTGCTTTCAGGCAATCATCAACATGGCCTATAGTACAGATTAATTGTGCCAAAGCATTCAGTGTGAGGAGGCTAGATACAATGACGCTGCATCCACTTAAGAATCCTGTGTTGGGTTTTATTTTCCAGTATTTCTTATGAATGATATATTGAAATGTGTATTTATTGTGGTTTACTAAAAGTCTGTATTAAGTAAATTGCTTCACTATCTTAAAATTGTCTTTTTTGTTTCATGCTGGTTGTGAGTTGTAAAGCTTTCATGTGCCTGATTTATTTAATTTCTTATTCTGTGAAATGCAAACATTTTGCACAAAATGGTACTTTTTTATGTGTTTTTGGTTTTCCAGCTGTAGATAGAGGCAATTTCATTTGCAGTTGTTTCATTTTTAACATGGTTTTGAAATAAATTAAATTAAAATTGCTAAAATTGCTAGTCAACATTGTACAGTTCAGTGATTTCTTATAGCGACACGCCCTCTGCTGATCACTTGGAGAAATGACACAAAGTTGCTCTCAGTTCTAACCAACTGAATTTATTGACCTAAAAATAAGACTTCCTAATACCAAGGCAAATCTAGACCGTTTCCATCTTGGCAAATGCGCACATTCGATCAGTTCCTCACCCTGGCCTCAAACTTGATGTGATGTACAATATTCCACAGCTGTCTTAACACTAGTGCCTGCACCAGAGAGTCATTAGCAGACTCCAGTTTCAACATAGAGGGAGATTTTCAGACAGAATTCCTTCGGTGCATCAGTTCACATTAAAAATTCCCTTAAACACCAAAGCATTAAATTTTAAATAATAAACTTAAACATCACTAGAATTAAAAACAGGAGGATGATTAATCTTAAAAATCAGTTGTGACTTTTGACATGAATGTTGGGGTAAAGCATTGACTGTAGGTCAAATAAAAATGTATTTCAGTCATCAATAATAACACAATTTTCACTGATCCCTGATTAGCAAACTACTTTTATGTAATTCTTGTTTAGGGCCAGTCTCTTACAATGCAGAACTAAACTGGTGTTCAAATAATCATACTTTATGCTTGATATCTATATCCATCTATATAAATATTGGTTTATTTGGTACACCAGGCTAAAACTAATGCAGTCTAAAGGAAGAGTCATGTAGTACATCTTACCTTCACGAGGGCTATAATGCTCAGATTTAGTTTGAAATGATTTAGAGAGGTGTCCATTCAAGTTTATGATCATTTTGGTGCCATTGGGATTAATTGCATTGTACTGATAGGTGTATCTTTTATTCAACAACATTAATATAAATGGGTTGGACATAATATTAGAAACACCTAATGCTGGGAAATGTATCGATATGATATTGTTATTAATTGTTATTAATATAAGCCCCAATTTAGTCTAATATTTTGGGTAAAGTAATATTGTAGGTCTTTTCTTTTCCTGGTTTTAAATGCTGCATTACAGTAAAATGATGTAATATTCTAAGCTTACCAGACTGCTCTTGCCATTCTATTATTTGCTTTTACCAACTTTAGTCATTATATCCAAAGTACTGATGAATATTTATTAAAAAAAAATATTAATAGTCAATGCTACAATATCCTTGCAATATAGCTATTTAGGCATTTGATCAAAAAATATTGTAATATATGTTTTTCTCCATATCGCCATAACCCCAGGAACACCTCAGTATACATGATGCAAAATAATTTAACAGAACCACATTATAACCTTTCTGAAAGGGAAGTTTATCGCATGGTTGTTGCATTAGACAACATTAGTTTTTGTTAGATGGACCTAATAAACTGATCACTGAATGTAGAGAAATTAGAAAGTCTTTGTTTTGCAAAAGTTTTCTGGTCTTAGAGTTTGAAAACTCAAAAAGAAAAAACTGTAAGGAAATAATTTAATTAAAGTGTATCCTGTTCTGAAGACCCTTTTGATTAAAACATTTTAAAAGCCATTACACTGCATCCACAAAAAACTGTATCAAACCCCCCACACAACCACTAATCCCTCCACCACTTCACCCACCCACCTAGTAAAAAATCTAAGGCACTGGACGGTAGCAAATTTTTTTCTTTTTTAAAGTTCTTTTAAAAAAGGGCACAATGCATATCATACTTGAATGTGTCAGGTTGTTTTCACTTCGTATCTCTTTGGTGTGTAACATTTTGGATTTTGTGTCCAGCTCGAACCCCTTATTTATAATATAAACCACTGAGTGTATTTTTATGTGTGTTTTGGATTCACGTGTCTTATTGGAAACTGTTCAGTGTTTAGCTTTACATACCTAATACTGCATGTGTTGGTTGCATTGACTTGGAGCTGTGAACACATCTCAAACACAACGGAGGCACTTGTCGGCACAGTGCATCTTCACTGTTCCAAGAATCTCAGTTCACAGTCTGATTGGGAGCATTGATTCAACACTTCCTTCCAGCAGTGGCACGCTGTGGTTTCTCCCAAAGTCCAAACCTCCCAGCAGCAGCAGTTCAGTTCGTCCATGTATAAAAATAAATTAAAACTCAACGTCATTAATCTAAAAAGCACTGCATGTTAACTGCATACAGTTTAGTACACTCATGTCCTAGTATGCCTATGCATACAAGTGGCTATTTTGTAAAGTTTGCAGACTCAGACGAAGGACCAGAGCTGGTATCTGTCCAAAGGGTTGCAAATGGCCAGAGAGGGATGCTCGTGACGGGCACTCAGACACTTGTCCAATCCCGGCATGTAGAACAACTGGTTCTATACAAAGAGAAGAGAAAACTATAACTTTCCTAAAAAGATAACAAAAGTATCTAAACTCACAAAATCAGTGTACAGAAAATACAAGAACTCACATCCTTCAGCTCCCATTTTTGCTCCACTCCTGTAAATGTCTTCCCGCCTTTATACTGGCAGTCCTCCAGCTTCAAAGTCCCCTCTGCCCCGTGCAAACACAGCTCCTTCTGAATATTGTGTCTAATCTCGCCATGTGTGGAGAACTCAAAGTACTGCAGCAAAGGAAGAAATGCCATCAACATATGTGATAACTGTGAATTAGATTTTTTTGGTATATTCTTGGACTGACCTGGTTTCCTCCGAGTCCGTGACATGGGTACATGATCAGCTGTTTCCCTCCCTCATTGTTCTCCCCAACATCCAGACATGAGTCTTTGCCGACATTTTTCACCTACACAGGAGGAGGAGGGAAGGGGAGAGCAGTGAGAGGAAACAAAATGAAAAACCAACATCCAGTGCAAGCTGTTCAAACAACTTTAGTCTCTGGAGTGCTTTCAGTGGTGTCAAATTGGAACTGCTCAGTACCCTCTGGAGATCCCAAGTGGAAACCCACAGTGGCTAGACAGAGCTCTGAGGTTTGGAAAGGGGAGAGCTGTTGGTGGGGTGTGTGAGCTTACTGAGCCAAAGTGGAGTGGGTTGAGATCAGGGATGAAGGCTTCTGGATAAACGTTCTTCAAATACCACGAGAAGCTCTTGCACTGCAGCCGCGCACGGAGGTCCAAGCGTTTGGAGATCTCTCCAAAGGCCCTCTGTTAAAACAAAGCAGTTCCTAAACATCCATCGTTAACACACTGCAGGCATCCGATTGCAAGGCTGAGCTCCAAAGCAATGATGCTCTGTCTGGACTTCATATAAGCTCTTTCTACTCTTTATCGCTATTGTGAGATCTCTAAATCAAAACTGTCAGGTATAGAATGAGTCCACTTAGCAAAGGCTGCAGCAGTTTTCCAGATAAATGTAAAGTGTTGTTTACATGTTGAAAAGGTCAGTTTTTCTTCAAATATTTCTTTAAAGGTTGCCATTCACACTGCACTGAATTATAGAGAGCTCAAGGTATGCAAGACAACACAAGCACAAAAAAACAAGACATTCACAACTAAAATGCTTTGTGAGTTGCTATTGGACCAACAAGAGCCTACAGCACAGATACTGGCTCTGTAAGGATATACTACACTGATACTCAATTTACAGCACACGGGCCAATTCTTGCCCACAGTCAGGGGCCGACCTTTTACGAATTCACAACAAAAATGAATTGATTCACACATGGATTTTTTTTTGTACTTTCAGTGTAAATAAGGTGCCAGGGCACTTTAAAAAACATCAAAATAGACCTTGTTTATGTAGAAAAAAAGCGCCAGGGAGGATCAAGAGTAACCAAAACCTTCACAACTAAAATCATGGACGGATTACTGAACGGACCTACTGGGCACAGGCTCAGGGGCCCAAAGTGTCAGGGGACCCTCTGGCCTTCATCTACAAAATGTCACTCGAAGAGACACATACCGACTGAGAAGAGACTCAAAATGACCACAAAGAGATGCAACAGACCTGCAACCCCATCACAAAAAGCAAATAACAGAAAATAAGACTATTTCACCTTGGCTTCTCTATTTTATCACTTTACTTTTCTAAAATCAATGACTTTGTTCCGGTGCTCTAATGACTCCTTTGTTGAACAAATTAACCACAGACAAGTGTAAGATCGCAGCTTCCTCTTAAACGGAAGCGTAGCAGCACATTTAAAAGGATTTGCAGGCACCTTACGCTCTTGAGTAATGAGAGCACTTACTATAATGACGAGGATGCTGCTCACACTAGAGCCCACTGATAGCTACTATAGTGGATTCCTTAAAGCTGTTGACGACAGCGTGTCTGTTTGAAGCCAGCGGGAGAGGGCCGGCCTGCTCTGTGAGCTACAGCCCTGAGGGAAGTGTTTATGGCACCTACGGGACCACATGTTGGGAAATGCTGAGAGCCTGTGTCATTTACAGGAGCTGACTTCCTTCAGGCCTCGTTTTTCTCTGTTCGTTAACAGCTTCAGCCCCAAAAGGCTAATCTATGGCTCTCTGTTTCAAAGAATGCGTTTCATTTCTACATAATTTATGCATTGAGAATTACAATAGAGAGACTTAATGCAGGTTGTAATTCACAGACAGGAAGTGGATTTGCTCAAATTTGTCTTAAGGGGTGGGATAATGAGTGGTTTTAAAAAACACTTAAATATGTCCATGAGAAGCAGAAGTGAAAGATAATGCTGCAGAGCATTCTTGCATTTGAGAGGATCATGGGATAGATACACAGGATTAGTGTCAGAAGCACTACATACATCTTTAGCCATCTGCGCAGCTTGCTGGTTACGGCGGTAAAAGATCTCCTTGTAGTCATCCATCCAGACCTCTGCCAGCCGAACCTGGTTACGAGCGATCACTTGTGTGCCCTTGGGAAAGGTGTGGGGGCTCTTGGTGCGGAAAACATGACCAACAATGGAGCAAGGGATGATCTCCAGCTGCCCGCCACACTGCCACACCTGCAGGTTAATGGGTGTTGCATAATGACATGCAGTTAGACACGCCTACACAGGCATTTTGGATACTGGAATGAAATCCACATGCACATCCAGAATGACAGCTCGTCTTACCCTAAATGACATTTCAATATTCTCTCCGCCCCAGATTTCCATTTCTTCATCATAGCTTCCAATATGGTAGAAATATTCTTTTGAGATGGAGAAGAGCCCACCAGCAAATGTGGGAGTCCTATAGGGAAATGTGATTAAAATATTTTTAATTATTTCCAAATTAATCAAGAGTTTATTGAAAGTTTTATATTCATGCACAAGTTTTGCCTACTTGATAGGGTACGTTTCATCCTTCCTCCTTTGCTTCTCGTAATCTGGTAGACTCTCCCAGCCGAAGGAAAGGCTCCAGTCAAAGTTTCCCCGGTTGTGGTTCTGGCCATAAGGGGACGGTTTCATGAACTCAAAGGTATTGAGATCAATAGTAGTTATATCAGGGCTCACTACAATAGTGTTATTCTCTGCAATCCTGGCCAGCAGAGGCTCCAGCCATCCGTTAAAGCATTCACCTGTTAACACAAATCAGACATTATATCCATGAATGTATTTCTGAGTGGCCCAACCAGGTCCAGGCCAGAGCCTCTGCGTGGAGTCGTTGCTATTAACTCAACATTTCTTGTCAAAGGGCTTAATTATCATGTCAATAAAAGAGACCCAAAAGTAGCCCCCCAAAAAGAAAAAAAACTGAAGTAATAGCCTAAACATTCCCTTTGAAGATTTCTTACTAAAGAAATCATCAAGAAAAAACTTAAGAGAGTGTTTCTATACTAGTATAGATCTATACTAGTTTTTTTTAGGACTTCACAAGAATCAGCCAAAACATCAAAACCACTGCCCTGGGTCCTTGCATTCCAGTGGACTCTACTTTACACGCTCAACCCACCCAAACACTATTGCAGACCAAGAACCCCCCCCCTAACAGGGTGTTAGAGGCTCTGTTTAGTCCTGTGACTTGTGAGGTGAGCTAAAAGCATGTCTCAAAGATGCTAAATCAGATTGGGATCTCTGGAATTTAGAGGCCAGGTTGGTGCCTTGAGCTCTTTGTCATGTTCCACAATTCATTCGTAAGCAGTTTTTGCAGTGTGGCATGTTACATTGTCCTGCTGCCAAAGGTGTTGGGGAGTGCCGCAGCAATGAGGGGGTGTTTGGGTGGGTGGAGCATGTCACGTGGCATTCACATAAATAGCAGGACCCAATATTTACCAGCTGAACATTGAATTGTAATAAAATTATTCATGTGATTCACTTCATCAGCCACTGATTTTAATGCTTGGCTGATCACTGTATATTTAATGATTTACACAATTTGGGCCCTTGAATTCTGTGAGTAGAAACAACAGCATGTTGTACCTGCCCAAGGGGAAGTAGAGGCGCCTTTTACATTTCCAGGCCAAGGGGCCCGTTGTATCACAATTCACCAATGATATTATCACATCTTTCTTCACCATTACCAGTAAAGGTTTAACTTTACAAAAGCCAAACCAAAGATTTTAAGACAAGCAAATATTAGCTTGTTTAGCTAAGGGTGTGTAAGTAAGGGTGTGTCTGGCATGCAACAGGTTCTAATGTGTGAGAAACATCAGCGGTGTTGACTAACAGTGGGCGTCCAGAAAGGTGAGAGTGTCACCGGTGGCAACAGATGCACCAAGCAGCCGTGCGGTTATGAGTCCTTTCCTTTCGCGCTGGCGGACAACTCGAACAATGCTCAGCCGCTTTAAATACTCATCCAGCTCGTCCTTCAACACATCTGAAAGTACAGGATATCTATTATAGACAGAGTAAACTTAGAGGTTGAAAAGAACATTAAGAAAAAAATAATGAAATAATGCAAGTGAATCTTGTACACAATCTTATATAAACAGTCTCATAAAGCCTAGAGTATTGCTTAAAGGGACAGTTCACCCCCAAAATCATACATACATATTTTTTCCTTACCCGTAGTGCTATTTATCAGTCTAGATTGCTTTGGTGTGAGTTGCTAAGTGTTGGCGATATCCATCATAGAGATGTCTGCCTTTTATCAAATATAATGGAACTAAGTGGTAGTTGGCTTGTGGTGCTCAAAGCGCCAAAAAATATATTTGAAAAACTCAACAGAGATGTCTTTTTCCAAGAAATCATGACCTGGTTATTCAACATAATCCACATACCTTGTTGTGAGCAGTTTCATGTAGGAACTATATTCTCTCTACAAAACTACACCCACCAACCGAATTACTGCACAGAAAGAAGCTTTTATCTATTCATGTATGAGAGGTTTGTGCTTCTGACAGCATGAGTTGTAAACATTAATGGCGTCCTCATCTGAACTGTAATGTTAGCTTGCTCAGTGATGCAAGTAGAGCTAGCAGTAGATGCACACTTCCAACAAGGCCTGTGGATTACCTTGAGTAACCAGGTCATGATTTCTGGAAAGAGTCATTGTTGTTGAGTTTTTCAAGTGTATTTTTGTGTCACTTTGAGCACCACAAGCCGAGTGCCATTATGTTCCATTATATTAGAATGAGGCAGACACCTCCAACGATATCTCCAACAGTCTGCAATTCACACCAAAACAATCTAGACTGATAAATAGCATTACAGGCAAGAGGAAAAATATGTACTTTTGATTTGGGGTTGAACGGTTCTTTTAAATAATAGATACATATTCACAGCCCTCAGCCTGGAAGGTAAGACTCAAACAAATGAAACAGGACAAAGCAGTCTTCTTTCATTTTCGACATGGCTGGCTGTCAGGCGAGCTGCTGTACAGCAGGCCTCCATCTGTGGCCTGTTCACTACAAAATAACTGAGCTTAGATACTCAGATGGACTGCATTTCCTGAGACCTCTCTCCTCTCCAGAATTATGTTTCCTTCCTACATCAGACCTGTTTACAAGTTCAAGTTAATGCTGACTCATATCTAAGCAAAACCACTGTTAATTCCTCTCAGGAATGTATTCACGAGCAGTGCCTCACTTCCTGTTGTAACCCAGTTCATGGGCCACAGAAGGAGCAAGGAGCTCTTCTCTGCACGTTTTGTGGCACACCAAAGAGCTGCCCACCCAACATGCTGCATGAAATCGAACCCAAAAAAGAGCAGGGCGGTCCTGATGGGCCCTTTTGAATTTTACCGTCCACGCTGGCATCATCCACCAGGATGATCTCCTTCAGGAGGATGGCAGGGGAGGTGTGGAGGACACTGTACACCGTCCTCAGCAGGGTGCTCCAAGCCTCATTGTGAAACACAATTATCACACTGGTGGTCGGTAAGGAGGGGCACCGTTGGAAGGTTTGCTCAATACATCTGCAGCGAGAAGGGGAAAGAGCACAAAGATCTAACTGTCCTGTAGAAAATCCTGAGTGGCACAATAGTCTAGTTATTACATCTGCAGACTCTCCCCAGTGGGGTGTCTATTTCAGCCGTAACACTGCATGTGTGGCAGCCTTTGAAATACCTGCCATATCAAAGTAGGGGAACCTTTGTAGCTCGCCCTCATAAGATATCCAGGACATGGATAGACTTTATGCCTGTGTCATGTACCGACTATCTACTGACATGTATTTGGATTTAGGCACACTAGGCGTGCTGCAATTTGCCAAACATAACTGTGCTTCTCTCTGAACTGGCCACAGCAACTGGGCAGGCGTGCTGAAACAAAGTCCCAGTCAGAACAATTATCTCTGTGGTTTCTTCCTGAGATTTTTCCCAGTTGCAGAAAGCAAATATGATGAATGTGTGTGGGTTGAGACCCCATCTATATTACACTGATCTATTTGGGTATTTTTCAGTGTGTGACTTTTACTTATATTCTGGGCCAATGCATTAATCCATGGAACAATACATGGAAAAGAAGTGTACTTCTTGTACTGTAAAAAAAAAGCTGCATTAGCACCCACTAGGTGGTGCAGTTACATGTTTTTAAATCAAAATCATTTAGAAAATGAAAAAAACATTATTACACAATGATCTTCTTGAGCACTGTTGCATATTTGCAGTGGTGGACTGTAACTAAGCACATTCACTCAAGTGGGATACTTAAGAATGAATTTGAGGTACTTGTACTTTAAGTCTTTTCTTCTCATGCCACTTAACACTTTTACTCTACTAAATTCCAGAAGGAAATGCTGTACTTTTTACCTCACTACATTTATCTTCAAGTTTTAATTAGTTTAGAAATTTAGATTTTTGCGTAAAAAGCATAAGAAAAGTTTATAAAATATGTCATTTTTGTTATAAATTCCAGTTTATAAAAGTACAGCTGAAACAATTTGTCAGTTAATAAATTAGCTTTATTTTTTCTGGATTCAGTACTTTGACTTTAATATTTTAAGTACATGTTCCTTTTTATACTTACTCATACTTAAGTACCATTTTCAATGCAGGACTTTTTCTTTTAAAAGAGTATTTTTACAGTGAGGTGTTAGCACTTTTACTCAAGGACACAACTGCAAATTTGGAGTAAAAAAATAAGGCAAAAATAAGGGATTTAGCACAGTTTTATAAAAAAAAAAAAAATTATACAAACTGACATACTCTGGTGGTCTTGTGTCTGCACCCAGGTCTCTGCTCAAGGAGATGCGGTCACTGGCGTACAGGTTGAAGCAGTGTTTCTCTTCACCCCTCTCCTTCTCCTTCTGCTCCTCAGGGCTCAGTGAGTCTGTGTTGTAAGGTTTCCCAGCTGCTCCAGGAGCAAGAAGGTTCTGAGGTGGCCTCTCCAGAGCCGGCCTGAGCTCTGCAGCAGTGTAATGACCCGGCAGACAGGACACGCTGCCTGCCCTGTCCGGCCCCTGACGCACAGGGGCCCTGATCTGCATCTTTGGAATCACATCCCTGAAGTTATTGACAGCTCCCATCACCATGCCCAGCATGGCGTCCCTTTTTACTGCCATCTCCCTCAGCCAAGGGTCCTCCTGCTGGCTTGGGCTCCCAACTTCCCATTGTATGAAGAACACAAATGTCACAAAGACAAGGGCCACTATCACCAGTTTAACTGGGTGCAATCGCCTTCGGAGCACTCTGCGGAGAGCTGTCATTCTTCTTGAGTGGAGAGCAGGCTGGCTTTGGACTGAAATTCAGCTGTAGTCAATAAATATATTCACATGTTTAATGATGACCGACAAGCATATTTGTTTCAGAAAAATACAACACAATGACACGTTACTTGCCATATCACTAGATTAAAGGGAACCATCACCTAAATTTAGAATTCCACTATTATTTCCATGGCTGAGGAAAATTCAATCAGTATTTGTGAACATGAGCTACTCTCCCTCAAAGCCAGATTTTGTGGAGCCACATAATAGTTGTTTTCTTTTTTTTATACCCAAATTAGTTCTAATCTATTGTAGTGTTCACAGTGCTGAAACAGAAAATGTACCCATACACTCAGAACATTTCCCTGGGTGCTCTCAGTGTCATATAGAAATGCGGTTCCCAACTGGTCTAGCCACGGGGTCCAGACTTTTTCCTTAGTCATTAGTTCAAGGTCCACACCTTACCACAAATCCAGTTTTATTTAAAAAAAAATGTATACAACACCTGGGATTAACACATGATGTAATAAAAACATATTGCAAGTATTAAGTGCAGTTACCTAAAACTTAGTAAATAAATAGCACCTAAGCAACCTAAGAAGTGCATATTATTGATTCAAGATCAGTAACATAAAAACTCTGCAAAGAAACAGCACGTTTAAAGGCTAAATAATAGGCTGCTAATTACAGGGCAATAAATAGCAGCTGAACAGCAGGAAAAGAGCATGTTAAAATAAAACCCTAGCTGTATCAAAAATTCAAAATTAATAGTGTTTTTTTTACAAACTTTACATGTTTGAGAATCACTTGCAGCCCTTTCAGAATGGACCCATGACCAACTTTTGGACCATGACCCACCAGTTGGGAACCACTGATCTGGAATATCTCAATTCATTGTCTATGCAGCTCCAGATTTCATATGCCTATGACATCACAAATTTGAGATGTAGCACTCTAGTTTTTGGATTTGGGAAACAGTTGTGCATGTTTACTTATATTTTTTGGCTGTCTGAGACAATAAGAATCACATGTATACAATTTGAAAATGGGCATAGTTCTCCTTTAACATATTTGAGAAGCCTACTTAAAGTTTTTCCCCCTTTTTGTCTCTAAAACTAAACAAATCAAGTGTGCAGCAGTTCCTGGTGGAGCTTAAAGTAGTCTGCTGCCATTTACACATCATCTATTTAAAATCAGCTCATGAAATCAGCAACCACTGCTCTGGATTCCCACACAGAGAGAAAAAACACTTACCATGAGTCGCTGAACAGATTTCGGTTAGAAAAGTCCTTTAAATCGCTCTTAAAAATGTCAAACAATGGCATCCTGCTTCGAGTAGAGATCCACTATTTGTTTCTTGAACTCCACATACACTTTTTTCGCGGAGACAAAAAAGATTTTCTGCGCTGTGCCCTCACAAAACTTCCGTCTCGTTGGATCCAGGTGCGCTGCTCTCAGGTAGAAGGAGGGGACGTGCTGGCGCGCTTGCGCAGATGGACCTGTTGCGTGTCACAGTCAACATACCTGGTATATGAAAAAACACAGGAGACGATCCCGTTAAACAAGTTTGCCGATGGCAGTTTGGCTAATGTGCCGCGGAAGCATGATTTCACAAAATCACTGCCATCAAAGATGTCTCAAAACTCTTGGTAAATAAAAGTGTTCCGCAGTCACTTTGACTCCAGGAATATTGCAGTCTGTGCTCTCCACGGAGCTCCTCAGATTCAATAATAGTTCCATTAATAGGATTTGTTCAACTGGTCATTGACTGGGACAGTTGCTGGGTTACAAATAACGGAGGAACGCGCTATACCCCACACACAGCCCACCGCATCCAATCAGGATCTCTGAGAAAACGCCACATCTTGCGCACACAGCTTAAACTTTATGAACACTAACTAAACACGCACATGGTCCAGCAGCGCGCATTTTGGAGAAGTTACGCGTCCTTTCGCATAGATGCGAATAGATTATTAAGCACAACTGAGCTTCCCTTACTGCTGGTAAAAAAAAAAAAACTTGTTAAAAGCTGACACTCACCGGCGGACTCTGTGGTTTATCTAATCCTTTAATTTCCCAGGTTCCCCACAGCGGATGGTCTTCATAAAGAGTTGGATGCTTGAAGGAGTAGAGACGCGGATTCCAGCCGCAGGGAGCCCGCTGCTCTGCTGCCCAGTTTGACTTCTCTCTGCCTTTGACTCGCACAGTGACTCCATCTGTAGCGACTGTGTTCCCCAGCACTCCCTTTCCACGGCAGGCATCCACTTTATTATGGCCATTAAAATGTTCACTGTGTCCTACTTCTCCCCCCAGGCCCGATTGTAAATGCTTGTCTATATGGCACTTTTTGATTATGTAAGTTGTATGTTTAGAACATGTCATAATAAAAAGGGTGCACGTGCTTATTGGGACATTGGTTTTATTCGATGTTTATCCAATATAAGCTTAATAGTAACAAATATCTACATTAACTACATCCCAATAGTATTCAGCAAAAGATATAACATTGCAATATTGATTCTCATATAAAATAGCTGTAGGAAATCATAGTAAAGGAAAGACAATATGAACCTGTCATATATCAAATTAAAATTAGGTTGTCTTGCACATTGGTCCCCAGCCTGGGTGTCCCAACCCCCATGGGTCCCCAATGTTTCATGCACACAACCTTTTTGATTTTAAAAAGGTGTAAGAAACACATGAATATATATATATAGTGTAGGCCTAAATCTCACTATTTCCTTCAATTGTGTGAAGAGAACTACATTACATTATTATTATTTTAAAAAATATTAGAAAATAAAATATAAGAAAACACATTTAATTTGTTAAAAAAGAAAAGAAAAATCAGACAAGTAAGTATGATTGTCTAGAATATATATATATATATATATATATATATATATATATATATATATACAAAGAGAGTAGTATACAATGTTCCTAAAAATATCAACAAAAAAACCAACAAGGACAAACAACTCAACACTAGTGAAATATCCATAGGAAATAACCTCATCCAAATTGCTCATTTTACACAAACGTCCTGCAGTTGTTGCATTTGCTATTTGGGTTAATTGTACATTGTTTTGTACTGTTATTATTCGGCATTGAATATGAAAATATCCATTGAATCTGTCACTTATTTAGGAGTTTACTCCACGATAGAAAAGGGGTCCCTTAAGGGAGAGAGTTGGGAACCATATGGGAGCACAGTTCATTTTTTGATGAATAAAGCTGGTATGTAAATGTTATAGATTCACTTGCTCCAAAATCAGTTTGGTTTTGTGAGGAGAAAAAGAAAAATGCTTTCAGCTGAGAATGCGCCTGAGCCCCTCTGCACTGTGTTTTCCCTCAGGATTGCCAGCGCCCAACTACTCATATACTCAAATTTACATAGCAATGTGTTTAAGGGGTTTTTCCCCCGAAAGAAATAATACAAATAACTGCACATTCTTTTAACTTGACAGCAAAAGCAAACCAATAAAAGTGTATTCAGTCAAAGTAACTCATTTTATTACAGAAACATTGGCTTCATCTCTGTCTTTCACACAAACACTTCCAACACTACGATCTTAGAGCAGCACGAGCTTTGTCCAGGATGTCCTTTCTCATTCTTGGGTAATTTGGATGAGCAGCCAGGACCTGGGGATGGAAGCAAAGATGAATCACTGAAAAAAAAAAACAGATCTAATGTCTTAAACTGTAAACATCCGCAGGTGTCTAACCTTATGACAAACGTCGATGGCATCAACATGCCTCTTTGCTTTTAAGTAGTTGAAAGCAAGCTTGTATCCTGAATAAAAAACAGGCATTACATGTTAGAAATGTATTATTTTTAACCCTTTTAGTCTTTAAAAATAGAATTGGACATGTGATTTTAGTTGGCATACCAATAGTTGGGTTCGTCCGATTTCCATATTTCCAAGCCAGTTCATAGTTGAGTGCTGCATCACGGAATGCTTGCTCTTTTTCCATTATGTAGCCCAGATATTCATAAGCTTTACAGCATGACTGTGGGGAAAAAATGCAATTATTATCTTACAGAAATGTACATGAAAGGCATAACAAAGTAATGCAAATCACCAATGTAGGGAGAAAAGGTTCTGCAGTGCGCATAATACTCAAGAAGTGACTCTACTTTCAGGCTGACCTTGTTATGGTTGTGGCATCTCTTTAAAAGGTCCCCGGCCATGTCATACTTCCCCGAATGGATGTAGATGTCTGCCAAGAGCAGCCAGCTCTTCTCAAACTCATCGGCGTCAACAATGCTCCAGTTCATTTTAGCTATGCGTTTGAGCTGGTTCCTGGCTTTAGGAGTCTGTTTCAGCATCATATAAGCTGTCGCCATGGCCAACAGTGCTGGCACGTGGTCTTTCTGAGTTCAACCAAAGAATCCTGGTTAGACAGAATGAATCTGACAGCACCTCCCCCTCTATCCCAACTCCATTTGTTTACACCAAGCTTTACTTCAGCATAGAGTCTCTTTAACAAAAGAAATTATAAAAAACTGAGCTACTACCATACAAGCCATGCCACATACTGTACATACTCCATTAAAATTCATCCTGATATTATGTAATGTTCAGTGTACAACCAAATGGAATGAGTGACATTAAAAGGAGAGCCTGAATAAATGCACAGCTCCTGGTGTGGGTATATTTACACAAGAGCGAGTGATCTAACTCCTGCACACCATCTGGGGTTTACTTACCTCATTGTTTGCGATCTCTGTGAAAACACTGAGAGCTTTCTCTACATTGGCCTTCTGTTTAGTTGCCAGAATGCAGTAGTTCTCCAGGATGCGGAGCTGTATGTGTCCCCCTGGTGTCTGAGGCTTTAACTCCTTCAGCAGCTTCTCAGCTGTTCTCACAGCAAGCTGGTCTGACTCCTGCTTCTCTGTGGAGTTTCTGGTGAGAAACAAAGTTGAGAGTTAGAAGAAAGTCTGTGGGTTTCACAACAAAACAATTCACACTGTATTAAATCTAGAGCATAAAGGCCCAGACACACCAAACCGACATAAAAAAACTAGTTGTGCTGTGTCACTTCACATCGCTTGTGTCTCAGCCAAAAAGTTGCAATTGAGCACACCACAAAGAGAACAACCAACAGCCAAGAAGCATGTATGCTCCGCATCTGCGTGAGAGGAAATAACTCACCATACCAACAGGAGGTATCTGTCATTCAAAAAGGGAAATCGGAAGACCAACACGACGCATATTTTGTGGATCCTAGGATGATGAAGATGTAACCACCTTACTCTCCCGGTGAGTGGCTAGTTTTCATTCCCTACATTGGCTGGTTTTGGCAAGAAGAGTGAAATTAGTTAAGCTGAGGGTAAGAATGTCAGGGTAAGCCCAATCAGAAGCAGAGAAATGCAGAGTGAGGCAGAGTAAGGCAGGCCATTCCTTCACCATCCTAGGATTTACAAATTTGCGGACAGGACAGATTCAAGATGCTCGTTTATGAGTTAGCTAAACATAATCTTATCTCTAAATAATAAGTTTCTTCTTCATGCTAACCGATGCGCCAACAGTCACTGGTAGCCAACAGTTGGCTTGGTGTGTCAGGGCCCTTTGTGTGCGCACACTGCCACTTACCCAATTTCACCATCTAAATTCTCAAATACTTCTCCTCCAATGGTGTCATTGTCAGGGTTTAGGTAGATTTCAATCATGTTATACACAGCATTTTGACCCCAGTCATTGTCTTTCCGTGCTTTGTTGAAGTGCCGCAAAGCATCGTTAGGTTCCCCAGTGTACCTGAGCACCAAGCACAAGTTTAGTCACAAATTTTGAAACAGATGTCGCCATATTCCGAGGATATGCTCCCCAAAACTCACCAAAGATAAAGTCCTTTGCAGTAGTTGAACCCAGGGTCAAACTTAGTTCTGGAGGAATGTTTTTCTGCCATATCAAGAAATCTGGGAACTTCCTCCAACTTCCCGGCCCTCCTCAACAAGTCAATGAGACGTGACAGTGTTGGGTAGTTGTCTGAAAGCAACAGGTGTGAGTTATTATGCTTTCCATTTACAGAAGGTCAAATCATCAGTTCACATTTACATCCATTGCAGACTTTTTGAAATGTAGCTGTATTGCACCTGGTTTGCGCTCCAGGAGTTGTTGAAAGTGGAAAACTGCCTGTTCGTAGTCCTGCTTCCTAAACATAATGTCAGCCATCATCTAAGGACAAACACATGTGAGAAATAACTTCTATGAGCTAGTTCCAAAAAAATAAGGTTGTGGTCAAAAATGTGGCAAAAGACAGAAAAACAAACCAGAGTTGCATCTTCATTGAACTGGTCACTCTTCAAAATAATGCTGCACTGCTCCTGGCACGCATCAACCTCGTCTAGAGTGAGGTACAGCCGTGCCAACTCCAGCATCACCTAGAACAGGAGTGCATTCATTTCAATTCATGTGATAAACTTCTTGGTATTATATTGTAGGCTAAATAAATCAGAGCTTTCCCTTTACATCAAACTATCAACAACTAAGATAACCTTATTTCACAAACACGAGCATCCGACTCTCAAAGATGCCAGTGCTTGTTCACCACAGCTGCAGTGAGCACACAGAACGTTTTTGATTCAGCTGCACTGACCTTGCGATCAGTCTCACAATACACAAGAGCTTCTTTGTAGAATTTGACTGCTCTCTCATAGCCCCTCTGACTTGTGTAGTGTTTAGCGATCTCAGCGCAGATCTCGGCAGCAAGCTGCTTCTGCATGGGGTAGGCCTCAGGCTGCTCCAACTGCACCCGCTTCAGCACCTTGGCCTGCACGTCCCGGGCCTATACACAACAAAAACACAACCTCAAATAGAATACAGTAATACCATCCTTATCATGTTACTGTATGTTGTCTTTTTGGGCAGACTACTAAAGTATTTCATGAAAAATGTGAAAAGACGACGAAGTCTCAGAATGCTACAGTCACTTACTCTTTGTAGGGAAAATAGAGCTTCCTCATTTTTGTCAACCTTATTTTGGATCTTTGCCAACAGGACCAGATAACGACAGTCATCTGAGAGCGCTGGCAGTTCATTAACTGGGTAGGTAAGAGGAAAAAAGTGAAGTTAAAAAAGGCAAAAAAACTAGAAACAATTAGCTATACAAAGAGAGATACTTGGAAATGTCACAAATACAGTTTACGGTACATTAGATCCCTTGTCTGTGTAAATGTAGATACAGCCTACATTTGTTAATTTTTCTGTTTTTCATGTATTCATTGTCATACCTATAATTTATTTATTTATTTGTAATTTTTTTTTAGATACTAATGTAGGTTTTCATGTATTGGCGATTAGATAACTTTTAATTAAAATTAGAGGAAATTCAATAATCTACATACTGTATGTATATATATATATATATATATATATATGTGTGTGTGTGTGTGTGTGTAAATATGCCTCTACTGTAACATAAAACATTCTATTTTGAAACAGAACTAGGATATACCTTGCCTTTGTTGGCAGGTGTTCTTGCCTTTTTTTCTTTTGTTTCTCACTTTGCATGAGGAATTCTGCTGCCTTATATAAAAAAAAATTTGCATAAATTACACAGACTGAAAATTGCGTGGATTGCCTTCTACTGGTTTCAGCAGTGGCACAAAATATCGCTTAAGCTGCAATTTTGGTAGAATTTGCACTCCCCCATGTTGTCCAAGTTACAGTGACAGCTAGCAGACAGTGCACCCTTTGGTAGTACTGTCATCTTACAGCAAGAGGGTCCCAGGTTCAAACCCAGGTTGGGGCAGGGTTCGCACCTTGGATGGGTGGGTGGAGGGGGGGGGGGGGGGGGGGGTAGAGGTTAAGAGGTTACAAACGGTTACAGCTAATGAACGAATGAATGAGTTTATCATCATGACTAGATTCTCTTGTGGTGTTTCGGACATCAGGAGTTCACTGTTTGTAAAATCCCGTGAAATCTTAAGTACCTGGCTCATGGGCCAGAGCTTCCTGCAGGACTTTCTCACAGCGCTGATATTGCTTCATCTTCATCAGCAGCTCAGCCAGGTCGTAGCGCAGGAAGTTCTGTTGTTCCGTCTTCAGGGCTGCTTCATAGTAATTTATTGCCTGTGTGACAGCAGCCCTTTTGTCAACACTGTTTTTTTTCTGTTAGTGAATCATGTTTATCTTTACATGAGTGTGCGACACAAACCTTGACGTAGTGATGAGTTTTGACCAGGGCTTTTCCAATCTTGCTGGCTAAAGCTCCATCTTTGGGGTTTTTCTTCAGTGCATGCTCATAAACCTCAATGGCTTTCTCAGGCTGAGGATAAACATATGACACAATAAGTGGTGTCGCAAGTTGTTGTTAGTTTAAAGTTTTTGTAAATATTATTCAGGAAGTCTACATTTCATTATTTACAATTGATTCCGAACATGCTGTAAACACCTTAAGGCGAGGAGTAAGACCGGCTTTTAACATCAGGTAAAAATATACATTTTCTAATGGTCTAGTTGGAGATCCATTTTTAACTTTGAATGACCTTTCCTCTCATCCTAACCAGAGTATGTGTCAACATGCCTCACTTCCCTTAAATTCATGCAGGTGACGATATATCCTCCTCCTCATTCTTTTAAACCAACTCTACTCACTTAGATGCACAATGAGTCCCTTTCCATTGTAAACCTCTATTTCACAGGGACAGCTAGCTATCAGATGTGGATTCTCTGCTCTGAGCATCACAGCCAGAAACAAAATATGAGTGATTTTGGTTCCATTGTTCTGATCTGTGTGATGTTTATGCTAGAGGCATTAATTAGGAAAAATAGATGTTGCCAATTATTTTGAGATTTCACAATGCAATGTCCTAAATGTACAGTTCAAAAATCCTACTTTCCATGTCTTAGTGTTTTTACGACTTTACAATTTAAACTTTTGGAGAAAGGTATAAAAAGGCTTGACCAAAATAAAGATATGATTAAACAACAAACTACAAAACATGCTTATTTGAAGCACGTAGAGCCTTCAATGTCATTCTAAGGGGCCATATAAATGCCACATGTTTTACGCGCTCCATTCTCTCTCTTCGCCCTATTGTTTTCAATAAGGATGTGTGGCAGGCGTGCCCTGAGATAAACAGAGGGTGTGTCAGAGCGCTCTCTGGCAAAAAACTGGAACATTCGTCTATCTGGACTGCTGTTGGAATGTACCTTTCTGTTATCCAGCGCAATGCACTCCTGGAGTGGCAGAGTGCACTCTGTCTGGGGAGAAGGAGCAGTCAAACGCTGAATGGAGTGAATGTGTGATGAACTTAATAGTTTGTTAATTCATGTGGAAATAGAACGAACTGTTTCTTCAAACAGCAGCTCTCTCATTGCAGTGTAGAGTGTCAGATTGGATTTAAGATTGCACCAGAGTTTAATTTTTGGAATGCAGCAGCATGTGACGAGGAAAAAACCGATCACAGTCAGCAGATATCTCTCTTCTAATCCGTAAATATCAGTAGGAAAAATTGATCATTTTAATAAAGAGATGAACCTGAGCTTTACATGTTTCACAATGACTATATTTTAAGCCCAATACACGCTAAAGAAACAGCTGGAGGAAGATCAGCTCTGCACTCGGGATTTCTGGAATGAGGGCTGTGATTCAGTGCTGGTTATGGTAACTTTGCAACCTAAGACACAACCTTCCTTTACGTTCATGAAAGTTGGCATGAGTGGACCAAAAGTAGCACCCAGCACCCAACCTCACGTTTTTCAGGTGGTTAAAAACGTGGTATGTGTACGGGCCCTAAGTTATATAACAATATCCACACAAATCTTTTGTTATGGGATAAAATATATTTCATAAGACACAGATGAATCACAATTCCCACTTACTTCTTGAATGTTCATGTAGGCATCACCTAGTAAGAGGTATGTGTGAGGGCTGGGTAGCTTTTCCACCATCTCTCTGAAGATAAGACAGATATTACATTACATGCGCTGCACTTCATTATGCAGACATACAGTGTGTCTCTGCTGTCTGAGGTTCAGTCATGCTTTGCTAGGTCTTAGCTGTTGATACAAAAAGCATCAGAGACCAGCAGAGGACTGGAGGCAATGTGCACATTTCACCTTTACTGGATGAATGGCTTCAGTTAAATCACCTAAATCCTACAATAGACACAGGTGGGTGAAATGTTCGTGCACTATGACTGGATATCCTAGAGTCCTGTATTTAATTTCAGCCATTTCTGTTCAAACATTTAGCATGCAATCGGTTTCAGATGAGGTATAGTCGCTCATATGTTCAGCTACTATCTTACATCAGGATTTCAGTTTATGCTTTTTCGTTCTTTTGAATCCAAATTTACCGCTCACCTGTAACAGCTTGCATACAGACGTTTCTCTTTTCTGTGGTTCAGATAAATGTCTGCCATTTTCTCCTTGGCCTGGATGTAGTAGGGCTGCTCAGGGGTAATGTTTCTAAGCATACTTAGTGCCAGCTCGGTGTCACCACGCAGCAGGGCCAGGTCCGCATTGGCAATAGTGACACGTAACTCCTCTGGGGTTCCCGAGAACTCATTGATGGCATCCTGCATCACCTTTGCTGCTTCATGCTGAAATATTAAACACATTCATAAGTGTACACCATACATAAGTGTATTTTTTTTTCCTTTAAGGCCTGGCATACATGAAAACCCCAAAACAGTACTTGGATGAAAACCTTAAAAATACACACAGCAGAGTACACCACTTCACAACAACCATGAAGAGGTATAAATAGAGTGCTTTAAAGCGGGGGTAGGCAGAAATCTGGAAAAGGCACAAAGCCCCTCCCACCAGACAACTACTGGCATATGCATGCACTTCATACAGTAACTGGTGTTTCCCATCCATTGACTTATTTAATCTTATTCATTGCACATTTGCCTGAGCTCATTCACTCAGCCTCTCCTTGCCCATCTCTCTCTCTCTCTCTCTCTCTCTCTCTCTCTCTCTCTCCCTCTTTCTCTGTGTGTGTTTATCAGACCACAAATGAGACAAGAAATAGCTACTTAGCAACCCCACAGTCCCTGCTCATTGCTATCCGCTGCTATGGCTTGCTTCCCTGGGAGGAGAGTAGCCAGCAGTTTTGTGATGGAGCTTCAGTCAAAGCAGTAGTGGCTCAAATTCTGCTAGCAAAAAAGAAAAAAAATCACTAGGTGTCACACCAAGCTGGTGGCCAACGGGTCCTATCTGTGTTATGGCAGCAACATAAAGTTTGCTGAGTCAGGGCTGTCCGGTCCCCTGAAACTGGGGTTTGCACTGGCTGGATATGCATTGCTGCAGCCGCTGACTGGGGTTACGTCCATGTGAGGTGGTCTGTATGGCAGGGTGTGAGGCAGAGGGCACACTGTAATTCAAAGTTCTTGCAAATATTAACTACATAAATGGGAAATTGAAACAAAAGCCTTGAGCCTTTAGCTCTGATAAGTTTTCAAAAAAGAGCATTAGGCAGCAGTTACTACAAAATATGCTTAAGCTTGAACACCATTAACGGCCCTAAACTTCTAAAACTACTCTCAAAATCCATTTACATTGTACTGTTATTTCCACTTGCCATAAGTCTATATCTGTGGTATCCTAGCGATATAACTAATGTTTAGACTGATGGAATACATTTCTTAGGACCATTTAGTCAGCGTTAGGGTAGTTAAGTCTTAGGTTCTTGGTTAGTCTTAGGAGTTTTGTAGGTTGTAAATTTTTCTTGACTTTAGACAGCATGTTAGGAAACACACTTAAAAAACTATTTGCTTTTTGTCTGGGCCCCTATTTACCAGCTTTGGATAACTTATCAGGGTGTCCCTTTACACATCTTCATTATGTCTCAGGAACTGTACTTGTAATTTTTAACTGTTTTCTGGGAGTAAATTTAATTAAACTGAACTAAACTGAACTAAACTGAGCAGAGGGCAAAACTATTACAACATCTCTGAAACAGTTTGCTGATATTAACACATTTTGTCTCATTTACTGTCAGACTCTTTAAGACACTTTTTTTTTATAAATCTGTCTTCTTTTTTGGGTTGCTTTGCATTTTAGGCAGTTGTTGGCCATGTGGGAATAACAATTTTCTCTGCAGGATTCTCAACAAATTAATCAGGCTTTCAGCAAAAGGATGTGCACATGCATTTGAAGAACAGCCTATAGGAACGCCCTCTCTCTGGACTGACCTGTGATTGGCCACAATCTCATAATGGCCTATATTTTCTAAAGCCTGATAACAGAGTCAAGAGGAGGTGCAGAAGTCTACTTTTCTCTCAGTCCACTTAAACTAAAATATGCTTAAAGGTTGGCATGGGATTTTGGCCCAGTTAATACAAAATATATTGCCTACCTGAGCTTTAATAAAGACTGCATTAAATCAAAAAGAATAGTCATACACAAGCCTTCTTACATCAAAACTTAAATGTTACCTGTTCTCCATTGAGCCACAGGGCCTCAGCTAGCTCCAAAAATACAGAAAGACAGTCAGCGGGACTCAGGTCAATCTTCTTGTTTCTAGACTTGGATGAGGATCCAGCTCTGCGCACACCTGGAAGACTCATGGCCATCTGCAGTGTCTTAATAGCTTCTGTCAGCTCACCCTTTTTCTTCTTAGCCTGAGCCTGGATCAGGTGGTACAACGGATGTTCTCGAATCTGACATTGACAAAAAGACAAAAAGCAGCATTATCACAGCCCAAAAAACTGGCCACTTCTGAACAGGCATGTTTTTAACGTGCACTGCACTTGTGTTACAAAACACGGCAGCAGAGCTGCAGTGTATTTGCACATTTGCTGTGGGTCAAATAAGAGCCTGAACTGTCTCGTAAACATTTAGCTGCCATAAAACACTATCCGTGATGATGGTGAGCTTACCTCGAAGTTATGGCTGAGGCAGAGTTCAAGAGACTGGGAACACAATGTGAAGTTACCCTGCAGCAGATAGATCTGTGCCATTAGCAGATGAGCATCTGCATGAGAAGGACACTGGTCCAGACAGTGTTGTAGACTGCTCTGAGCAGCGTCAATGTCCCCTGAATTAACATAGAGGCCATGTAGTTAAAAATAGCATTTGTAGAAAAGAAAACAAAACATATTTTGAATGCAGTGCTCACCAGACTGGTATCTGACTTTGGCTAGCAGGAAGACCCCTTGGGGGACACCTGGCACAATCTTGACCACAGTATCCAACCATGTGGCACAGTGCTGGAGCTGAGGAGCAGGAGGCTGGCCCTGGGCTGGAGGCTAAAACATGAACCGTCAATGTTACTGCAGAGATTATAAGACTTTTTTTTATTATTCTCACCACAGCTGGATGAATATCCCCATTATACTGTCCCTGAAATGTGTGAAATAAATACATACATGACTAAGGCTCTTTTGCACTGCCCAATTTTAAGGCCCAGAATTTACATAGACATTTTAAGGACTAACAGACACCCTGCCACTGATGAGTCTCCAATTCATACCTTAGCAGGACACATTGAAAAGTACTCTTTGACAATGTCCAACAGGAAGTCCGGATTCAGCTTCTCAAAGTACTCCACTCCCAGCGGCAGACCCTGCAGTGTGGAGAACTGTGTATCCACTGCATCATTCAACAGACTGGTCACCTCTTCCTGGGGCCGACGCTTTTTCACTGCCAGAACAGCACGCAGGTAGAGGAGCTCCTGGGGATAAAAACAGAGGAAAAAACACAAAAATAGTTGGATCCAAGAAAAGCAGAAAAGGACGGCAGCAGAGGTGAAAAATTGAAAAGGCATTCTTTATCAAATGGATCAAACATACACATGTATAAAAAGAAAAAGTCTTCTGGGAAGAATAAGTGAAGAGAAAATGCAGAAGACCTACAGGAGCGGCTGCTGTCTACCCTGCCAGGTGTTCTTCTTTAGTACTTTTCAACCAGTTTTTAAACCATAATAATCATCTAAACCATGACAATAACCTCTTCCTCTAGGACAGGGGTCTTCAACTAAGGACTCACTTAGTTGAAAGACAGGCGGAGCAGGGACCTGCATAAAACTGTATTGCATAATAAACCAGGTGAGGGGAGGTTATCAGCCTCAGGCTGCAGTCTTGACCTGTATTTGCTTTTGCTGGTAGATGAGAGAAGAAACTCCATTTTCATAAAGAAAAGTTGTTGCAAATGACAAAATATTTTGGATTTATGCTAATGTGTATTTTCTGACACATCTTAATTTAAAAAAAAAACAAAAAAAACCTTCAAAAAATTATCAAACAATAATTTGGCAGTAACTCTGAGGACCCTATTGTCCCGAACCCTCTGTTGAAGAAACAGGCTCCAGGATACTCCTCATACAGTCAAAGACATTTTATGTTGTTAAAAAGACATTACCCCTGATTTTCCAATAGATTGTTGAATCTCTGTGAGAAATTCCAGTTGTTGTTCTGCTTCCTCAAGATGGCCCTCCATTAGCTGGCAACGAATTATACCTGCATAGCAACAAAAAAAAATCTTTACAATAGGAAGTCATCAGTATCAGCAGATGATTGCTTTAAAATTAAATATCTGCAGCAGCCCAAAATGAATGTTTTTGCTGATGTCTCAGGCCAACAAGATGACGTTTTAATTATACAACTTTGATTGGTTGAAATAGGTCATTTTGCCCTTGTTTTGGCTCTTGTCAGAATTGTCTTAGAGATGGAATCCTACAAGCCTATTAAAGTGGGAGGAATTTTACAGTTTTGTTCAAAATTTGTTTCATAAGAAGAAATATATGGCAAGTTTTAAATGTAACCTAGGTTTAAGTAGTTTTATTGTTAAGCTCAGTGAGTGTGTACATTTTAAAAAGCTAGTATTTTATGTCTGCATTGGCCACCAGTGGGCCAAGAATAGGCATATGTTCATTCCCCTGCATGAGAGACTTGATGTTCTTTCCAATTAGGTGTGCATATATATATCGTTATCAGCGTTGGCAATCGGCAATAATGAGTCAGAAAATATAGGCATATCAGATATCAGCAAAAATCCAATATCCCTACTTCAGAAATAATATATGCTTGGACCCAGAGTCTCATGTGGAGAACAGATTATTAATTTAAACATGTTACCAGTCAAAGCCGAAACACTTGTCTCATCCAGACTCATGGCGGTCTTGTACCACTTCATAGCCTCCTTGGTTCTGCCCTGAAGCACCATCTGGTAGCCCAACTCTGTGGCTAAATCTGAGTCCCCTGACGCCACAGAAAAGGCTCTTTCCACCATCCTAAATGTCTGCTCAATCACTTTCTCATTTCGTCCACACTATGGCAAAAAAACCCCCAAAAAACAACAACTGTAAATACTGAAATTCGATGTAAGTCAAGCAACTCTTCAGAAATAAGGATGACCAGAACTGTAGCATAAGAACTGTGACAGAAAACAGAAAATTTTCTTACAACACGGGTGAAGGCTAGAGACATCCTGTAGAAAAGCTCCGGGTTTTGTGGTTCCAGAATCTCCAGGCTGCTGATGAGGTTTGAAAGCTGCTTCACTGACTGCCAAGGGGGATAAAAAAAAAAACACAAACAGCTTCTATAAATTCAGAATCAGGACTTTCCAAATGTTTCTGAAATTCCAACTGATTAAAGTATGATCATGTGAAAACTTTACCTCAGTTATATCTCCATTTATACATAAAGAATGCAGAGCTAGCATCCGTAGGGCCTCTGGATTATTTTTATCCTTCTGTAAAAGCCTGAAACATGACACAACATACTGCGAATGAAGTCCATCTCCTACACTTAACACAGTTGGATTTCTTTGATTGGTAGTAATAGAATATATGATACTGCTGCAGTACTGTATTGAGCTTCCAGACAAATAACGTTAACACTAAAAGGAACCGTGAAGGCCACCAAAGGATGTAAAGTATACTGTACGCTGCCCACACCCCTCCCATTTCACAACATCCCAATCAGCGCACTGCCTCCAAGCTTGGTGCAACTTGAGCAGTCACCTTTCTTCCTGTTCAGCAAACCTGCAGCAGCGAATACGTGGCATTGTGTTAGACTTCTGCACTTTGGCTCAAAGGCCTTTTTATGCTGTCTTGCACTGGCCTGGGTCCAGGGGGGGCAGGCACAAACAATGGCTTAATCAGTATGCTCTGGTTTGAGGCTTCACGCTAGTGTTGCATTTGCACTTGAATGCTGAGCTATTTGTAAAGGCAGACTGTGTTTCTTCTTATATCCCTGGCGTTGATTACGAATGTTTTTTGTGCTTTATGACACCGTAACCTTCAGATAAACTAGATGTGACCAGTGTATGATTTGGGAGAAACCTCCTAACCATCTCATGAATTACCTGTGTGCTGCATCGATGGTTTGCTCCCAGTCTTGAAGGCTGAGCAACAGGTTCATCTTCTTGGTGAGGGCAGGCAAGAAGCCAGGGAAACTAGCAATGACCTGGTTAACCATCTCCAGTGCTCCAGAGTAGTTCTGACGATATGAATAATATTGTGCCTAGGACAGAAGAAATGTCACTTAGGATGTATCATACACCTGTGCTACTACAAAATATGGAGATCACATCAGAAATCATTAGAAAAAAAAAATCTAAAGGTAATAAAACTAACAAGAAAATGAGGTGAAGCAATATTTCCAAAGTTGCAAAGGAATAATCCAAACTGCACTGTCCAAAAGAACTGAAAGATATCTCATATAATTGAGTAGCTGAACGAAAATGTAAAAAGATACCAGTCACAGTGTTGACAAGAGACAAATTAAATAAAACACAGTCAGTTTTAAAAAAAAAAAGCATAATTAATACTATAAGAGACATGGGTAATGATAGAAATGATAGTATTGTAACATATTAAACTGTAAATAAAGAAAACAAGTCAACATTGATTTTAAATCCCCATCTCACCTTTCCCATCAGAGCAAACACATCTGCTCTCTCTTTCAGTCCCTCATCGAAGTACTTTCCAGCCTTTCTGGCGTAGGCGTCTTTACCAGATGTCACATCTATCCAGGCTTTTAGGATTATCCCCTTAACAACAAGCATTGTTCCAAATTTTGAAAGAGTGCAAAAAGGTGAGAAGTTAGAATGTCCCTCTTATACTTACATACACTTCTTGACTTTGCATAAAAATGAAAAAAGCAATACTGATACATCTCAAACATACATGGACAAATATGCCAGTCTCACCTCTCTAGAGCCGTTAGACAGTTTGATCATTCTCTCGGTGTACTCCCTTGCCTTATCATTTCTCCCTAATAGCCAGAGAAACATCCCAGCATAGTACAGACTCTTGGGAGATGCACTTTTACGATCCTCTTTGACCTTGGCATCAAGTTCTTGAATGACGTCTCTGTCTGTAAATACAAAGACAATTGTGACGATGGGAAGTACAGTTACTAGAAATATATATAGATATCTGTTATGTTAATTGTCATTTTAAAGTTTTTGTGTTACTTACAACTACTATTTATTGTGATATATATGTGGTGTGATATAATAATCATTGAATAATAGACATGTAGACATGACCATATATGGCGACTACTCAGCAGGCTATCCAAACTGCTGCTGATTGGATTCAGTGCAGCTACAGCCTTGTGAAAAAACACCTGCGAATTGTATTGTATTACAATGCTGATGAAGCCATAGGCGAAACACATTGTTTGCAACGTTTTAAATGAAGACTAAATAAAAAGAATAGGCAATTAAGCCTTCATGTGCTGTTAATCTACTTATTTACTACCCCTATCACAGTGCTGTGCATGGGGCATGTGCTTTTTAACAATTAATGACTATATTACCAACAACTATGTCCAGTCCTGTAAAAGAGCCTGTGACAAAACATCTGTGACATGAATAAAAAGGAATAGATATCCTTGCTTACCTGGGTTTGTCTTTTTTCTCTCAGCATAAACAAGGGCCATTAATGTGCAAAGAGACACATCTCGACTATCTCTTATTGTGTCCAACTCTATGGAGGCTTCTTGAATTTGATCTGTAGCAACATAAAGACAAATGTGGATATATGAAAAATGGCAAAGAGATACTAGTCTAACCACAAATGGCCAATACTGACACATTTATTTTATTACTCCAAGCTTACCTAGCATTAGGGTACCATATGCATGGAAGAAACTGTAGATAGGATCATTGCCAAATTTCTTCTGAGCAGCTTCTGCAGCGTTTACAGCATGATTGAAATATTTCTCATAACAATAGCACCTAATTAAAGCCTGTGGAAAACAGAGAGCAGGGACTGAGTGTGTAGTTAAATTAAGGTGATAGATAGCAGCAACAAGGGTCTGTTAAAAACGCTCTTAATCACTGCTGCAACTAGTATTCTTGTCATAACAGAGTAAAGTTGTCAACCAAAGCAATGCTGCGTTTAGCTTCAGTAGGTAAGCTAACTTATTAACGTTAAATAACGTCATCGAAATTATCAGCTATTATTACTTTTAAACGTCTTTAAAGGTCTTACGAAAAGTCATCACATATTTATAGCTATCTAGGTTACTTTTTTTGCATCATTTAACCACAACACGGACTGCTTTTTCTTCACATCTATAGCCCGTGGTTGCTGTATCACTTAAACACGTTACATGTTCGCTCACCAGCGTTGTTTCTTCATCCTCCATCTTGGCTGAGACGCTTTGTGCTCCAAGAGAAAGTCAACTGACGTGAAAACAACTGCCAGTTTACCCCGTACGCTTTGTAATTTAGCAAAGGGAAGGTATTATTGCAGTTTTCGTTGTGTTTTCGCCATCTTGCATCGAAGCCTTTGGCGTTGCTCGGTAACTTAGTAACAACTACGTAAAGCCGAGGTAATTTTCCCCGATGTTTTCCTTTCAGGCACCGCTTCTTCGCTGGCTGATTAAATATCCTGCTTTCTTTCGTATGATTGATAGATCCAATGTTTATTTGTTATAAATATATTCATCTTAATGTTTCCGTATCCTTACATAATTACTTGGGGATGTTTGTTAGGGCGATGATTGGTTAACAGTGTCGGTCTCAAGCCTTGTAGTAAGCCTGAAAGACTAAACACGGGGTATGAAGATCAGGTTGTCAACACCATCTTTACACTCGAGTCGAGCTCGTGTCGCATTTGTATCTCTAGGTGGCGCTGTCATCCCTTTTGTAAAACTTTATAAAACCAATATGAAATCTTTTGTGAAACAGTACAACAATACCACTACTGCGTCTACCACTTCTGATTCTACTACTACTACTACTTCTCATAATACTACTACTACTACTACTACTACTACTACTACTAATAATAATAATAATAATAATAACAACAACAACAACAACAACATAAGAATTATTATTATTATTATCATCATTTTTAAAAAAATATTATTATTATTATTATTAGGAAGGGACTGTGCTTAATTATCAGAGTAGTGGTAGAGGAGTATGTTATGTTATGTTATGTTATGTTATGTTATGTTATGTTATGTTCATGACCTTCTCTGGAGCTACAAATATTTTTTCTTGTGCCTCTCTGAGTGACTGATTCATGACACTCCCTTCCTTATTAATACCTATATTTCACAGTTTTTGGTGGTGATAAATAGCGTGAAGTTGGAGATTTTTAAAGAAGACATGCCTTTATAACCCAGATGCAGGTTTTGGGGTTGTTAGTTGATTTTTATATAAAAATAAAATACAAAAATTTAAAGTTGACTTTCCCTTTTCTAACCCAATTAAAAAAAATAAAACTCCCTCCAAAGTGCTTAAAAACTTATGTGAAGTGCCTCGCCTGTTTTGCAACAGATCCATAATAATAATAATAATAATAATAATAATAATAATAATATAATAATAATAATAATAATAATAAATAATAACAACAACAAATAATTCAGATGGTGGTCTAAGGTATGGAAGGTGTGGGAGTGGTTAAAGCCTTTATATGAATTAATTGGTGGATTTTAACATGAGCCATGTAATATAAGATAGAAAGTCTAATCTACTTCTAGGGCATTTGTAGCAACATGCAGAAAAAAATGTTGCATGTCCAAGTAGGTTAAACCTGCTTTGAATATATGGAAATGACTTCAGGGAGCTCATTGGCTGGGTCACACTCACTGCGTTTGTATTATGTGATCACTAGGCTTGTCTGCCAGATTTACACAATCAACCCCCCCCTAAGAAATACATTAAAATTTAATGTCATCATCTCATTTCGTTTTTGTTATGGTGTAATGTAAACTGTATTTTTGTTCAGCTTAATCAAACACAAGACGTTTGTGGAAATTCACACCTATTAACACATCTTTACGTAGTTTACCATGTGCAGTGGAAACATGTTTCCATCCAGCCACTGGTATTTGGTGGCCCAGTATTACGCAACACCATGCATTGACTGTGAAGTATGAACTCTTGATGTCTACAGTGTTAGAGTCCATGACAGGAGCAGCCAGTGTCCAGCATGGGTGCAACTGTTCCAAGAGAGACCTTTCCATGCCTTGTCAGATACTATTTAGCGCTAACTCTGGCACATAATCATTACTCTCTGCAGCACACATCAATGGAAGAGTAAATCAGGTTGGTATCGAGCTCTGAGCATGTGCAGCAATGAGGAAAGTCTGTGTACTGTACCGTACAATTCAGCTCACAGTTTTGAACCCATATTGTTAGAGGTTATTTTAGCGTAAGAGAGTAAATATCCATGATAGATATTATTTCATATGAACTATTTTGTGTTTGCCAATTCATTGATCCTAATTAAATTAATTTAATTTTCCATAATATTCATACAGAGTTGATAGATGCTAAAGGTGTTGTTCTTAGCAAACAGCAATAAATACTGCATGTGTTGTTGCACTTACAAAGAATGCTTTTGAAAACCTATTAGAGGAAAGACTGTGGAATATGTACCCCCTGGGATGCAGTGCTATAGCATTCTAATGGCTATGTCCATTGTGGTTTGTACAGACCATTATTGATCAAAGAGAGCCATGCCCATAAATACAAGCAGCTTACTTTCAAATAAACTCTTTTATTTAGCCTATTTTTCCATATGTGCCGCTTCAAATGTGATTGCCTTGCACTTTAGTCTACATAAATGCATAATTTACCCTTTAAATACATGCTTTATGTTGATGATCTTACAAATTTTCTTTTCAATTTTCTTACAAATTTGCGATACTGTTGTCATGACATAAAAATTTTTTAAAAAAGGAAGAATTTGTGCCATTCTCTGTCGTACTCCTGCCAGACAAGGTGTTGCCTGTGAAATGCAGTATTTGTGTTTGCGTGTGTTGTGAGTTACTGAGGGAGTGGTTCACTTGAAACAGTGTGTGTGTGCGGTCGAGGGAAAAGTGAGGCTGTGTGTCTGTCTATTAGCACATTGGGAAGGTAGGGGGGTACTCACCAGTACCTAATCTAATGGGATTTTTCCTCCCATCTACAGCAAATAAAATTACAGAGCTGCAATGGGCAGCATTCTCAGATTTCCCTGTGAATTGTTTTTTCCCCATGCATGCCAGTGGCAAGCTCAAAGAGCCAACTAGGCATCCTTTCACATATAACATGTCCACATATTATTGGCAAGCTTGCGAGACTGTCTGGGTGGGGACGGCAGACCAACTTCCGACCTTCCACCCTAATGCAGTCTAACAAAGGAGCTTGATGTCATGTTGCTGGGCAACTGGCAAGGAGAATCTGCAGAATCATTCTTGATTTACTGGTCATTAAAACGGGCAATCTGTAACCCCACCTGTTGCCATCAGTGGAGCTGTGTGCTGGTTTCAGTCATAAGCTACATTTCAAAGTGGCTCAGACTATATTATGAGAAAGGATTTCTTTTATCGGATAAGAATCTTTTTAACATAAGTCTTTAATGCCCTCACCAGGAAAAAAAAAACAGTGGATTTGTTTTTCTTCCATTTTTTTTATGTGTTGGGGCTAAAATAACAAAAATCTTTTCTTGTTTTGAACAGTACTCATAGTTTTTTAAATAAAGACCTCTACCAAATGGTTGAAATGGCCTTTCATGGTTATAGTAAAACAGAGAGAAAAAAATAAAAATCACAAACTGTCTACACTTATAATGCTTGCAATATGTTAGTATACCAACACTTATATATTTATGACCATAGAATTAGTATTATTACCACTGCCAGTATTATTTCCACGTGCGTAGGCTATTCTAGATGTTTCAGTACTTTGTACTTATATTTTCGAAAGATCAAAAAAATCCTAATTATATATATATATATATATATATATATATATATATATATATATATATATATATATATATATATATATATATATATTTTTTTTTATATATATATATATATATATATATAAGGATAGCATTTATTTTGTAGCAAATAGTAACTTTTAGTTGCATTAGCTTAGCTTCACTATGTTTATCATTGAAATCTAAATCAACCCTGTTATAGAGCATGTTGTTCAACCCCAAATTATTCATCCCTTATATATATATATATATATATATATAAGGATAGCATTTATTTTGTAGCAAATAGTAACTTTTAATTGCATTAGCTTAGCTTCACTATGTTTATCATTGAAATCTAAATCAACCCTTTTATAGAGCATGTTATTCAACCCCAAATTATTCATCCTTTATTAGATATTTATTTTTGGTATAAAGTTACATAAATCTGTTCAGTAAGATCTATGAAACTATAATATGTTTAATAAATGCTTCTACCTTTGAAAAAGCCCTCATATCTGTGGTGACTTTCTGTGTTATGAACTTATTGTAGGAGGCAAACTGAAAAAGTCCTATTATTGAAGGACACTGACATCTAGTAGATATTTAGCATAACATACCTACACATTTTTTCATTAAGATATATAATGACTCAATGTGCTCTACCAAATATATTGAGCAGAATGTTAAAAATATTTCTTCAAATATCTTGAATTCTGCGGGCAGGCATTTACTCAGAGACAGCTCACTTGTTCCACTGACTGGCTTGTCAGGAAGACTACATGTGAGCCATAAAGTACTGTGTGTGGGTGTGGTGCAAACTGATAATCACATCATCCTGAGACAGTATGGCAGGAATAATCAGCACTTTGCCATCAGCCTCTTGTTTACTGCCCTCAGGAATCAGCAGCCACAATAGGTAAAAGCGATGTTGGACTGTAATGAATATTTGGACTGTTATTAATAATTAATAAAATGTTCCACCCACTTAAGATGCTAATAGTTTCCGGCAGAAGCCATGAAGCGCACTCAGAAACCAGACTGTGCAGATGTTTGCTAAAACATACTGCACATTGACATGAAAATATCACAGATCTGTTCACATTTTCACTTCTTACACTCTTAAGCTCATGAAAATGTTGAGAAAATGACATGCTTACATATAATATATTGTCATGTCACTTGAGATGATTTGCTTAAAGTCAGACGTTCATAAGTGCTACAAGAGATCAATATAAGTTGGACCATTTACAGTTTGAGTGCTCATTAAAATCTGCACATGAAATGGACACTGATAACTTCAACATTTTACAGGTTCTAAAATGATAGTAATGCCGATTGTGGTTTGGTAGCTATCAGCGTTGTAACAGTCATAAAGCTTCTGACTGTAATAGATGATGCGTAATGCCTCTGATTGTGGTTAGTACTGAGATCCATTTTTCAAATTTAAGTCCCCTTCCTCTACGGGAAGTTATGACAGTCTGATTTCTCATTAATTTCCCTCAAACTATGGTCATGAATCCGTGCCTGATCATATCAGTGGTATTAGTCCCGCAAAAAAACAAAACAAAACAAAAAACATTTAGTGCAGTTGAAACAGTGCACTGGCTCCTAAAAATGCAACTTTTATATACACATATATAAATAATAAAAACCATAATCTCAAGGTGAGAAAATAAACACTTGTTAATTCTGTTGTAATGGAATAAAAATATGTGCTTGACTTTCTAGAAAGACTTTGCAATTGCCAGATTGTAAGGAGCAGCTAAATGTAAAATTGAATCCAAACATTAAGTCAAATAAACAAACAAACAAAAACTCTTATTGCCAGAAACATTAATAGTTCTCTTATTGTTAGAAACCTTGCTGCATGTTATCATGCATCTTTTAAGGGAGACAGACGTGGTAATTGACAGTAAAATTTGAGTGACTATAGATTTATGTGCCTCAGCTACAACTTTAACATGTTAAGAAGTGCACACTGAGAACTGTAAGACTAAGCTACGCAAAGCTAAAGCGGCTGACTCATGTTTACTTAGAATATGCATAAGTAAAAAGCCTCTGTACATCAAAAAAAAGAAGAATGTGGGAAAAAAGGCTTTCCTTTCCCTTAAAAAAAAACAGGAGTATGCATATCACAATATACTCTGTATATTACACATATTTGGTGTTTGAGCAAAAAGCAATTTGAACTTTAAAAAACATAAGAACTTTGTGAGGGTAAACGAAAAAAGAGCAATGAAGCACACAATTACACAGAGGCTGGTCCTGAACACAGACACACACAGCTGATCATATATATACTGGACTACCAGCTCAGAGCAATACACAGTTTTCATATTCACATAAAATTCATGCATTGATTAGACTGCAGGAAAAACAATGAAATGATAACAGCACTGATTCTAAAACTGAGAGGCATTACTCAAATCACACATCTCATACAAATTAAATCAAAGCATAAAAAACGTTACATGATTAAACAGAACGGCTATTACTGTAACAGAAGGACAGACATAAAGTAGTACAGTTTCACCAGAGCATAGATGTTAACAGAGCCATTCCAACTGAAAAAAAAGAAACCGTAAGCAAAGGTAAAAGCAAAGTCTTATTCTGGAAGAATGTTTAAACTGTAGTCAACCTCTAACCTGTGCTTCACATTAAGCTCCAAAAGAAAGAAACAGTCATTAAATGCAGAACCTTACATACATGAAATACAATATTAATATCTTTTATATAAATAAAATAAATGAATTTTTTAGGCATGCTTTAGGTACATGTAATCTTTATTCTTTTGGTGTTTCAGTGAAATGGGTTATAGCAGTGTCTTGCATGCAGTTTATTTATTTAAACACTACAAGCATTATGCATATGAATGACGGGAGATGTTAAATTCTCTGTAATCAAAACATTCTTTCATTATGCATTAAGTATAGTGTAAGTACTGAACGTTTTAATTACATGCAAAATATACTAACATGAATAGAATTATACTTTTATAACATGGAACAACATATGTTGTGACACATTTTAGGGTGGTTGTCATAGCTAGGGGAAGAATTGACAAAAGTAATGCAACTGCCACTATAAAATGTAAACAGAAGTAGGAAACATGAGATGTTTGATGCCATGTCCTTGAGACAATCATTCAGAATATTTTGAGCCGTCCTCCATCCAACTTAGATATTTGTCATGATAAAGACTGAGAGGTAAACTATGAAAAAAAACAGTTTACAAAGCACACAAAAACATAAATGAGCAACTACCCTTTTTTCCAGTCATCTTTTCCAAATATAAATATGCAGTTAAAGGTTGGAAAGTAAAGCTTAGACACAGTCATATCAAACATAGGGTTTTGTCTTATGAAGAAAAAAATTGGTCTACATAGCAGTTCTCATACATTTTTCACCTCGCAACTCCTGCTGAATGTACAGCATCCCTGTCTGCAGCAGATTATGGAGAATATATTTAGTTTTATATCACAGGTGATAAATACTAATTGTCCCATGAACTTCATAATCTTTATATTGAGGTCCATCATCAAAAACAACTAGAAAAGAAAACACACTCTGAGAAAAAATGGACACATGGAGGAGACCTGTATTTTAGAAAAATGACCAATTTTAAGTGAAGCTGTTGTCCTAGAAACCGACATTATCACAGATAATATTCTACTACTTACTTTCTTCTACTACTTAAATTTCTAGTTTCAAAAAGTTCTCCTTCAATTGAAGTGTTTTTAGTGCAGTTTTTTAAAATAAAATCTGCACATAATTAGCAATATTGTAAATGATACAAGTATGTGGATGTTTTGATGATTCATCAGAGCTGAATATGCAAAGTATTTCTGCCAAGTGTTACTGCTCTGACACTGACCATAAAACATAATTGATTCATCGGCTGGATTTGTGTGGACTTTGGGCTGAACTCATGTTTCTGTGATGTATAAAAATGAGGCATGTCATGACTGTGTTCTGTGACTGCGACAGGGAGAAAGCATGGAAACAGTACACTCTAGCATGCATAATCATGGAGAAACATTCATGCAGGTCTACATTTCTAGTTAACTGCAGCAACTCCGACATGGTCTCTTGGATTTGTCAAGTATTCTAGTATCAGTAAGCAAGACTTGCCTTGAAGAAGTGCTTCTTGTTGTAAAGACTACACCTGAAGGACCGACGCCTTTGTAGAGTAAAAAAAAAAAGTGTATAAAAAGTGAAATAGCCCAACTGTGAACTTTAAAGTAAAGCATAAAAACTGGGTTTTTTTCAGTTTGAAAACAAGGTAAAGTAATACAACAGTCATTGATATAACAAAAATTCAAGACACTCGATAGCAGAACTAGCTGCAATATAAGTTAAAGCATTAACTAATGTGTCTTTCAGAGTACTTAGCCATCCACACAAACAGCAAAAAGGCATCCTTGCTCCTGAACACAGCCACATGCCACTACTGCATGAAGGAGCCACTTCACACCACACCTTTAGACTCAAGGAAGCATGGCCAGTTTGGCATAGATATCCATACTAAGGAAGGGAGTCCAATGGATGTCTAAGTTAAAGGTTGTAAACATTTTTGTCATTGATTTAAATGTCTTTGTTGCATCTCCATCTTTCTTTTACATATATTGCTCTCTGACGTCTTTGCCCTCAACCTCCTTTTCACTTTTGTCTTTTTCATATTTGTTTCTCCCATTTGTTGTCACACTGTTACATGAGGGTTGAGGGGCCGCTGAAGGTGTCAGTTCACTTTTTTCGGCGCTGGAAATGTCTTTGAGTTTGTCTGTGACAAGATCCTCTTTGTCAGTGTATGTTTGATCCTTTCTAATGTTATCGCTGGATCTGTCAGAGGGCTTTACAGCAGCATGTTTCTTTGCATACTCTCTGTATGCTCTCTGGATGACAACGGCTGATGTGTCCTCCTGTTTGCGACGTAGGGTGGTAGTGATGGGCTCATAGGACACTTTGGAAGGATTGGAGGCCATGAATCGCTCCTCCATCTGCCCCCTCAGGATGTCCATCTCCCCACCCTCACCCAGAACGCGTTTTGTGAATGCAAACAGGATGTCCAGGCAGTGGATGCGTTCACCGCTCACCATGGGTAGATCCATAGAGATCAGTTCCATCTTGTTAGGCTTTGGGATGCGTAAAGGTGGGTCCAGAGCATCTGCAAATTCTGACAGCTTATTGTACTCCATGAACTGTGATGCACGGGGATCAAATTTTTCCCAGACCTCATAAAACGTTTCAAAATCATCCTCGCTTAATGGATCTGCACTCTCCTCAGTGGCCACACCGAAGTTTTCTAGGATAACTGCAATGTACATATTCACCACAATCAGGAAACAAATGATGATGTAGCTCACAAAGAAGGCAACCCCCACAGAATAACTCCCACAGTCTCCCTTAACACGACTGCCAGGATGCTCCTTTGACATGTTACAATCATCTTCATGTTTGTTGAGAATGGGAGAAAGCAGGCCATCCCACCCCGCTGAGGTGGTGATCTGGAACAAACAGATCATGCTGTTGCCAAAAGTCTCAAAATTGAAAAGGTCATCGATGCCTGCTTCCCTCTTGACATAAGCAAAGTTTGACATGCCAAAGATGGCATAGATAAACATCACCAAGAAGAGCAAGAGACCAATGTTGAACAAGGCAGGAAGTGACATCATTAAGGCAAACAGGAGTGTGCGAATTCCTTTGGCACTTTTAATAAGGCGGAGGACGCGGCCAATCCGAGCCAATCGGATAACTCTGAACAGTGTTGGTGAAACGAAGTACGCCTCAATTAGCTTTGAGAGAAACACACCTAGGGAAAGAAAGTACAACATATTAAATTAACTTTAATCAGGACACATTTACTGACAAGTATGATTAATTAATGCAGCTACCGAATCATACCAATTATTGAGAGGATGACGACGATGAAATCAAACACATTCCAGCCATTTGTGAAAAAGTATTGCCGAAGTGCAATCATCTTCAACAAACACTCTCCAGTGAAGATGATAATGAATACTAAATTGATCCAGTAGAGAATGTCCTCCTTTTGCTTTGACTGCTCCTCAGTTTCCACCATCATGGCTACCATATTGAGCCATATCAGAACCATTATTACAATATCAAATGCTTGGTTTGTGGTGAAGTCAAAGATGAATCCTTGAATTTTGTTCTGAAATAGAAACAAGGAACACAAAAGCATATTTAGGTGCTATTAAACAATGATCATATTGGTGATACAGATCAGATGCAGTCATGGTTAAAGTCACATACTGCTGGCCTGGGTATAGGTTTTTGTGGTTTCTTTGAGCCCAGCTTTTTCATGGCATTGTAGTATTTCTTCTGTTCTTCAGTCATGAAGATGTCTTGACCTCCAAAGTAAACAGATAAACTACGGCATGTTAAATCACAGCAAAGCTGATGAGTAGATAATGTAGCAAGAGGAACTGAAAGTTCTTTTAAATTTTGTATTTTCATCAGAATAGCAAGTAAAATGATCAGATTTTGTAATGAAGCAAATTTGATACTTATCTTTTTCTTTTGCTGATTAAAATTGTCTATGATGACACCAATAAAGAGATTGAGAGTGAAGAAGGCTCCAAATATGATGAAAACAACAAAATACATGTACATCCGCAGGCTGATCTCATATTCTGGTTGTTGTTCTGGCTATAGAAGTGACAGAAAATGGAGACATTAGTACATTTAAGTTAGAATTTTTAAGTCCTGGTATATTTGGCAACTGGTGCTAACAGCAAGTGCGATTTGATAAAGTAAATAATAAAAATCAAAACACATGGTAATATGCTGATTGATTTTGAATTTTGTATGAACAACATGTTTCCGTCTCAAACAAAAAAAAAACAGTGTTTTGCTTTTAGGACTGACAGGTAAGTGAAATGCAAAACACCTCTTTGTTGTCTGTTGCAGTACGATTTTAATGTGGCATGGAAAGTAAATGTATTCATGAAAAAAAGCATTCACTCATAAAAGATGCTAAATTTTTTTCATATAGCAACATTAGCTGGTGAGTTTTTTTTTTTAAATCTTGTTTTCATTTGTTTTTATGTAGCCATCTTAAATCTTGCATACATGGAGAGATAATTGCATGGTCTCATAAACATCTTAAAGGGATAGTTCAGATAGTTGTTTTAGTGGGGTTGTATGGGGTGCTTAACCATAGGCAGTATATTACATACAGTAGATGTCAGTCAGCATGCTCCCAGGTGAGAAGCAGACTGGAGTCTGACAGCCCGTTCTGCAATTGCAATTTTAATTCGCTGATCATGGGAGCTGCTGGTCTACCGCTGCTGCAATCAGCTAGTTCATTTGAGTTATTGTGTGAATCCAAACAAACCCTTTTAAATGCCAAAGTCACATAAGGACAAAAACAAACTAACTGATCAAGGCAGTGATAGACCAGCAGCTCCTGAATTCAGTGATGTTATTAAATCACAGTTTTTATATTATTTATTTTATATTTATAATATTCTGTCTGTGGATAACTTTAAACAAACTACTTAAAGTATTGTGATTTCAGGAGGCACAATTTATAAGATACATTATACATGAATGTTATTGAAATTTGATTACTTTGCTTTGAGAGTCCACAGCTGCATACATGATGTCCATCCAGCCCTTGAAGGTAGCCTTTATAGAAATTAATAATATGCATGAAAAAAAACATTGTATTAGCCTTTTGATCTGTCCATCACTGTTAGTTTTCCAAAAATACAGAAAATATGTTTACAAGCTTACATCTACAGAAGCCCTAGGCAGCCATACATTTATACATTTTTTTCCTCCTTTTCACTTGTCTACTTACCACTTGCAGCAGTGCAAGGTAACCGGCGCCAACATTGTCAAAGTTGATTTTGACAATCATCCAGCGAGCAACGTCTTTGCCCATGTTGTCACACTCTGTCTTGTTTGTCACCACCGTTGACGGGAAATCCATATTCGTGGTCTTGTTGACACAACGGCCGTACTTTCCCGCAAATAAGTTGACTCCCATGATGCTGAAGATGAGCCAGAAGATGAGACACACCAGCAGCACATTGAAGATAGAAGGAATGGCTCCAAGGAGGGCATTGACAACCACCTGCACACCAACACACACACACACACACACACACACACACACACAAACATAACCCATTTGTACAGCAAAGATCACAAGGTGTAGAACTGATGCACAACATTGTATACACTAGTAATGGTAAGAATAGGAAAACACAAGAGTGAATGTTTCAGTGCCAACATACACATCAGCATGAGCTCATCACATCTATGACTGACACCAAAAAGCTCAAATGCAACGATAACTGCATGGTAAAGGTGGGAAAAGAATTAGGAGAGGAGGCAGGAGATTGAATGCGTGTATCTAAAAGTTGTCTTAGTGGGTTAAAACTTAATTTTAGAGAAACATTGAAACAAAACACCTTGTAGACGCATGACGAGGCCACAAAATTTGCTTACTGTAAACAGAAACATAAATGAAACATGAACAAAATCATGTTAAAGCACCAATATCCAAAACATAGATATCATAACAGAAACTAATGGAGCACACATGAAAAGCTTTTCATGCAAATGAGGGAATTGACTGGCTACAATGTGAGGAAAGACCATCATCTTAACAGTACTGTAGAACTAGACCACCACAACATGACAGCAACTAATCAATACATGCTCCATTGATTTCAGCAGCCAACAACCCTCCCCCTCAGTTACATAAGTTGTCAAAGCCTGTTCGGACCAGGCTTGCATTGCATTGCATAGCAAAATATTGTAATGGCAAACATGGCACCACTTAAAGGAAGAGTTTGACAATTAAGGATTATCTCTGTGCGTTACATATGAAGCTGGAGCCAGGAGATGGTCAGCTTAGTTTAGCATAAAGATAGGAAGCAAGGTGAAACAGCTAGCCCGGCTCATCCAAAACTGGCACATCTAAACCTCACTACTTAAATGTTGTAACCTGGTTTTTAATTTTTACCAAAAGCAGTGCTTATTAGGAGTTATGTCCTAAAGAATTTCCTGCCTGAATTGTGGACCACACTCACTTTGCATTGTTGGGGATTCCTGACTGCAATTTGAACAGTTAATTATGGCAATGTTTGCCTCTTTTTATGTGGTAGGAGTGAAAATTAGTCATTTTCAACATTTGTTGTATTATGGTTTCAGAATGATGACGACAGTTGGAGAACAATTATATACACAGCAGCACGTAGGGTAGGATTTTTTTTTTTTTGGCAAAGAGTTTTTTTGTACAGATTTTAAGGCATTCATTGCTCTCAAATGGGAAAAAAAAACCTTTGGGGAACATACCCCTGGACCCCACTTGGTTTGGGCTGAGCCACGAATGTTTATGTCTGGCTCTGCCCTCGGTGGTATAATTATTCTCACCTGAATCTTGGCAATATCATTTTCCCAGTAAAATGAGTGTGTCTGTGGCTTTTAAAACCAATTTTATTTTGCTTTCCCATTGCCAGTAGTCCAGAGCAGTGTGCACAGCTCTGGACAGTAGATGAGTGCACCTTCCTGTTTTGGTTTTTGTTTCCTAATGTGTCAAGTCAACATGATGAGCAGGCTGGGAAACCAGTTAGTTAACAGTAGAAACTAGCATGGAAGCCAGTGAAAATATTAAGTTGGTTACTTTTTTTTTTTTTTCATCTTTTTGTGTTTTTTTTTTGTGCAGTGGGAAAATGGAAGATGGTGTATAATTAGATGATAATTTAAAAGAAGTTGACATAATCAACTTTGCCATTTCAATATTTCTGTCACCTTGAGGACAAAAAACAGCTGGAGAAAGGGGATTAGGGAAGGACGGGAAAGTTTCATTTACGTGCAACACATATTTTGGTGGATCTGCTTTCTAGATTTTGCAAAATCACACAGATTTATGCTGCCCTTTGCCAGATTGCAAGTATTCTGTTCTAGTGCTGTGAGCTGGTGACAGACAGTGCACTGTGACTCAGAGTGGGTGGGGAAATGAAATGACTCTTACCCTCATGCCTTCAAACCGAGACAGGGCTCTTAGGGGCCTCAGAGCTCGCAAGGTTCTCAGAGACTTGATGGCACCAAGTTCAGAATATCCCAAGGCATTGGCTGTCATACTGATCAGTGAGACCTAAAGCACACCCACCCACACACACACACACACCAACACACACACACATACACGTCACTAAATAAAATTTTTAATTAAGCAAGTATATCTGTTCTTCTGTGTAAGTAAAGGTGTTTCAACCTACATCAACAATGATAAAGTCCAGCCAGCACCAGGCATTTGTAAAATACTTGGCATATCCATACGCCACCCACTTCAGTAACATTTCCAGAATAAAGATGTAGGTGAAGATTTTGTCTGCAAATTCCAACATCGTTTTAATGGTCTTCCTCTGCTCAATGTAGACATCCTCAAGTGCCTGGATGTGAGTAAAATAACAGTGACTTATTCAAATGAAATAAATATTTTATTCAAAATCTTGACTTTACTTTGAAGACGATAAGATGAGGGTGCACTAGCTCAATAAAACAAAATGTTCTTTTAACACAGCAGTTTGAGAAGCTACTGCTTGACAAGAGATACTACATACTGTACAATATAATGCATGAGAGCAACTACATCAGATGCTCAAAAACAACTTAATTGACATGCACAGCAGGGTTGCGGCAGATCTGTAAAAAGTCTTACAAGGTATTGAATTAATTAATCTGCAAATGAGGCCTAACTGGTATGAAAATGTCTCAAATCAGTTTTTCAAAAGTCTTAAAAATGCTCAGACATGGGTAGTAGGATGTTACGAACCATTTTTGTCTGATGTAGTATTGTACAATCTCAAATAAATAGTAATATCTGAAAGAAACTCCAAGGCACTCTCTTATAATGTTAAAATGCCTTTATTTCTACGTCATGAACCTTAAAAACACACTCCTACTCATTTCAACATACAAACTGTGTTGGGTTGATTGTAGGAGTATTAGGCATTTTAACATTATAAGAGAGTACCGTGGAGGTTTCTTTCTGATTTCTAATCCTAGTATATCCCCACCCAAAGAACACCTCGAATGGACTGACTTTTAAGTCCAGGAAGGGCCCCTATTCTTGTATTTTTGAAATGTTAGTATTTCTTTTTTTCAATAATTTACCAAATTTAACATCAAGTATGTAACGATAAAAGAACCAATCACACTAATATACATTTTCAACATCCAATCAAATGAAAACTGACCAAGCTTTTTTTTAAAGGGTTTGATACTTCAATATGACAAAATTATTTTGTTGTGTTCCATTCAAGAAAGTTTTAAATCCCCTCAAAAAAACATGTTTCATTCTGAATTAAATATTTAGGCAAATTGTCTCTAACTCTAAGTACTTGATGTCGGTTCCCATTTATTTTTCTTCAGTTTTGGTTATTGTAAAATTGGTCTTAAATTTAAATCTGAATGACATTAAAAATTATTCAAAAGCCTTCAAACTAACTTGCATTAAACTGAAGGAACCCCAGCACAGACACTCACCAGTGCTCCACTGCTAAGCAGGATCATGAAGATGATGAAACTCTCAAACCAGTTGTGCTCTACGATCCGGTAACAGGTCTTTCTAAGCGTCCACCACACCTTCCACCAGCCCTTTTCCACATTAACCTGACAACACTGGAACCTTTGCACACAGCCTGAGTGGAGACAAAGGGGCGATGGTGATTTACCGGTGTAACATGGAGAATTACATTAAGGCTGTGGTGGGCTGGTTGTAGGAGTATTCACCATCAGGAAAGCAGGCGTCAGGTTCCATATGTTCTTCCAATTTAAAGTCTAAAGACTCTGCTCCCTCCCTGCCTGGCAAATCGTCTATTGTGCTGCCCTCAGAGGAGCTGGTCTGGCCATCATCATCTGCAATCTGCGGATATAGCAGAGGAAAATCAGTGTTAACTGAGCAATGTAACAGAGCCATGGAAAATGTCATGGGGCTGACATGCTGAGCACCTGTACATTTCCTTTATCTACTTGTTTAAAGCTGAAATTATTAACATCAACATTAGTCAAAAAATACCAACAGACTTCCATAAAATGTATGTAATGGTATGTCTTAACTGCCGCTGAAACTACTGTCTGCTGTGTGTCTTAACGCTTTGAAATCTGGTGCAACATCACTCTCTTCTTTTTAAAAAAAAAACATGAGAAAAAAAGGCAACAAACAACTTGGTAGGAAATCTTTAATATATTGCAAGAAATGAGTAGATTCAGGAATTTTTAAAGGCTAGAGAAAATGTTTAGGGGAAAATAAATATTTATTTGTATTTAGAATGATCATAATTGCATATTTAAAATTATGTTACAGAATTTTTATAAATTTATAGGCCAGGCAGAAATATCCAAAAATAACTGGAGAAGCCCAGTGGTGTTGTACAGTAGCTGTACGGTTTCTCCTTCAGCCTGCTGTTGTATTGCTTTCTACAGGGTGTGTCTCCTAATAGCTGGTAAATGAGAACAGCTTGAATGCCTTTCTGGAGAACACAGGAGCGCTTGGCTGTCCTGGGACCAGCTAATGCAGTGCAGGGAATGATGTAAGCATGTTACTGCGATATATTGTGAGCACTAAAGTCCGTGTGTTGATGATTTGTGTTTCAATCCATCCATTCTGTTTCTGTCAGAAGCATTTTATCAAAACTGTGAAACATTAAAGGTTCTGTGTATAAATTAAATATATTATTATAAAAACATTATTAATGTTTTGGAGGTTTTTTTGACTGCCAATGGGTGAAATGGTTGTAACATAATTCAAAAATTGAGACCCTACCCAACTTTCTTGGTTGCTTATAATAGCCTGTGGACTGACTTCCGTGTAATGGACTCAAGACTTATTTTCCTGGAAAATCCAAAAGTCATGATGTTTATATGCATTTTGAGTTCCTTGTCTGTCTTCAGCTATGCTACACCCACCACCCTGGCACCCACTACAACACAGAGCCATAGATTTATAATAATACCAAGATACCAGATGCCAAGATGGTGCCTATTCATTAAAATGGAGTTGCTCGCCTGGCACATTGGCCAAAAACATTTCTAGCTTTCGTGTTTACTTCTGTGGTATGTGGCCCAGTGACTCTCCGCAGCAGTGTATCTCCTGCTGGCCCTGCCTGCAAGTTCCAGCCCGCCTAATAAACTTTATGTTGTGATGAGGTCAGTTTTTTAAATTATTTTCCTTGGCTTCAGGAAAGTTTTACAAATACAAAACCTCCATGGATAAAAAAAATTTTTAAAAAAGAGTCATGATTAACCTTATTTACAGTTTGAGGTGTCCTGTCAACAGTTTTACTGACGTCCCTTTTACAATGGTGACCTATGTGAAAATGCTTTTTGGGCCGTAAGGTTTTTTTCCCCAATGCAATACCATGAGTAGCCACTGGAAAAAAAATGACTGCAAGGCTGAGCTGCATTTCAGGAAGTGCCCTTTCATTTCAGGCCAGTATTTTGTAGTGTCCAAACAGTTTAATTACACCATCACGTGATGCCCTGCGGTCCAAAAAGACTTTCCCCATTGACTTATATGGTGAAGGACACATCTGTTAATCAGGAGATTGATTTTTGTAAGCATTGCATTCCCTGCCAAATAACTAATTTTTCTCTCAAGATTTGATTCATTCAGTATGGATAATATCTGGAAAATCTAGAAGACCTGCAAGATTAAATAATTTTATCTCCATTCAAGTTTCCAAAGTGCTAAACTGAAAGTTTGCTTTTCGACAGCACTTTGCATTTGGAAATATGGCTGATCTCCTTATCATATGGGTAATTTCACACCTGGTAGTTAAACCATTTTGGCTTTATGTGCCACTGAACAATTCTCATAGGAATGAAAAGGGCCTCCCAAAATTTACTCAATATTGTAAAACTCAAGAAAATGAAACAAAACCAAAAAAATGATTTTAGTTAAACTAAATTAACTTTCACTGATGTTTGACTGAATAAAAATATTACAGAAACAACAAAAATAAAAATTCAGGACTGGAGAGGTCAAAGATGAATGGTTGATCTGTTTAAACGGTAACTGGGTGATTACATGCAGTAGGTAATCTCCATCTTATGTATAGTGAAGTGTTCTTGTCTCCTGAAATGTTGAGAGCATCTATAAAGCAGCAGAAAGCAAGCAGCAATGACTTTGTTTACAATTTTTCACATAAAATATTGGCTGATTATTGAAAGCTGAGACAAAATTTAAAGTAGTACATTTAAAAAGTAAATCTCAAAGAAGCAACAATCACATAATAGACACTCAGCATGTTTCTTTTTTTCTTTCACGTGTCATCTTTCTCAAAGCACAAACAGCTCAGATTCAGCTCCCAAGCACTCAGACTTAAATGGCGCATAATGAAATCTACACGCTGGTATTTTCCTGTCTATATGGCTTCACCTTCGTTAAAGGGTCGTGGTATATAGGCTCTTCAGGGAAAATGTTAGGTCACATGCTCATACCTCATCATCACTGTGGACAAAGTGCTGCAACATGACTACTGCGAAAAATCATACCATTTAGCTTCAATAACTGATATTTTTGCCAAGAACCTCAACCAACACTGAAATCCCACCCATCACACACCATAAACATTAGTGATATAGCTGATAAGATTTGGTTTTAAAGAAGCATTTCACCAATATAAAGAGAGTCCTCACATAAAACTAGGCTGTCTCTGCAGTAGAAAGCCAAATGCTTTTGAAATTGGTGCTACATGGCCAGAAAAAAACTGAGAAAAAAGATGCTTTTGCACAAGAAATACAAAACCTACAACTACCAGAATGCATCGTGCCTTAACAGACGCTCCCGCTGGGTGCTTTCGGAAATAATCACTCTGAGTGCAAACTTGACTGTTGGTAAATATGGAGCGCTGTTTGAATGTAATGTTCGATTATCTAGAGCACTGCACTTTTAAAGTGGCAGAATGTGCTCTGGGCACTCCATCTGGGGAGAGAGAGCAGCAGAGCTCCAACATTTTGGGATGGTGCTTCGGTCCAACCATCAATTAAACGTGTTGGTATTTCACAACCTGGGACTGAGACTCAACAATAAACTAAAAGTTGCATAATGTTACTTTAACCATTTGTTAATTCATGGAGAAATAGAGTGCTCTGTTACTTTGAACAACAGCTCTCTCATTTTAATGTAAAGCGTCACATTGGATTTACGAACGCACCTGCAATGTAGACTGGTCTGAGTGAAACAATGGTGGCTGGCAATCACATATTACAGTTAAACCATAATCTAAAACACGTTTCTGAAAACATTTGGGGTGAGAAATATACAACACAGTAACAGAATCTTGGTTTGTATTTGATCAGCGCTGATTTTCTTTTATCATCTGACCTCCTTTTTTTTCCACCTGCATTTTCACTATGCCGGAGGCAATATGACGCCCACTTCCTGTTCACAAACTCTCACTATTACAGCTTAAAAGGGTATTTCAATATATGTATGGGAAAATTTTAGGATAAAATAATCTTGATTTATATTTGATCAGCACTGCAAAGTTTTACCATTTGATCGTGATCACATTTCAGTTCAAGTTTAAGAGCGTGAGAGGGGGGTGGGGGGGTAACCCTCTGTATCAACTGTATACTCTTTGTCTGTGCTGTTGGTGGTATGGGTGGTGGGCAATACAAAAATGCAGAAGGACAGCCTGAAATTTGAGCAACAGACTGATAACCAGCGAAGCTCCTCCAAATTAAGTAAATTGTATAATTTGGATTAGTTTTCCCAGGGGGGAGGGCGAATAGATTGGCACTAGTTAGATAGAGTTTAGCACAGTTCATCTACACATGCTACCCATATTGTTTTGAAATAGCGTGGTTGAAAATGAGCAAAATAATCCTTTAAAGAAGCAACTAATTTCTAACAATAAAGCAATCTTGACAGACCAAACAAACCAACCCACAAGAGCACCCTTACCCCAATGCATCCTGGTGCATCAGACGAGGCACTGCTGAAGTCTTCTGTGTTGAGGTTTTCAAAGTCAGACTCTCCCACAGCAATAGGAACGGTGACAGTCAGGCTTGGATTGTTGATGAAAGACATTATAGAGTCATCACTCTTGCTGCTGACTATGTACTTGTCTCCATTTTTGCCCACTCCAATTACATCCCCATTTCCATTCTTAGGAAAGTCTATGATGGTGTGGTTGGGGACACTATTCGGACCTAAAGGTTTGTGGAGCTCATCCAGGGATTTTTCCTCCCCCTTCCCTTTCTTCTCTTTCCCAAGACAGACACTGTTGCAGCTGCTTCGAAGATAGGACTTTACAAAGGCAATGCCCCTGTGAATCCGAGCAATGGCAATTTGCAAGCTGTTGTCTTCCTCATCCGTCACTGTCAAGTTGTCAGCGCTGAAAGAACTCAGCAGCAGAGCCAGGAACAGGTTCAGCACCTATCAGACAGTGACATGACTTGATGTAAGATTGTGTTATCTTTAATCTATGTACTTTATCATAATAAAAATGTGCAGTTATAAAAATGCATCGTGGGTGGTTATTCTTTGCACCCATTGGCTAAATCTACAAGGTTGGACAAGTTGGATTCATGAATTGACCATAAGAGATGATAATGTACCACAAGGTTTCCAATAACCATGACCATCATGTAGACAATGATGCACTTGGTCGTCCCAGCCACCTCCATACAGTCCCACATGGTCTCTATCCACTCTCCACAAAGCACTCGGAACACAATGAGGAATGAATGGAAGAAGTCATTCATGTGCCAACGAGGTAGAGTGCAGTCCCTAGAGATTTTACACACACATTCCTTGTAGTTTTTTCCAAACAGCTGCATGCCCACAACAGCAAAGATGAAGACGATAATGGCCAGCACCAGCGTCAGGTTGCCCAAAGCCCCAACTGAGTTGCCAATTATTTTGATCAGTGTGTTAAGAGTGGGCCACGATTTAGCCAACTTGAATACTCTCAGCTGTGAAAACAAAAGAAAAACAAGTAATTCCATTTCTTTCGGCACGCGAAAAGCACCTGAAAGTATTGGCTCTGACAGATATGTATTTAGACTTACCAGTCTGAATGATCTCAGAACAGACATGCCTCCCACGTCTTCCAAGCAAAGTTCCATCAAGCTTAAGCTGACAATGACTCCATCGAAAATATTCCATCGCTCCTGGAAGTAATGGTACGGGTCCAAAGCAATGATCTTAAGGACCATTTCAGCTGTGAAGATGCCAGTGAATACCTTTATAAAAACAACAATCAGAAATACTGACCATTAATCAACATATTACCTATTTTACAAAAAAAACACAACAGAAAACAATTTTCTGTACTTAACACTTAAAGCGGACTCACCTTATTGCCCACAGTCAGCATGTCAGTGAAACCGACGGTCATTGGATAATGCTCCATGGCCATAAACAATGTGTTGAGTACAATGCAGATGGTGATGGCTAGGTCCACAAATGGATCCATCACAATCAGCTTAACCATCCTCTTTATCTCCAGCCATACTGGACAACATTCCCAGATGAGGAAAGTATGGGCAAAATTGTACCAGCAAGGAGGACACTTCTGCCTGGACTCTTCAAGTTCTATCGTACAAGTGATGGCAAAAAAAAATTTCATCTAAAAGTACCATTTATCTTTTCAATATACAAGATATAACCAAGATAGGATGCTCGTGCAATGGTGCACAATACCTACCCTCCATTGTGCTAGTTATGACACTAGCTATACTAAGAGCTCTCTGTCTGGCCTCTGGCCCCTCAAGGAAGTCCATAAACTCCTGTTGTGGTCCTCCACGAGCCTGTCTGTATTCTGTGTCAGTGGTGTCAGCCTGGAGATAGAAAAAATTGTTAAGGATTCAACTGTGCATCATGACATAACATGTTATCATGGACATACAAAAGCTACAAAAGGAATTCTGCATCAGAATGTGTCCGGCTGGACTCCAATAGGTAAAGCTCTACATGAAAACTTGGCACAATATGACACCCTGGTCAGTTGGTCAGTAGCAGCAGTTATGCTTGCCAATCACGGTGGACTGAGAAACAATTGTAACAGTAAAAAGAAATTGTTGCCATTCTCCAAGCCAGCCTCACAAGTTAAAAGTTTACTTTTAACTTTAGCATCTACTGAGGGACTCATGTCTTACAAGGGTTGTGGGAAGCCTTGTGAGACACTGCTCCTTGTCACGGTGTGTGTCGTGATTTCATAGACTTTTGGAAAGACTAGTCCATTGTATAAGACTCATTTAAATTGCCTTTATTAGGACAAGGGTTCTTGGGTTTGGGTCTGTGTTTCCCCTCCTGTGTTCCTATGCTGCATTTCCCTCTTTTACCCATCTACACAACTGTCCTGCATCAGCCTCATTAGTCCTTCCCTGCCCCTCAGAACAACCTGAGCTCTCCACCCGTTTTCTCCACCTGCACTTCATCCCGTTGTCAGTCTGGTTTTTATTTAAGTTCTGGTTTTTAGTTCAGTCTGTGTTGGATCCTCGTTTTGGTCATGTTATGTTCAATTGCTGTTACTTTGGATTAAAGACTGATCAACGGCTTTGCATTAAGTGACCATCTTAATCATCATTAAGTGTTTTAGTGTTGACTTAAAATACTGGTGTCTTTATCCTAAAATTTGGAAAAGATTTTTGAATATTACCTCACTGCTTATATTTTTAGCCACGCTAGCTGCATAATTACATTTTTGGCCTTTGGTGAAATATCTCAACTACTATGGAGTGGATGATTATGAGCTTTGGTATTGCAGATACATGGTGCCAAGAGGACAAATCCTAAGGACTTTGGTGATCCCCTGACTTGTCCTCTAGAGCCATCATCAAGTCAGATATTTTAATTGTAAAATACTTTGGTTTATGGGCAAATACCCCCAAAACTAAATGCATTCACACCAGCCTAAACATTTTAGTATTGCTATCCTGAGCAGGTTAGCATGCTGATGTTAGCATGTAGCACAAAGCACTGCTTGCAATTGATTAGCACAAAGGAGGAATGCAAAAAGTTGACAGCATTTACAGCACCTAAATAAATAGAGTCCAATAGTTCTCTGACACATGCATCATTCTATAACCAAAAACCTGCTTTGAAAAAAAAAAGATTAACAATAAATTTATATTAATTAAATGTTAAATAAATCACTAGTATAGAGACAGAGTACAATCACCACACTCCGAAAGCCCAATGCAAGGGAAAACTATTAGCCCACAATACGCAACCAAGGGCTGAAACATTGACAAAATGCCTGTAACTAGCAAAAAAGCATTAGATTTCAAGTCAAATGATTATTTTTGGATCTATGTCTATTGACATTTCATTTAATTTAGGATTCCCATTAGCTTTAGCCAAAGCTGAAGCTATTCTTCCAGAGGTCCACACAAACTCAGTATTGTCGGTTTCAGTGTCCCTTCTCCTTACTTTGTTTATCTTGGGAGAAATGATCTGATTGAATGGCTAGAGGTGACATACTTGATATTTATAACTATTTGATCAAATCACCAGGTAAGATCATCATTTAATGTAACAAAGGTCAAAGCCAAGCCTTGAAAAGCTTAGTTAGCTTTCAACAGTTTGTCTGGCCATATAAGCAAACTTCTTGCTGCACGTCAGCACTCCACAATTTTGCCATGTCTTACTGCTGATGCCTCACATATTTGCTTCAAGCTGTTTTTCTGTTCTGCAACTCATGAAAACTTAGTTATTATTATTGTTATTAGTTAGACTGTTGGTGGTGCATCCCAACACACAGCGCCTTTCAGGTATTTTTGTGTTGTTTGCTAGCAGACACAAATGACAAGGAGGCACCGCCCCACAATATGAAGTCAAAGGAAAGCGATGAATTGTTTTCCCCTCTGGTGAAGGTGGGACTTAAATGCACTCTGTCTCTATGGCCTTTCAACTTCAAAGGTACACGGTAAAACATACAGTGTTAGTCAGACAGGAAAAGGACAAAGAAAAAGTAGAAAACCATAATGGAGATATGGACTATAGGCAAATGAAATAGGGCCATCTGGGCAAACCAACCCTTTCTTACATTGTCTCCGGTGGAAGCCATATCTACTGTCACTTTAGGTAGACGGAGCCCCACAGGTGACGATGGGAGTGAATTGCCCCCCACTAGAGACGCAACCCCACTGCGATCTACAGAGCTGTGCTTGATCCCATTGGGTTGAAGTAGGAGATGCGAAAAGAAGCTGTTCTGGCTCATAGTGCTGCTGCGTCGATCACTCCGCGGAAGAAACAAAGAACCCCTCCGACTCCGGTTGTCTTCAAAAATGCTGTTCTCATCATCTGCAAACCCATTTTCTGAAGCAACGTCATGCGCTTGGCTTTGGAAACTGAAAAGGCTGGTCCTGCTGTACCGTCTGGACGAGAGCAGGGGTCCACGAAAACTCAGAAAGGACTAGGAGAGAGAGATATTCTTCAGTGGATACACGAAGTATGCTGATTGTAAAGAAGACAGAACGCTGATGACAACAATCGCCATATGTGTCATTGACATAAAAGTGATCTTTGTGTTGAGGTGAAGAAAGAATTGCCTGATGATGACAATGATGATGATGATAAGGATGATGATGAATATGATGATGTCAGTAAGGAATGTAAGGAAACTGCAAAATTAAAAATACAAGTTGGTGAGGACTAAGAACGGTGAAGGTGGTTATCATGATGGTGATGAAGAAGAAAAAGATAATCATGAAAATGGCGGTGGTGGTGGTAATAAGCATTACAAGGAGGAACTTGCAAAATAAAAAAAATGCATTTTGATAGTTGGCAATAACAAGGATATAAGAAGTTGGCGCAGACAAATATGAAGAAGAAGGTGATGATGATGATGATTAAGATGTTGATGATGATGATGATGACGATGATGATGATGATGATTACGATAAAGAAAAGAAAAAAAGTGCCATTGTGATAGCAGTGAATGAAATGTTGCATTGGGCATAATTCCATGACATAAAAGTAGTCACAAAATTTGCTAGCAGCTCATATAGATTCAGGAAATTTAGAAAATATATATGTTGAAAAAGACGACAGGCTAATCAATATTCTAAAATTCCACACTCACAACTATCTGAGGCTGTAATGCACTCCATCAAATTACCACTCCATCTGCCTCTCCTGCCTGTCACTTATTTTAAACTCTGCAAGGAGCTTGATGAAAGTCAGCGAGTCCTCTTACTGACAAAAGTTAGACACTTCTGCTATTCAACTAAGAAACACTGATCACAGACTGGAGTTTTGATGTTTCCTGATCTACTTAATTTTGCAATTAGAATTAATGCCTTGCTGATGTATGCCTCCACAAACCAGTCATGTTGCACTTACAAATCACATCCATGTCTGTGAAAACACGAATGCTTCATAAACATCTTCCCCCCGGCGGCACAGACGATCTCCACAATCAGCACGGTTTCAAGGTGGACACACGATTAGTGTCAAAAATTCAGTATTTGACCAAATATCTCCCCCTCTGTTACTGAAAATGTAATGACCGATAAAGTGTTTTTTCATAACATTATGATGTCACAGTAAAGCTGACCTTTGACCTTTGATATAAAATGCCATCACTTTATCATTTTATCATCTTAGACACCTGTTCAAAATTTTGTCATAATAAGCACATGGCCGATTATGGCCAAAAACATGTTTTGTGAGGTCCCAATGACCTTTGACCTTCAACCACCAAATTCTGATCAGTTCATCCTTGACATCCCGTAGGCATTTGTGCCAAATCTGTGGAACCTCCCTCAAGGTTTTCTGGAGACATTGTGTTTACAACAATGAGAAGGCCACAGTTACCCTGACTTTTGACCATCAAAAAATCGTTGAGTTCAAGTGAATATTCAAGCCAAATTTGAAGAATATATAATATACATTTTTGACATTGAATATTACAGCTTATGCCACTGCTATTTGGTGGGACTATACACTATAAATATTTTTCAGATATCAAGATGAAATGTCTAACATTTATTCCATTTTTTTTCATTCTTGACTTGATTCAGAATTACCATTATGGAAATACTGAAGTGATAGTAATTGATAAAACACTCCATAAAAGGGACTTTGAGTTGAGAAGGGACAAAATAAGCTGAAAGCAGGGCAACTGTTCATAATACATCGGTAACAAAATATCACTGTTTTCATAGACAAATCATATTGACATATCATACTAAACCTGATGTGCAGGTGAGCATTTCATGTCATAGTTGAGCTGGTTTGCACCCACAGAGAAGCGGCAGCGAGCCTTCCTGATACTGTCCTGTGAATCGGATTTAGGAACCCTCACATCAGCCCCTTTGCCCTCCTCCTCCTTCATTTTTCTTCGTCTGTTGCGTCTCTCTTTGGCACTTTTGGAGCTGAGCTTGGAAGTGTCAGAGGAGCTCTCGGGGCCACTGGCTTTATCGCTGGCCTCCCCGCTCTCTGCAGCTGCTGCAGCTGCTGCTGCCTAGGAGAGGAAAGAGAGAACAACAGGAGGCAGAATAAATCTTTGTGATTCATATATTACTCAGTATCTGCAGACAGACAGTTCTTCCTAGTGTCAGGAAGAAACAGAGTATGTCTTATGGTAATAAAAAATACAATGGTTGGTCAGCATCTTATTTTGTAGGTTTGTAGGGGCTAATTTACAGGATTCATAACCATGTATTTTGGAGCCAGTCAAATTTTTGAGACAAAACTATTTTACTTTCAAATATGATTGGTAATTGGCAACCATAAAATATGGTGGGCCAATCTAGGGCTCAGATGTAACTAAGCATATTTATTCAAATATTGTTCTGAAGCACACATTATACAAACCTGAAATTCTGCTGGAGAATAGCTAAATAATTCATTATAAATGTGAGAATTTACATATAGAATATATATAGAGAATTTACTTTCATGTCTGCTATTTCAACTTTTATGTAAGTCCTCCACCCCTGGTTAAGTTTTGTACATGTATAAAGTGGTTTTCTGTTTGTTCCAAATAAACATAAAAAGAAACACCCCCCCCCCCCACAGATTGTCCTGTACCTGGGCATCCTCTTGCTGCTGTTTTAGCTGCTCAGCCATAGCATCATACTCTTCCTTCTTCTGCTGCTCCTCCTTTATGGTGGCCTGGCTCTGCTCCTCATAGGCCATAGCTACTACAGCTAAGATCAGGTTGACCAGGTAGAAGGAACCGAGGAATATCACCAGCACAAAAAAGATCATGTAGGGCTTTCCAGCTGCCCGCAACGTCTGGAAAAAAAATAAACAGTTTAGCGTTATGCTTTGGTTATTCAGTATCATTATAGTTATTATAGGCGTTGTAATTATTTCTTCTTTAATCTTTTCTTTCCTTTTTCTTTCACTTCATTTTACTCAAGTATATAATTATCATTGTGCAGCAGAATGCATATCCATTTCTTGGTCACTCCATTTGTTTGTCTGTGGCAAATATATTTTGAGAAATAATGTCAAGATTAGCATGACAAGCTCATTCACTTCTAAGGGGTAAGAAACCATGAAATTGAAATAATTAGATAAATACCCTGTGAAATTTGCATCAGGTCAAAAGAAAGAAAGAAAAATAAACTATTACCATTCCAGATCATGATCAAGAGACCAAACAAGTAAAAACAAGTAATGCTACCCAATTACACACAAAAAGATATGATCATTGGATCTTTGTTGTTTTAATGTTTAATTTACTTGCAGTTAGTACAATGTTGAGCCTATTCAGTGGACACCTACAGTATTTGCATTTAGGTCTATTCAAGTTATGTTGCCTGAGTCACAGCAGGACTCATTATTGTTCCCTCTGACCAAGATGCACCTGCATTTCATTCAGAGGTTTGTTTGAACTCTTTTATTACCAACAATGTAATGTGAGGATGCTTTGTCTTTGACAGAGCCCCTCCTTGACACAGCAAGCCCTGCCTGTTTATGTATGTAGAGAAGCAGACCATACAAATACAGCATCCTTCACCACACATGAGGTCAAACATTTCATCAACCTGCCACCAAGCAAGCCACCGCTGTTTTTCTGGGGTCGCTGAGCAACCAAAGAAGAAGGGAAGACAACAGTGCTACTTAATGAAGTACTTCAACTACAAAATGAATGACCCATATATTAATCACTCATCCTGTGTTGCCTACCTTGTTAATCAATGTCTTTATTATTGTGTTTATGTATGTTTAACGTATTTTAATTTTCTTTGAAGCAAAGTTATTGACATTTATGACAGAAAATGTGTGGAAATCATAAATACATGGATTGATGCTTAGAGAAGTTCATCCAGTCTTTCTAATTCCACTGCCTACCTGCTGGTAAAGGTTTTCCCAGGCATCCTGTGTCATCAGTCGAAACAGAGCGAGAAAGGCCCAACCAAATGAGTCAAAGCTGGTGTAACCATAGTCTGGGTTCCTTCCCACTCTCCAGCAAATGAACCCCTCTGGACACTGCCTGTAACGAGCAGAGAGTCTGTGAGGCTCAGAAGAAGTCAAATATAATAATATAATAATATAATAATATATATATATATATATATATATATATATATATATATATATATATATATATATATATATATATATATATATATATATATATATATATATATATACATACATATATACACATATATATATACATATATATATATATATATATATACACATACATACACACACATACACACACACATATATATATATATATATATATATATATATATATATATATGTTGGTTTGAATGTCCTATCTCTGGACAATTTTCAACAATATTGCCCGATTTAAAACATTTGTTAGCAAAGTTATCAAATAGAAATCACATGTAATATTACTTTGATGAAGTAATTAGAGTAGTTAGTAATCACATTTTAACAGGGTACCTAGTAATCGGTAACCTAATACATGTCAAAAGTAACCTGTTGAACACTGATGGTAGCAAATGACCCACCCAAATATAATGTCCAGGTCTAAAGCCTTGAAGAATAAGCTTACCCAGCTCCACGGCCAGATCCACAAAGCAATGGATCTTTTTTGCCGTTAAGGTAATACAGATTACCTGATAGAGAAAAAGGGGAAAATATAAAAATAAAATTGGTGTTTGGTGACTAATTTTATAACGTTCTATTTATCCTTACATAAGTAATATGTTTTTTGTTATTTCTTTTTTTATGTGCAGGATGAAGTTGTGACTAACTCAAAGCAGAACAGACCAAAGTACTCACTCTTATTGAGCGCGTATGTCTCCCAGTCGAAATCTTTCATTGTTGTACCATTGAGGGTGGAATTATCAGGTTGCCTCACACACTTTTGCTTTAAATGGCCCATAAACAGCTGTAACCCTATGAGGGCAAAGACGCTCAAGCAAAAGACGGTGAGAATCATCACATCAGCAAGCTTCTTCACAGACTGGAACAATGCACCAACAATGGTCTTCAAGCCTGCAAAATACAGAATCAGTCATTACTCTAAGTAGTCAAGTAAAAGAACATGACAGCATAAACAACAGTAATGTGCTGTCTATAAAAACTGATGCCAATGAGTTCTGCTTTTAAAGGAGTATTCCACCAAATTAGCCTTTACTCCATAAATCCTGTGAGAAGATTTTGGGTGTAATATTAGCAGAGTTCCCCTTTAAAGTAAGACATTCCTTCTTTTACTTTTTATGCTAGGAAAAAAAGAAAACATTTTCCTTACACAGTGATTTAAGATCATGCATTTCGGCAATGCTGTACATGCAACAATGATGGGACAGACCCACAGGTTAAGTGACATTATGCCGTCATTGACCACAAGCAAATTGGAGGAAATGGCTATCAAGGGATTAGTGCAATGAAAACAAAAGCAGATTGTTCCAAAACACAAAAGCAAATGGCACAGATCTCACAGAGTAACTATGCGATCTACAGGCAGGAAAACACACAAGAACATTAAATCTTTGATTTCAGTGGCTATATGTGTATGAGAGTCAAAGAGCTGGACTCAGAAGCTGATCCATTGATCTATTTAAGACCTGTATGTCCATTTAACTAGCTCTCATCTGTGATACCAAAGATTGTTTTTAGGATTGCAAATGTTCAGAATGGTGAAACAACTCTGTGAAATATCTGTGATAAGGAGGTGGACAGGTTGGTCTGGGAGCATCACACATTGGCGGGGGGAACTGGAGGACGGGCGGTTGAGGGGGTGCAGGAGAAAACTGTACAAGAGACTAACTAACATGCACTTGTTGGTAATGCTTACCTGGGATAACTGAAATAGCTTTTAAAGCTCTCAGCACTCTGAATATGCGAAGAACTGAAAAATTGCCCAGGGGTACAAACGTAGTGACATACCTGCAGGGAAAATGAGAATTACCATGAAATACTGACCGAGACAATAACACATGAAACATAGATTGAAGCCAACATTTTGTTCAAACAGTATCCAGTGCAGCAGTCAAACAGTAAAAATTGAGGCATGCAAATTGGTGAAAATAAACTGATAGAGAGTTCATTGTGATGAGAATTTTAAAAATGCACCAGCTGCCATGTGGTACAAACTTCAAAGATAAGTCTGGTGATATTCTACATGGTTTTTATTTTCAACAAATCTTATAAAGATAAACAATAATGTCCTTTGTTTCATAGACCCCCATTGTTCTCCAAATGAACGACATAAAAGAGGCACATTTAGCACTGGGAGACCTGTTCCTTCTTAAAATGAACAATGCTGTTGGTAAAACTCAATCGAGCAGCAGATGTCCTTTAAGCCACACCAGAAAATAATGCAAAACAAATCCAATATTCACTCCTGTTTTAGAAAATGTTGCTAAAAACATGCATTTTACTTGAGAAAATTATCGCATTATAAATAACAAAACTATATCTGTGAGCCATTCAAAAATATTTACATATACAGTAGAAATTCATGGGCATGGACAAGTAGAGAGGGTGGGGAAATATAACAAAAAAAATATCTTGAAGTGATCTAATGCATTATTTGTTTTGTGATCTATTGACTGTAAGGAAAATAAAACCAGCCATATTCTTTAAGACCTACAAATGGCTTTTAAAATAAATGATAACTTGAAACAGATGTACAACCCCAATTCCATAAAAGATGGGATGTTGTGTAAAACATAATTAAAAACAGAATACAATGATTTGCAAAACTTTTTGGACCTATGTTCAGTTAAGTTCAATATGAAGACAAGATGTTTACATCTCTGGAGGCATTATGAATTCCAACAGGTACATGCAGGTTTTGGAGCAACATATGCTGCCATCCAGACTATGTCTTTTTCAGGGACATCCCTTTTTATTCAAGCAAGACAATGTGCCACAATCTGCATGTATTACATCAGAGTGGTTTTGCAGTAAAAGAGTGCAGGTACTATACTGGCCTACCTGCAGTCCAGAGTTGAAAATTGAAAATGTGTGGTGCATTATGAAGCACATCATACAACAAGAGATACCTCTGACTGACAAGCAACTGAAGTTTTATATCAAGCAAGCATGGAAAAGAAATTAACTTTCAAAACTTCAACAATTAGTGTCCTTAGTTCCCAAATGCTTACTGCTTAATGCTTAATGAGTTTTGTTAAAAGAAAAGGTGATGTAACAGAGTGATAAACAAGCGACCAACTTATAACATGTTGCAGACAACAAATTGAGAATAAGTTTATCAATTTCAACATGTATTTCACTGAATAAATGTCAAAATCGATCCCCAAATCATTGAGTTCTGTTTTGTTTACATTTTACACTGCATCCCAACTAGTTTTGCAATCAGGTTTGAAAGTAATGATCATACTTTAGATCATTTGTTATGAATAGTTACATATTTTAACAAAACTGCTTTTGTTACCAGTAGTGAAACCAGTAAAACATCATTTTTGTTACCTATACTAAAGAACCACTGGGGAAAAGATGTAACAGCTCTTCCATCAATATCCCAATTGACTGAATGTGTGGTAAGTACTTACGCCATGATAATGACACTGAAATCCAACCAATTCCAGGGATCTCTTAGAAACGTGAACTTCCCTATGCAGAACCCTCGAGCTAAAATTTTAACGAGGGATTCAAACGTATAGATTGCGGTAAATGTGTACCTGTTGGAAACAAAATGTAGTTAAAGCAAACATTTCCACTTTTATATAATCTGAGTATGTGATTCAAGGTATAATTAAAAGGTAACTTACTCTACAAACTTTAAGTGTTCAGGCACTGTACTATATGTCATAAACACACAGTTGACGAGGATAGTGAGCATGATCACCATACTGAACAATTTGCAGGCAGCTGTCAAGGAAGCCACTTATTTTGTTGGAGATTGAACACCTTTTTTTGTATAATTTATCATAATCTCATGCAAGGTGGCAATGTAAACACCTCATGACCACAAATGTTTTGCGGTCTCAACATAAACACAATTCAAGCTTCTCAGATTATTCTCTTAAAGAAAGGATATGAGTGTACCAAAATCCTAAGTGATATTCTTCTGAGGAAGTTGAAGGGGCTCAGGAGGTACAAGGCAGGAGCGGCATTGAAGCGGAAGATGCAGTTTCCTTTGCTTAGTACTATGAAAGTCTGACAGAAAAAGACAAATATGTATAAAATACTCTTATTTCTCAACTGACTTGCAATATTTAATTTACAAAATATGAAATGATAGTACCATTGTTAGGATCTGCAGTATTTGCAGTATCTTTTTTCCCTTGTTTCTCCAGTGTTTTGCCCTCCCTTCTTGTTTAATGTTTGTGTGTGTGTGTGTGTGTGTGTGTGTGTATGTCTTAGGTTGGGTGTGGCAGACCTACATTACAGTAGTAGGGATCCGGGTCCTCCAGCGGTATCGACACCATGCCTTTAGGGGTGTCCCCATACAGACGAGGGAGTGATTTGCCCGCCTCCAGGTCACGGCTGGGCTTGAGGTCATTCTCATCATTGTGTTTTTTCTTCTCTCCCTTCGGCTTCTTGGCTTTCTCCTCTGCAATCCGTGCCTCGATGGCTTTGAGGGACTCACGACTAAACGGGCGGAGGCTGTCTGGACCTGGTGGTACAAGCAGCTGTGCCATCTTTTCATCATGCAACTTCAGAGTGAACAGCTAGCCTCCAGCATGAGAAAGGCCTAAGGGTTCAGAACAGATAAGGAGCTCTGATAGGGGTTGACAGTTGTATCTGACATGACATGTTATTTTATTGTATATAAATAATTGAAAGCATTTTTGGCAGCAAATTTGTATTGGCAGATAAGGAGTGTTTTAAAAGGAGAGGAGAAGAAGGTGGGTGTGGTTCAGCTCTTTGGCCAGAGATCATCATCTCAGGAAGTGGCAGGCTATAATGAGTCTAGAGATGGCTGTCATACACATAAATTCCTGCCAGCTATGGTAAAATTAGATCTAATTATCTGCTCTTCTGTAGATAAAATTAAGATTTGACATGACAATGATCAATTCCAGGTGAGATTCTTGCTCCTCTCCTCCATCCCTCAAAATGAAAAGAGTCCACTTTTCCCCCAGAGCACAGAGACAGAGCGGTGGGAGAAATAGATCCATCCTACTAATAGGCCTGACTGGTAGGATGTGTTAGGCAGACCTATGCAGTATTAAATATGAATGCACTACAGACTGCACTGCATCTCTCTGGGTGCCCTCTCACTGAGAGCTTTTGCCTGATCTGAATGTAATAGTGTAATAGAATACTTCCACCCGTGTCTGTGATGCAAGAAATCAATCACAAACACACTGGTCAATCAACTGCCCACAGCACTGGGTTGTACATGTGTGATGTAATTGCAACAACAAAACGGAGGTCCAATTACTAAAGAGAAAAGCTATATGTCTGGTTTACTGCTTGAATGTCAGATTTACACTGAAAGAGGCAGTTTAACAGAGACACAAGAGATACACAGAGAAACACAGCAGGATGTTCAACTGAAAGGATGTTGGTCATGGATAATATCAGCATATTGTGCACAAAGTAAATAGATCAACAGCATTACCATTGCCGCAGGTTCCCCTGCACAGAGAGATAATCATTTACACATGTGCATCAGTGATGCTGTCAAGTCAGGACAGAAAGACAACCAATGACTGAACTGCTGAAGTGGTCAAATGCAAACACTTAAATACACCTGCCATATTATTTATCAAATCTAAATATGTCATCTCCATCCACAAGAAATTAACCCATGGAATAAATTAAGAATGTTATTTTATGTTAATGTATTCATTAGGGATGTTCCTAAACAACTAATTTTACTGAGATTTGACTTTAGACAAGCTGACTAGTCTTAAAGTAAGAAAACAGTCAGAATTGAGAACAATTAGGTTAAATGCAGTCTGAAAAAATATTGCATATATTATTAGAGCCATCTGAAACTGTTGATCATATTTTTTAAATAACAAAAAAATATATTTTAAATGCAGGTTAAATGTGTGGCAGTTAGAACCATGCATTGTGAGCACTGTACATTATCCCACAAAAGTTAAATAAGTCACTAATAAAATCAAATTCCAGCCAAACCATGCTGGTTTTAGAAATGTCATCTTTAATAGACTTCCCACCTTGCTTGCAGGGCAAACAGGCCAATGTATGTTATGTTTTTTTCCCCTCCTTTTTGTTCTTAATCTGGCATCTTTATATTAGTTATTAGAAAATGTTATTTCTTTTTTCATAAAGACAAATTTAAGTGGAATGACAAATTATGTCAATATGTAATTTTGAATGTGTACATTAAAAAAATAATAATTTTAATAATAGTTATAATCGACTAGTATTTCAGGCAGAGACTTGAAAGACTTGCAGCATTTAATGAAAAAGTCGACTAAAAGCACACATTCCTCTTTATACATGTTCCAGAAAATATGTTTGTGTATCCGTCAGGGAACAGATCAAGCTCCAACACAAACACACTACAAGCAATGGTTTCTAACAACATGTCACAAAATAAAAGCCAACCATTTTGGACCAAATTTCCAAATCATCACTGGTCCCTTTTCCTGTTTTTTTGGTTTAGTTCACAAAATTACTGTATAGTACATTGACTGTCAGATAAAGGATACATATTACTGTCTTTTGTATAGATTTAGTAAGAGGTGCACACTTTCTGCTCAACATTAGTGAATGGCAAAAATAAATGTGAGACCTATAAGAAGAGTAACCTCTTTGTTATAGTACACCACATATTGTTGACATACTGTAATGTATGGCAGAGTACTGAGGCCACAGCATTCGTCGTCATCAAGTGCGCTGGTAACATACCACTGAAGTGTAATGGTCTTAAAGGATAACAGTCCCTTCATATAACTACAACATATGATTATTTAGATGAACACAATTCAATAGAGGCTTTACTGAAAGCAATAATTGAGGAACAACATCAAACAACAGGAAGATAAACTTCTTTCAAATAAACTTCCAAATAAACTTTGGTTCGATGTTCACTCAACAAGGTCAACCTGCAGCGACTAACCTCTACAGAGGTATGCGTCATTCTGTCAATCTGTCCCCAACTCATTACACACAACTTAGATATGAGCTGCCACTTTGAAGCTTCAAATAGGTCCACTTCAATTTATCTGCAACCTGTCGGCATCATGACGCTGTGCCGACCAACCAAAAATGGATACATTTGCTTCCCTCCACTCTCGCTGGAACACAATGTCAACACATTAGTTTGGTATTTGCAATTCATTGTACATTTAAGTGAGTCCTTCTGATGAGCTTTAAGTGATGACTGACCTTGGCCTGAGGCCGCATGATACACCTAAAAGTCTATTAAACGCTCAGGAAGTGTCAAACAGAGGCTCAGCTTTAATATTTCATGCACATTACTCATTTCAAAACTTAATTTCATTGACCTCAAAATGCTTCTTAGCACTGAAATAAGGTAAGAGATGGTTTGTGACAGACTCAAGCCTATTCAAAAGGTACTGACACATTATAAAAGCCACACTTATGTTATATTGTGTGTTATTTTTGATAGAGTTAAAGTTAGAGTTAAATATTTTTTTTCCCAAACCTGAATATAAATGTGATGAATAAACTAAAACAAGACATAATACAATGGGTATGCATGCACGTAAAAGTGGCCTACGAGCTCACTGGAGTCCTGCCTCTTGCCCACATCTTAAAACTGATTATTGAAAGCAGACTTCAAACCAAACTGTGAGCTACAAACATTAGAAAATAAAGGCAAGAAGACCCTTACAAAGGTAAAAAAAAAAAAAGAAAAAAAAAAGACAAATAATGTATAGTAGAAACGCCTTCCACATTTTCTATCTCAAGACAAAACACGTGCCCATATGCCTATTGAAAGACGTATTGGTGATGTAATCATTCATATGCTGGCTATAAAAATCCTCGCTGAGCAGCAGATAAGAGATAGTATGACTGTAATATATATATAAATGTATAGATAGATAGATAGATCTATACTAAAAATATACTAAAATGTCCCCCCATTGGAGGGAATGCACCTTAACAAAGACTACGGATGGTGTGTTTTGTCTGCCTTCACTTACATGGGAATCACTTGCAAGACATCTCTACATGGACACTGTATAATTGCAGCAACCTATAACTTTTGGACATTGTGTCTTTAATTTAGACTCATGTACTCTGATGAACGTTGAACTTGTTTTGGATAATGTCCTGCTGACCACCTCAACAGGCCTACAACTGAACCGCAGCACTGCAACAAAGACGACTTCAGACTGACCAACAAGCTTAATGATTGGTGGGACACCTCTCCATCAGTGAGCAGGATACCTAACCTGTAACATACCTGAATACAGAGAGATCACAGCTCAGTATCTGTGGGCTCCTGAGGGACCAACACACTCACAGCTCTTAAGTGCTCACAGCAAATGCTTGCTGCTGCCTCTCACAGACTACAGGATCAGGGATTAGATCTCACTCATTCAGGGCGTTGGCGAAAAAGCTGATGATAGGGAGCTCTTAACATAGTCCATAACTGGAATAAATGCACTTTTCTTCTTTTATAAGCTGACAGGCTACTCTGTGTGTGTGTGTGTGTGTGTGTGTGTGTCTGTGTGTGAGAGAGAGAAAGAGAGAGTGTGTGTGCGGTTCAGATAGAAAGAAAACAGGACAGTCTAATCTCTAATTGACAGCAATCTAATAAAGATGTTGACAGTCATGCAGGCAGGAAGTCGTCTAAGCTGAAGTGTGGGCTAACAGTTGGTGCCATGCTCATTAAGTTCCATAACATTTTGTGGCCCATAATTTGCTCTCTAGTCTTTATGAGATACATGAGATCAATCACTTTTTTTTTCAATACAGGCCTTCAACACATTATAAAAGACTGCATTTAACAGCTTGATAGAATTTGATATGCAAAGGCTGCATCACATTGTCAAGTGTGAGAAATCTTAAATATAAGTATAATAGATAGATAGACAGACAGACAGACAGAGAGAGACAGACAGATAGATAGATAGATAGATAGATAGATAGACAGATAGACAGATAGATAGATAGATGGATAGATAGATAGATTCTCTAAAAAATGAATTTTCTGTCAGCTGTAGACTTCCATAAATCATTCACCAGACTTAATTAACTTTTCAGCCAATTTCATCCCTATTTCTTTTGATAAACAGCACTCACACACAACTTCAACAGATTCTGTTTACTCACCATCAGTTTTCCATCCTCGACGGGTGAACAATAAAAAATAAGAGCTTCAACGTGGATAAAATGTTGTTTAAAATAAACTAGTCCGTCTGTTTAAGGTGTTTTTGACGCTTCTCCCTGCGCAGAATTGGTAATTTCCACGATTTGAACAGGAAAACCCTGAGAGAGAGAGAGAGAGAGACAGAGAGAGAGAGGGTGTGTGTATATTATCCGCCCCTTCGTGCGGCCAGAGTCAAAGTACTGTACTGAGAGTGTGCTTCCGGATGTGCTTGGGTACCAAGTGAGGGCAGAGACGGCAGGATGGCTGTTGAGATCATATTGTGGTGGACATTATCGTGCGTAATTGTCAGGAATAAAGATGTTTGCAATCCAGTATCAGAATCTAAAAGCTAAAGCCACAACTATGAATCAGATCGTGTTGTAAGAGTGTGTGTGTGTGTGTGTATGTGTGTGTGTGTGTAAGAGAAGGAGGTCAGAGTTTAGGAGCCTGTAGTCATTTTAACATCTGGGCAAGTGTTCAGTCATCACAGCAACTGCCGAAATCGCCTCCAGTCGATGGGAAAACACATATATCACATCGCAGGGATATCTCTGCAGCTGCCTTTTATGTTTTGCGTATGAGTAACAATTAATTTTGTGAAGTTGGGTGGGTGACTTCACTGTAAGCCGGGAGATTCATTGTGAGTCTGATGCCACCTGGTGGAAACAAGCAAAGTAGTAACGTATCATAGCCTATACGTTTCCAGAATGGAAAAACACACCGACACAATGGCTACTTCGGGAGGTGTATATATAGAAAACTATATGTGTGTGTGTGTGTGTGTGTGTGTGTGTGTGTGTGTGTGTGTGTAAATCCATTGAAAAATATAATTTTAAAAATTAAAAAGAAAGAAGGGTGAAAATAGAAAATGGAAATAATCCAGGAAAATTATTTAAACTGTAATGTAGAACAAATAAATAAGAACATGAAAACAGGAACAAATTCAAAGTATTACAGACTGAATTATTTAAAGGTTTAACAGGTTTAAGATAAAGCTAAAATTGTATTAAGAAAGTCTGGTCCAAGAAAATTTTAACCCATGTATATGATGTTAGGCAAATAGTATTACATTTATAACAGAAAAATGTAACGAAGTCTGTGGCAAGACTGGAAACCAAATAGCATGACAAGAAAACACCTTTTTAATAACCCCACTCTTTAGCATATAACCAGTAATCAACATTCATAAAGATTTCTAACACACTAAAATACAGTTGTTAGCAAATTTGAGGCCATTTTATGTGTTTTTTTTATAACTCCATCTAAGCATCCATAATTGGATGAATGGCATTAGTATAACACGGTGTAATTACATAAGATATATAAAATATGTCTTTATGAGAGAAATACATATACATGCTGTACCTAACTATTATACAGCATAAGGGAGTGTCAGTAAAGTATGTAGTTAAGACTTAGTTTTAAAAAATGCTTACTATACAGTAGGCTATGTCTCCAATTCATTCCTTATTCTTTAATCATTTCTGACCCTGAACAAAGGACTCTTTTTAGCAATCAGTTTTGCTGTACAATCCTTAAATCCTTTAATTCCTAATTTCCGTGCATGAGTCAACATGTGTTGGAATCAAAGTACAGCCTGTTTCTCAGAGGGTAGCTGAATTAACATCTGTGTGCTGCTGCATTAAAATTATAGGCTATATGTTTAAAACATGACACCACTGCTGATTTGCTTCACGTTACAATGTCCACAGGGTTCACACAGCGAAGGCAAGGGTTAAATTTGGATTTGCTAGCAGCCCCTTCTCCAATGAGGTAGGGGGGTTGGGTATGGGTGGGGTGGGGTGGGGTGGTTTCCACAGACCACACTGTCAACAGTTTGCATATAGGGACAATGTCTTCAGTGGAAAGTGTTTAGTGGATGTCAAGAGTGACAATGTGTTGAATGTTTTCTCATTTTTAACAATGTGCCACAAGCTAAATTCAGTTCACCACCATTGTATTGGTGAAATGTCTTAAATTGAATCTATAATGAATCTTTATCTTATTTCATTTATTATTTTAAGTTGAAGGTACCCTTTTAATGAATTTAAGGGAGAAGTGTTCACCCCATCAAGTCCCAAAGGACAAAAAAAATAACAATAAAAAAAATAAAAATAATAATAATAATAATAAATAATAATAATAATAATAATAATAATACACAACATATAGAACTTAAGACCTCAGTACCAAACATTTTTTTCTTTGTTGACTCCGTGGTTCACAGACACTAAAACACTCCCTGTCCATGCATAAAAATAGACATTTGCACTGAGGCAACAAGTGCCATTTTGCTACAGGCTTAACACAAACAAGTAGTGTTTTAGAGTCCACTATCTTTTGCCCTGTTCTTTATTTACTTGAATAATTGATTAAATAAATCCCATGCTTTGACTACTGCAACTACTGGAGATATTTTTTTAAGCAGAAAAAAAAGCGTACTTTAAAAGTAATAATCCCTGGCATGACAGAAAGGGGAAAACAACAAACAAAGAAACGAAAAAACATAAAACGGTTTGCGCAAAGATTTGATGGTGTTGGACTCATTCAGATTCCCCATTGACGTCTCTGAATAAACTAGTTATGACATACAATAAGACTGCCATAAGAGGGCTAATAATCATACTGTCACATTAGAAGCTTTCAATAATTAATGACACCGGGTGCGTAAATTTCGAACAGCCTTTCTCTCAATTTGCAGACGCGCGTATAGATCCTGCTGCTTAGTGGTGGCCACAGACATTCAATAAAATCAGAGAAAAAAAAAACTAATCTGCATTTCTTTTAGCGGTGAGTGTCCACAGGGTGCAGAGAGTGTCTTGAGAGTGGGTGTCATTTGGACGTCAGGGGGTGGAGCTCCAGGCCCAACGTAACCCCAAGGGGCGCTGTTGAGATGTTGCAAGGCTTTACTTGAACAATTTTTTTTTTCTTTTTTTTTTAATATTTATAAACTTTACCCAATTCAGCCACACAGTAAGTATGTGAGAGTTAAACACTGAGGACACAAAGAGGAACCATATCAGGGACCAGCAGGTGCTCGAAATGGCCCAGCAGGTAAGTGATGCTGTTGCTGTAGGAAAGGAACAAAAGACGGATAGTTGATCTCTGGCGATGTTAAAGTTACTGCTTGGTGTTCTTATTTTCTAGCTAAACAATGAAGAAGGGACCATATTGGTTTCCCCACAAAAAGCAGCCGAAGAGCCACGGCATTCAATGATATCTGCGTCTTTTAATTTTATCAATTCCATCATAGGATCTGGAATAATAGGTAAATACTCACTTCATAATTTCAGAAGCCTATATTGCCCAACAATACCTAATTGTTGGATTATCTGCAGTCGATTACATGCATGATTAAACTGTAACTTTCACTGAGATTCTTCCGTAAAAATAATGCAATAATACTGTTTTCTGCAACAAGGAGAAGCTTTCATACCATTCAAGTCCTGCAGTGGTAAACCTTCCGTGTCATATGACTGGCGCCTGTTGCCCCCCACTCTCCCCTTTAACTCTTTCATCCTCAAAAAATGCCTGAGTCATTATGCAGAAGGCTATGGCAAACAACATATGATAAGTGTGGAACTTTTAAGACTTAGAATTGATTGTAATATTTTATTCTTTATGATAGAAAAACAATTCTGGTTAAATAATGCAGTTGTTCATATGCATTATTTTTATACAAATATTTTTGGACCAGGTTTACCATATGCATTGAACCAGGCAGGGCTCCCCTTTGGCCTTCTTCTGTTGATAGTTGTTGGGTTCATCACAGGTGAGTGTTTTTGCTTTCATTTTGAAGATTGAGACATTAATTTATCAAGTACTAATATTATGTTTCATCTCTTGGTAGATTATTCAATCATCTTGCTGATTAAAGGAGGCAACCTGTCACAGACTAACAGTTATCAGTCATTGGTGCAAAAGACATTTGGGTTTCCTGGGTTTCTGATTTTATCTGCACTTCAGTTCCTTTATCCATTCATTGGTGAGTTTTTTTTAATGTATGAAATATGCAAGTTGTTCAATCCAAAGTTGAATATTATTATCATGGTGTATTTAGAGCAGTGACCCTGAGGGTCATTTGAAATAATACAACAATGTTTCACAAAACAAAAGAACATTTCAGAAAACACTACATTCCACAAAACACAGCAAGCTTTTACAAAACACTTTTCACAAAATACAACACCATTTTAGAAAACAAAAGCATATCAGGAAACACGAAACATTTTACAAAACACAACAACGCAACACCGTAACGTTTCAGAAAATGTAACACACTTCAGAAAACACAACATTTCACAAAACACAACATTTAAGAAAACCACAACAGCATTTTGTAATGTTTTGTGAAATTTTGTTGTATTTTAACTCTCATGGCCCCTGTATGTATTACGTTTTATGTGTAATTTACAGAGTGGTCTGACGAATAATTGAATTATTTTTATTTTATTTGTACTAATTCTGTTCAGTACCGCCTGGCTTTTTGTCCTTTATAAGTGATGCTGCAGATATGAATAATAGAATTATGCTTTACTTTCTTCCTCAGCTATGATTAGCTACAACATCACAACTGGTGACACACTGACCAAAGTGTTTCAGAGAATACCAGGAGGTATGCTGCATCCTCCTCAGAGCAAAGACAAACTGCATCACACATGCATTAAATCCAAATTTTAAACATACACAGTGCATCTAAAATATTCAAATGGCTCAAACAGTTCATGTTTATGTTGTCATGTATTGTGTTTTCAGTTGGTCCAGATCACATACTCGCCGAGCGTCACTTTGTCATCTTGCTATCGACCCTCGCATTCACACTGCCGCTCTCACTTTATCGAAATATCGAGAAACTTGGGAGGGTAAGTCCAAATATTAAACAGTTAAGTGTGTCATTAAGTCATTTTTAAAGCTGCCTCTAAAACTTCCATGTGTGTTACCAGGTGTCCCTCCTGTCAATGGTGCTGACATTCACCATCCTCATCATTGTTATCATCAGAGCAGCTACCTTTGGACCCCAAATGTATGAACGAGTATTCTGCAATTTGCTTACTTGCAAACTTAATCATGTCTTTCTGTGTTTTCTTGGTGACTAAATATGAATATCACTCTCTAGCCTCCCCACAGAGAATGCATGGGCATTTGCAAAGTGGAACGCAATTCAGGCAGTGGGTGTGATGTCTTTTGGTGAGTTTGTCTGCATGATGCTGATGATGGAGCTACTCACAATAAGTTTAGCTTTTGACTTTTGATCAACAAAAAAACTATGTACTACATACAAAAACACAAGCCAGGATGGCTGCCAAACACATTCTATTGATAGAGAGCAAAATGTGTAAACAAAGACAGATTATCCACACAAAGCCTTACCTTTGAAGAAATATCAAGATGCAGCACCAAACACCTGAGAGAGGTACACCAATAATGAAGCATTTATTTATTTATTTGCCAGCTTGTTTTAGTGTTTTTCTGCCCCCTAGTGGCCAAAAATGGATAAGAACAGCTTTAATGTCAATAAATGTATCTTATCAAAAAGCAGAAGCCCATAGCTCTAATGCACTGACTTATCCATTCAAGTCATGCAGTTCAGCTCAAATATTAGAAGATTGAGACTATTAATTTATTACAACCCTGTTAAATATTGCTTTGACTTATATCAGTGTGCAACATCTCGGAGAACGTCTGCTGACATCTCCTTTTTAGTATGACCGTGTCCTTGAGTGCACCCTTTGAGTCCAGTCGACTAAGGCCTTTACACACATTGCGGGGAAAATTATGGCCTTGCATCAAGTGCCTGGATGATAATAGCTACTACTGCTACAAAGGAGGGCATTTAGATGAGGATGTGCATGCTCTTGGGAAAATACAGTGCTATATAGCCAGAGCTAAGACAGGCGTAGTTGGTAGTCTCTCAGTCTTAAAGTACACAGTAATGTTTAATTCACCATCAGACTTTAACTTTAAGCAAATAAGTAAATTGCTTCAAACTGGTTATGTGCAATATTTTTCAGTGATTTCATTCTATATGTAAATAACACTGATGTGCTACCCCTTTGTGTCTCTATAGCTTTTATATGCCACCACAACAGCTTTCTTATATATGGTTCTTTGGAGCAGCCGACACTCACTAACTGGACTCGGGTCACCCACGTGTCTGTAGGCTCTGCACTAATCATCAGTGCTGCATTTGCTGTCGCTGGCTACACCACCTTCACTGGCTACACACAAGGTATGGATGTAAGAGATACTGATGTTTAACCAGTTGTTTTTGTGAAGTCACAAATATATTTTTATGACCTTATATTTTCACTTCTCTTAAGGAGACATATTTGAGAACTACTGCAGAGATGATAACCTGGCAACATTTGGTCGCTTCTGTTTTGGCTTCAGCATAATAACCACATTTCCACTGGAGTGTTTTGTTACACGAGAGGTAAGTGATACTTTCTTATACGCCAACCTCAGAATTTAACGCTTAAGTGTTCACATATGTGAGGGAAAGTGGTATTCTGAGGGTTTGAGAAAAAATGAATCTTGGCACTTTACACCCAAATGCTCCTGCAGAGCTGCTCAATGGACTACAGTACAACAATGTCAGTTGTAAAACTTTGTCCCTATGTCCTCCTCAAGTGTGTGTTATCCTCTTTCAAAACACAGTGCTAAATGAAATTATTTTCATTCCTCTGCACCAGCAAGTGCTGTGGCCGGAGGCTCTATGTTTTCAGGTTATCTGTCCCATACTCACGAACACAATATCTCAAGAACGCCTCCAGGGAATTTCCTTAAATCTGACACAAATGTCCACTTAGACATAGTGATAAACTGATTGGATTTTGGTGGTCAAAGGTCAAGATCACCATGACCTAGTCAGTGTCATTCTTTTGAATGTGATATCTCAAGAAGGCCCTATTTCCTTAACTGTGGCACAATTCAGTTGGACTCAACATGAACTGTTTACTGTTTTCTGGTCAAAGGTCAAGGTCACAGTGACCTCACAAAACATTTTTTTTTTTTTTTCCATAATCAAGAAATCGTATTTTTATTATGACAAAATTTCACACAAATGCCTCAATAGAATAAAATATTTTGATTTTATATTGAAAAGTTGATGGCCATCTTCACTGTGACAAAACGATCCAGAAAAACACTTTTGCAGGCAGTTTTTCAAAGTCTTACCTCAGGAACAGAAGGGGAGACATTTGGTCAGATACTACATTGGTGACTCTAATCTCGGGTGCACACCTTTAAACTGTGCTGATTGAGTAGATCTTGTTTGCTGCCTGGTTGAAGATGTGTGTGAAGCATCCATGATTTAGAATTTGTAGATTCTTTACAGCAACAGCAACTTCACTGATTCATAACGGCAAGGCTGTGATTCTTGTAAAAAAAGTAAATATGTGGGCTTCTCTCCCTCTTTTTTTCCTTCTCAGGTGTTATCCAATGTCATTTGCAGTAGGGATCTTTCAAAAGCTGAGCATGTCGCCATAACAGTGCTCATAGTTGCAGTTTGCACATCAATATCTTTGGCTTACGACTGTCTGGGAGTTGTTCTGGAGCTGAATGTAAGTCAATTCAACTCAGCCAGTCTTTAGCATATATACATTTCATCTAGGTAAGTACATATGAGTGTTTAATTCGACCTTAACATTGATCTCCTTTATCATCCAGGGTGTTCTGAGTGCCACACCTCTGATCTTCATCATTCCATCTGCGTGCTTCCTCAAACTCTCCCCTGGACGCTGGTTCCAGGGTGAAAACTTGATACCCACCATTTTGATAATAACTGGCTTCTTTGTTATGATCACTGGTTTGACCATGACAGGTCTCTACCCTCAAGACTGCTCACACGGTGTGGAGATGTTCTACTGTGCAGATGCCAATATCTCTGGCACTGTGCCACCTGTATGAAATCTACCAAATATTTATTAGTCTTAAACTTTTTTTTTTTTAAGCAACATTTAGGTGAGAACAATATGTTTGTGGACACCACTGTCCTCATACCTTTTATGTCCTTAATCCGGTACTCTTTTTCATGGTTTGAGCTATTGTCTACTTAATTCTTATTATAGAAAGAAATAGTGTTTGCTTCGTTGTGATGGCTGTGTGAGGCTATCAGGAGCATCTGTCAGAGGCAGCTGTGGAGTACGGCACAGGTCCACTGAATTTAGCTGGTCTGCACTCACATCATGTGACAGAGTACCAAAAAAAAAAAAAAAAAGTTTATCTTTTTTGTATGATGTGACATTTTAAAATGAAAAGTGCTTTTAATTTTTTTTATTTGATACAATGTTTATTCTCTGTATCCCTGTCTGAATTATAACATCCATAATTCTTTGGTGGATTTCCCTGCTCAGAGACTGCTGTGCTTATAAAATGTAGCTATCTACAAGAGAGACACAGACTCTATAGTTGTTTTGTCTCAGTGTGGTTGTTTTGTGTGTCTTCGTAGTCGTTGTGCACGTTTTGTGGTTTTGTGTTTCTTTATGGTAATTTTGTGTCTCCTTTTGCTTATTTGTGTCTCATTAAGGTAATTTTGTATCTCTTTTAGTTAATTTTGTGTCACTTTGTAATTTTCTTTCAGTGTTTCTTTGTCGTAGTTTTGAGATTCTTATGTCTTATGACATTTTGCAGTTCAAAGTCAGGGGACTCCTACCACTTTGGGCCCCTGGGCCTGTGTCCAGTAGGTCTGTTCAGTGATCCATCAATGTCTCTTAAATAAACAAATAAAATGAAAATACAACATTTCAGTTTCAGTGTTCAGGGTTTTATTCTGTCATCACATATAATACAATAAGTACAAACAATACAAACTGTATAAACAAAATGAACAGTCTATGTATTAAGTAGAGACTGAAAAGGCTCAGGCAGAAGCAACAGTTTATAAATGTCATAAGTTCTTATGAATTTAAACCACCCTATCACAAATAATAAGAAATTATTCAGACCTTAACCCTCAAAAATAGAATTGTAAAACATTCACATGAAAACCAAAATGTAGTTTCATGTTTTTGAATCTATATCAACATTGTTCCACACTTTTATCATTTTATCATTTTTAAATGTGGAGATATTCACATACTTTTGAACATGTGTTTTGCATTGTTGTGTTTAATTTGTTGTTTTTCTTTTGGAATTAACAGTCTGTTTTGGTATTTATGATTCTGAATTATTTGTATCAGGGGAACCGGTCGTTTCCATAATCAGCCACAAGATGTCACTGTAGACAAATAGCGCAAAAGGAAGTTCAAAACAACTACAACAGCACAGATGTGTTCTGATACGGTTTATTTCAAGCTAAATGAGTCGATTTACTAGAGTTGCTTGTCACGGCACAGTTCTGTTAGGTGTTTGCCTGGTGTGTGATTGCCAAGATGTAAACTTTGACTCGGTACCGTTGCGCTAAACTCTTCATCTGGAGCCTGGAGGGAAGGTAAACTGGATCTGAGAGACGCCCCACTTTTTCAGATCAGTGTTGCGATGCAGTGTTTTGGATGTGAAGGGAAAAGTTGGCAGAGTCATCCACGGTGTCGGCGACAAAATGACATAGATATGCCAGACTGTTCAGTTTAAAAGGAGGAGGAAATATTCACCTCACTGGAATGGTTTGCGTAAAAGGCGCAAAACACGGAACTTCAGAGCGGAGTTATGGATCATTTATCCAAACAAAGTCTCTTTGTAGCAGTCTACAATTAAACTTACCTTTTTAAAGACTGATGGAAGTTGACAACTGCGTCGAAAACCAACTACATTCATGGTAAGACACGATTAATAAATACTTTTAAACGTTAGCGTTATTTCCAGCAGAAAAGAAGGAAAAAACGGTTCATATGACTGAAAAGCTGATGACCTCATGTGGGATTCGCCCATATTTCAGTATTTGCCAGTTTGCATCACTTGAAAGCAGCAGGTTAAAGTAAAGCTTTGACAACATTTAGCATGTGAACTGTTGCTCAAAATGAATTGTGCTTTTTGTTTTTGTTTGACTAGTCCGAGGGATTTCGTTAAACCAATGAGTTTAGTCATGGATGACCATGGATCCCAGCCACATCCACGGAGCTCTGGTCTGAGGTATGTAAAGCTGTCATTTGGATTACCAGCTGTCATATCTAAGCTTTGTATCCATAAGACTTTAAAGGAACATGTGTGCCAAGAACACTTTTTTACTGTTTTTTTTAAGAGAAATATGTGCCATAATTTATTTTTCACATAGCCAAACCTCCTAGCAATATTGATTGGAAAAAGATAAAACAGAGAAAGTATGAAAAATAGCAAGACAGGCGTTGTTTTTTTTCCACGGTGCACAAATATAATGCTGCCAAACAACCTATGACTGTCTAACCCAGCTGCTTTCTGACCTCTGATTGAGTATAATGCCACCTTTGTAAAAATAATGCAACTCTCAACTAACATTCCTTTCACTCAATACATCTTAGCGAAGTCACAGTTGTTGCAGACGTTTCAACCTTTGAACTCTCCTCATTTCCTGCTCTCAGGGTTTCACTGAGAAAGTGCGTTGACCATATGCAGAGGTCATGGGAAGTATTTTGCAGGCAAAACATTCTGCCTCCCCTGTCTCTGACTGTGATGAGCCCGATGGTCGATTTTTGGTTTTTTTTTTCTTTCTAGTGGAAACCATGCGTTCACCGAGCTTGAAATTGATATTCTATAAAATGCCGATTCGTCATGTGCAATAGTCAGAGAGAATCACTGTAAAAAGAGCTGTGAGTATATGACATGATGGAATCAGTTTTGGTTCAGGGACTCAGAGATGATGTCAGCCGCTTGTATTCCAGTGGATGGAATCATTAAAAAAAAAAAAAAAGGTGGGAGTGAGTTTTCCAGAGCTTTTATACAGACTCACTCCTTTGGCATTAAGAGGAGATCTGCCGAGTTTTTGAGATTTAAATTAGAGTTGAGATGGAGGATTTGAACATATGATAGTTTCCAATCCAAGATTCCATAATAGCAAAGTTTCCAGTCCTGCCCTTGCATACTGTAGTTTCCTGTTTGTAAAAATAGCATTCAAGCACATCGCATGCAGTTTACTAAAAAAGAAAAAAAAAAAAAAAACACTCTTTCGGTGTGACTTGTGTTCATATTTCATGAGCATTGTGTAATGTGGGAGCACAGCCACACTCCTTGGCAATGGAGTGCAGCAGACAACCTAAATCTTTCTGTGGTTTGACTATTATTTGGAAAAGTAAACCGCACTCTTCCATAAGCTGCCGGGATGTGCACATGTTCTCTGTCTTATTTGTGGTTTTCTTATATTTGGAGCCAATAAACTTGCTGCTCCTCACTTTTTCAAACACAGTCATATGTGAAGATTTCATGTGACCCCAGAAGCTACGCCACATTTCTTATCCAAATACTGAATCTGCCAGAATCACTGGGCTGGCTGTTCTCCAAGCACAGATGCCGCTAGTATATACAATACATAGGGTTCAGTCTTTAACGTTAGGTAGTCATAGTACAATGACAGAGAAGGGATTTCTTTCTGCATTGAAGTTAATGCATAATAATTAAATGATTAATCAGAATCATTTAATCATAACGGCTGCATTTTTTCTTTGTTTCTTCTTTATTGTACATCTCAAAGAGGCATGTCAGTTCATTCATACTCTAACAGTGCACTGCTTGAAGCTGGCCTAGCTAATTGGACACACCTTAAACCATGATCTCACATGGCTGGCTGTCCTCAGGGCAGAATGTGGAATTAGTTAAGGTATTGTGAATCCCCACAGCTGTTTCCCCGATATGCAGGCAGTCCAAGGGCACAGCTGCTCACATGAATCTACAGATGAAAATTATGGCTGGAAAAAAGGTAGACACTAGAGGCATGTGGGCATGGCAAGTTGAAACACTTTTTTTCTGTGTCTTAAAGCTATAATTTGTAACTTTTATGAAAATAACTTTTTGTATATTTGCTGAAACTGTCACCGCATCCACACAGAAATACATGAGACAAATGATCCATGAAAACAAGTCATATTTCTCTGCCCTTTTGTTTGATGGCCTTACTGCACCTTAACATAAACAACCAGTCACACCTGAGGAGTTTCTAACGCAGCTGGCAATCATGTCAATCACTGCTCGTGAACTGGGGTCAAACTGTCAAACTACTCAGTGTTGATCAAATATGATTTAAGGTTGTTATGGCATTGCTTATTTCTCACCTCAGATTTTGCAGAAAAGTGCACTGTTTAGTAGGGGTGAGTGAAAAAAAACAATATAACATAGTATTGCAATAATTTCCATACAATACTGTATCAGTATATGGACATTGGGTATCGACTTTTTAATTATATAAATTATTAATTTTGCAAGTACAAATAAAACTTTTGGTAGACTGCTAGAAAAATAAAAGCTACTACATTTTTCAGTCCACTAGATCATTGTTACTGAAAAAAAAAATAATGGAAGTGAGATAATCAAACTGAAAACTTTATTATTCTCAGATAAAACAGATGTTGAGAAGGTTTTCTTTTGTTGACATAATTTGCCTTTGAAAGAAATATGATATCTATCTCATTACATGTACTTGAAATATTTAGCATATTGCACAATGTTTAAAACTGAAATAATATTGGATTGTGACTGAATTATCATGATAATATCGTATCATTGGGCCTCTGGTGATTCCCAAGTCACAAACATTCCTATTTTATAGCTAAACAGTACACTAAAAATTTCTGAAAACAATTGAGGCAAATAAAAGGCAATGCAAAAACAGAATTTTGATTCATATTTAATCAGTGCTGCCTAGTTTGACAGAATCAAACTAAGAAGTGATTGACAGCTGCGTTAGAGTCTCCTCTGCTCTGGTTGTTTTCTGTTAGCCGCAGAAGATTATAACAAACGGCATAAGAGTCAATAGGAGAAAGAGGAACAGCATATATTTTTTTCTAAGACAATTTTTTCATGCACAACTGTGTGTATTTGGTGACAGTTTGACGAAAGTTGTTTTCATTAAGTTTCCCAACTGTAACTTTAACGTATCTGTAGGCTTCCGTTCTGTTGACTCTGGAGACAAGATAACGCTAAAGCATAACACAGAGTGTTCTCCTCAAAATGATCCTCAAGAGACAACAATGCTTTCTTCGTTCAGGACAAAACACAATTTGGTCTACAGCACGCTGCCTTCGGAGAGCCCACTCAGATTTTCTGTGCTTGAAGTGCAAGATAAAGGATGTCATTCAAAGATATCCACCCACTAGATGTAATAAAGCAAGAGGAAAATCAGCATTAATGCCCAGCAAGCTTGGCCTGGCAATGAACTGGTGTGTCTTTGTTTACTGGGACGTTTTATCTCGTGGATGCTTTCTGCCTCACAGGGCTAAAACAGACAATATGGCTAACATCCAGGGGACAGGGAAGAATGGGCTGCCTTTGTTTCAACACTGAAGCCAACGCATTGACCGTAAATACCAGTGAACACTTCTCACTGGACAGTCGTGAATATTATGAAACAGTTTGTTGGTTATTATAGGTATTTTTTCTCTAACGTAGACATGATTATGTGTTTACATAATATTGATGTTGTGCACAGCAGTCTGTTTGGATAGATTTGTTGCACAGATCCTGCTTGAACTGGAGCCTTGGGCCCTCTTTGTTTCTGTTATGCACTCTTCCAGGGCATAACAGTTGGATGCCTCCCACTCTCAGCCTGTGTAACATTCAGAATGACCTATCATGAATTAGTCCTCTGTGTGCTCTCAATAGGAACTTTTACTTATCTCCAATAACATTCAAACGTTCTATGTGACAAAGGAACAAATTGCTTTGATTTGCTTGACCTTCATTATCAGTGTTTGTCTTGTTTAGATGAGATATGTGTAGAAAAGGCCTAGTCAGTCATGACTGGTATTGCTTGAGTTTTGACTGTGTTGAACAAGACCTTGAAAAGCTGTCTAGCAATTATCCAGTCAATGGAAGACCATAAATCCAAGCTTAAACCAATATTAGGAAAACAAGGTATAAAGGTATAACGTGGGACATACAAAACTGCACACCTTGAGATGGCTCTCTAGATGGCACTATCACTGTGCACATGTTGATACTGTTTTATCTACTCAGATGTTTGTGCATTTAGGTGTGATAGCATTAGTTTCTGTGCTGAATTTTGCAATATATCAGCTTGTGGTTGTGTTAATGAACAGGCCAATAGGACAAAGACTCAGGTGACCAAATTGCTAGGGACCCACCTGGCCTTCACCTGCAAAATGTCATTCAAATTAACACATACTGACCAGGCAGAGACTCAAAATGACTACAAAGAGATGCAAAACAGCTGCGAAGAGGTACAAAGAGACTCAAAATGACTACAAAGAGACACAAAATGACTTCTGAGAGACAGTAAGGAACTACAAAGAGACACAAAATGAGATGGAAAGCAGTTACAAAGACACTTAAAACAACAATAAAAGGTGGTAAAAGAACCACAGACACACACAAAAAAACTACACAGAGACACAAAACCAAAAAATAATGTATAACAACTACAAAGACACAAAACAAAAAAAGGCTAACCAATTATAAAGTGTACTTTTCTCCTAAGGAGAAGAGGTGTTGGGGCCTTTTGCATTGTCTAATACACTAATCCATCCAGACTGGCAATGACACTGGTGATGCGCTGGACCTTATCATCTCCTAACGAACAGGAAGCTAATGAACCACAGCATGACACAAACAAACAGCCGCCAGCTGTTTCAGTGAGGATATTCAACAGCGTGCATGAGCAAGTAAAGGAAGCAGAGCTATTTTGTATTGAAGTTCCGGTCACTTTGTTTCTATTCCTGCTGTTTTTCATTATGTCCCATGCCTCTGAGGTACATATTTTTGTTAAAGTTGAACTGCAGAATTTAGTTCATGCTGTAAAGAGAAACAGAAGTACATTTGACACTGAAAGGTCTTGATGGTTGTGATGTTCTTGCCTCAAGATTGTATGAAAGACAGGCTGTTACCCTAGTGACGTAATCATGAAATACATTTTTGGTTTCTGCAACACTGAATATTTTGTTTATACTATGGAGAGATACAGGGATTACTTTTTTTTGAAGACTGACCCAGAAATCAGCATCACCCTGGTGCTTTCGATAAAAGGCTAATGGGATTTTTCCATTGGATTTTGCATAATGTCTTACTCCTTTACCACCGAAGCAGTTCTGGTTCTTGAAACAGTTTCATTCAGGTTTATTGGAACCATTGGTGCTTTCTAGCAAACCAACCTGCACTTCCATCTGATCTAAGTGGAACCATTGTGATCAAAGATGTGCTATCAACAGACAGCACTGCACAGTGCACAACTTGACTTGACAATAGATATTGTTATGACCAGTTACAAATTTTAGTTTCACTTTTGGTACTTTGTTGCAATTAGCAGACACACAATCCTGTGACAACATAACTAAGTCAACAAGTGCTTGAGCAACACTTCCACAGTGTAGCAGGGCACGCTGTTGCTGTGAAGCCTGTAGTGTGAATGCAACTGTAGCAGGAACGGGAATATAACCTTCAGTGTTGGTCAAAAAGGGCTACCTGTGGCAAACAAAAGTTTATGATAGTTCACACTTCAGTAAGATTTTGAAAGTGTAAATGCATCGCCTTAAGTGAAAAGCTAATGACTGGCCATAAACGAACTATATCACAGATGCATGGCTTTAATGTCACTATAACAAGACTGTAAAGTCGTGTTCAGTATGACGACGTTCTGTAGTCTCATTCAGCTACTTATTAGCAACCGCCTTTTAAGACGTGTGAAAACTTAATGAGAGTTCATGAGTGGGGTATTTACTGATGTGTTTTACATCGTAGAACAAAATGTGAAAATCTCTAAAGATTTTCTTCACCACAAACCTAAATTCTATCATCTAACCCAAAACCCATTGACTTCAAGAGAAGGGAACCAGGAGTGCTAACTCATTTCTGGACTTCAGGACTCATTTCTTCACCACTCTGTTAGTAGTGAAATAAGACTGGTAATGTGTCTGTTTTAGTGCAGAATCACAGATTGCATTCTCACCCCAGAGACCTCAGTTCATGTGATAAGCAAAAGAGGGAATGCATGCTGCTCTGCCTTTTCAAAGATGCCCCTCTGCAGACAATGCTGCATTGTTTCAGATGAAGGGATGCAGTGTGATAGTTATAAGTATGACTCAAGAGGGAGCTTTCTCTCTCACCAAGGTTTTTCATTAAAATGTTGGTCCCTTAAAAAAACGTTCATTTGGTCAAGTCTCCAGAAGTTAGGGTTGATAGTAACCTTATCTTTTTGTGTGTGTTATTCATGCATGAACCAGAACCATAGATTTGTTTCAGCTCAGAGTTCTGAGTGAAAATATTTGAGCTGCTTTGAGATAAGGTGAGGGTAATGTACCATAGCAGACCCCAGCTCACTGAGTAGAAATGACATCTGCTGTTAAGGGGCATTGTATAGGGAACTGAGAGATCACCCTGTATTATCTCAAATCTCATTCAAATCTCATTACCTAACTGGTGAGCAGACCTGCTGGCTTACTCTGGCTCTACTGTAGTACAGTATCAGGCACTGTACAACATGCAATACAAGAGTAAGCACCGTGGGGAGTAATAATACTGAGTGAAAACGAGGCGGATCATGACAAACGGATATTACGCGCTGCACTGAAAACCCAATAATGTCGTTCCTTAAATGTTTATCAGAATTTGACATAATGATGTGGAGGACGCCCTCAGAGTCTGAGTGTTACCAGGCCTGTTCTGTGGGAAAAAAGTTTGCCCACAATAATAAACGATACACATAGGAAGTGGGAAGTTCTCATAGGGTCCCTGTGCTCTTTCCTTTCCCTAATCTCCTTTCATCCCACACTGCTTATGAAGTAATGGCCTTTCCAGACCCTCTTTAAAAAGCTTGTGTTTACTGTGAGTGACCTCTCACCAAATTACCAGCTGTGGCTCTGGCCCTGTGTTTTGTCTTTCCTCAGGGACGACCCCCCACCTCCCCTTCCTCCTTCTATGACTCCTTAACTCCACCCCTCTCCGGCCCGCTCCTACACACTCACATCTTCATTCACCGCTCCACCTCCTTATCGTCTCATGGTATTCGGTGGTGGTGTTTGTCGAATGGGCCGCACATTCTTAAGTGAGAGTGCAGGACTACTGATAACAGACTGGCAATGAGCACTTATTTCACAATGGAAAGTTAAAAGTTATTGCTTCCGTGCCAGACGGCGTGCAGTTTTCTATATTAGATTAAAAGCTTTTTTAAATTTCATCTGTCGTGAAGTGTTGACTAACTAAACAATGACAACATCAGAAAAAACTCCCAAAGGCGGAGCTGTTTCTGGCTGGATCTGTTAAGTGCAAGGTGATGACATCCTCTTTGGACAGCTTTTACTAACAGTTGTACCTGACTGTTTTTATTCATGTGTTTCTTGACTTTAGAGTATTATGTTAGTGAAAGCCTTTTCACAGTTATGCTTTCAAGTTAAAGCATATTGTCTGAAATTCTGTGTATTATGGAATTTAAGAATTTTATCACTCAGTCAAACTTTATTTTTATAGCACAGAAGATGCTACTCCAAGTGCTAAGTATAAAAAAAGAGACATGACTAAGAATAATAAAAAGAAAATAAAATAGGGTATAGTGCAGTAAAAATTTAAAGTTGCAAATTAAATTCTTTTCTATTTCACTGTGCCCTAAATGGCATTTGCCTCCTTAATCTTCTATTTCTCAAATGTCCTCCAAGTGACAACTTCCCAGGATGAAAAATGGAGCTAACACTAAAGTGCCAGACTCCCACAGAAAGAAATAAGCATTCACATCCTGGTACAAAAAATAGTTTTGGTCTCTATATCTAATGTCAGCTTTCATGACAATTGTAAAGGGGTGAATTTTTATATAACTCGCCTGTTTACATTTTATTGAGGCTTAAAGTTTTGCATAATTAAGGGCAGGGCCACTTTGAGTGACAGGCTGTCCTCGACCCCTCGCTCCTCCAAAGCTCCAGCCTCTCTCCCAATTATGTTCACTCCTGGCTCTAAAAAACCAAGATGGCGACAGCTGAAATGCTTAACTCAAGGCTCCACAAACTAATTGGGTACATCAAAGTAGCTACATCTAAAATTTCTACAATCTATGACTCCATCTAACCATACCCATAAATGCTGTTGCATGTACTGACTGTGATAATCACTCACTGATGAACATATTAAGGTGAACCGCATTGCCAGGAAATGAAGTGGTACCCCTACCACAGACCGACCATTAGCATTAGATCCTTCATAAAATAAAAAAAAGGAGAGGGGGATAATTTTGGTGCCCCCCCCCCCTCTGGATGGCCCCCCAGGCAGCCTGCTATATATGGCCTATAGGAAGATCTGCCACTGTTGACATACAGGGACTGCTTACTGTAAGGAAACGTATGTTGTCTGTCACTATCATTGTTGTCACACTGACAAGTATTCTAGCATGGTTTTCAGATGAGGCAGCTGTGCAGGAGTTAGGTGTGGTTTTGGAGAGTTGCCAGTGTTTTGCAAAATGAAAAGCAAACACGGGAGGAGTACCTGATTAAATTATAGAGTAGGGAGGATTACATGTCCTTGAGTCTCTCTGACTTCCCGTGTTTCATTCTGATAATCACATCATCACCAGCATGATTACAATTATTCAGTCATTATAGAAACACATTGTGATACTTCAGCATACTTACTGTAGTTTGTGTCTCAGTTCCTGAGCTACCAAAGTGAGGACATTGTGCAGTGTGTTTCAGTGCACTGCTGCTCCACTGGCCCCACCCACAGGTTCATGTCTGCACAGGGAGGCAAAGCTGCTTACCTTTCTGCTCATGACTGCGGGGGGAGTGCCTCTCACACACTGTGCGCTGGAGCTTTCAGAGACGCAGCAAGGGGGCAGACAGGATTTAGGTAGAGGGGACAGATTTCTGATGTCACAGTTTGGGCGTGGCATTAAGGTGGGCCTTTTGAAGCCGCACTGATAGAGTGGAGTCTGTCTGGCTACTCATGGGACACACACAGCAGAATGGAAATAATTTGAGCGGAGACAACCTTAGGCAAAGAGGTAAGAGCGTGGAATGAAGTGCTGGCAAAGTGAGAGGAAAAGCAGGTCTGTCACACCTGCTCTCCAAATTTCTGCTTCTCTGTCTTTGTATTGTCTATAGTATTTTCTGTGCAGCCGGCAGAGATGTCACTGACTTCCTCTGAAAGTGGACCTTGAATATTTTTGTGGACTAAACATTCAGACTGTTAAGAGTCTATTTTGACCTGAAGTTAAGGGTGTGTTGGGCATGCTTGAGCTTGTATATTTGACTGTATAGCCAGCCAGTAAACTGCAGCTAGTGGAGTTGTGGGAGTGTTCATTGAAGCATTGAACTGTTGCTGCTATTTCCTAAAATAATTGGGTGTTGTCTCAAAGTGTGACTGAGCAGAAGGGCCTCTTTCAAAATTTGTTTGTTTCCCCGAGGGGCCATCCTGCTGCCCAGCAGCTGCTTACATACCACATTTCTGCTAGTCTTCCACCTTATCAGAACGTCAAAGGAAAGTTACATTTCTACCAGTGTTTTGGCCTGGTTTCTTGTCTGGGCCGCTCCCACCTGCTTGTTGCTACAGTTGATGTGGGTTTGGCTTGAGGGGATTTTAATTGATTGGGTGGAAGAAATATGTAGAAGTGACTGAAATGTTTCTGGTAAAAGGCATGCCAACTGGAACAAAGTGTAGGAATGTCGAGAATTTGGATTTTCCTTTGTTCAGCTGACTGCTGATGATATTACAATATTTCCGTTTTTGATTTCTTATAAGAAAAGACGGAGATGTGTTTCCACCACTCTTCGAACCCATTCTCTGTCAGTCCACCTTTCACACATAAGCACAAAAGTATTTGAAGTATTTTTACACAAGAAGCGGGAAGTAAAACACCAGTTTTAAGCTTTTCACATATTAGCTATTAGCACATAATAGCAAACTCAGTCTGCTGAAACAGTAAAACTAGGCAGCACTGATCAAATATAAACCAAAATGATGTCACTTCATTGCCTGTTCCTCTTTTTAAAATTTTCCAGAAACATATTTTAATGTCCTCTTTAGCTGAAGTGGTGAGACTTTATGAACATGAAGTGGGAAGCATACTGCTTCCTGCACAGTGAAAACAGAGGCCGGAAAAAATGAGATCAAACTGTAAAACTAAGCAGCGCTGATTAAATATAAACCAAGATTCTGTTACTACATTGCCTGTTTCTTGCCTGTAATGTTTTCAGAATCATGTCAATAGCTGAATGTTAAACTGTAATATTAGATTGTTTGTCACCAACCAGCCGCCATATTATCAAACGGATGTGTTTGCATTACCACCATAAGAGCGGGAGCGTTTGTTGGTGTGGTACGGCCAGTGCATTATAGTAATTGTAGGTTTTCAACCTCTTGAACAAACGCAAAAGCAAATATTTGTGTTTTTCTTCCACATAGGTGGCCTAGTTTTATGTGGGTACCCTCTTTAATAATAAGGTACTTCTTTAACACAGCACCTTAGGATGCACTTCTTATTTATCAGTGCTTAGTTGTTTTAGAGTCCAAATGAAACTCTGAAGCTAACAAGATCATATTATGAAACATAACAAATGGCACGATGACAACAGGCCTGTTATTTCCTGGTAGTCTGTGATCACGTCTGTCAAGCATGTCCTCTGCTGTTGAATGGACTTGTTTGTGAGTGTCAGACCTCCCAGGGAAACCCTGTGAATGAGGCATCAGCACAGTCAAGCTTCAACACGCCTCCTCTCATTCAGCAACACATCCTGAGCTCGTGAAAAAACACAGGCCTGGATGGCACAAACAAACCGGCCTGTGTGTCCGTGTCTGTCACCTGCTCGAGGTGTCTTGATAAAATCACTGATGACACAGCTGTATAAACCGGGCTGACCCTGAACCCGAGGCATGGCTGTTGTGTTTTTTTTCCATTCATTTAAATGTGAGCACACATTACAGCTGTGTCGATTAAAAAAAAATTAACTTACAAGGCGTAGTTTAAGTGCATTTGTAAAATGTGGGGAAAAGTTGTTTTTTTTTTCAGACAGGCTGCGAAATGATTATAATCCCATTGCCAAATAAACAGCCAGAGCCTTGAAATCAGGACTTTGTACCCAGCAGAGACCACAGTGTGGATGTCTGTTTTAGCTAGTCTTTCTGCTGACATATGAGCAGGGAATTAATGGCATGCGTGATCATATTTGGTGGTTCCACACCTACTGTGTGTAATCTGTATATCATTATTCATAACAGTCCCTCTTTTCTCCAAACTGCGTCTTCTGAACTGGACAGTTGGTGTTGAGAAGTGTTGCTTTTCAGCACATCAGTATATAAAAGCACAGCTGCTGATCCAGTGATCAATACATGACAGTGGTACAGTTACATCCCATAATAATGCATGATCATTATGGATAAAATCAACAACATACAGATAATTTGTTGGATACAAATAACATGTGTTGGCTTCAGGGTGCTGCTCTCTGGAGCGTCTGTATATTTTGCACATCTTGTGGAAATCAGCCTGTTGCATTATGCAGTTCCATGTGTGCAGTGGAAATGTTATTGTGTGGCATCATCAGTAAGTTTTATTATCCTTCGGGGGACAATCAATTTCAACAGCAAATGTCATAGCAATTCTGCCATGGGTGAGTTTTCTGGTAGACAAAATTAATGATCTCGCTTCAAGCAGCATTCAGATCGACCACAAAACAAAATGAGTGAAGACAAAATTGCATGCAAAGGAAAGACACAAACACACATGAGCAGATGCAGATTTGCTCCAGGTGTTGCAAGAGGAGTCACAGCTTGTTTTAAGTGGTGACACACACACACACACACACACAGTTTGGAAACGTAACATGTGCATGCCAAATGTAGGCAAATGAAGAACATGTTTATTTACACACATTAAAAAATGTGTGTAAAAAAAATTTAGTTGTCATCTGTTAAAAAAATGTGAATTAATTAACTCTCTGGTTCCCCGTTTTTAAATGTGTTTTTTTTCCTGGTTTTCCTACTCCTCTATGACAGTAAACTGATTATCTCTGGATTGTGGACAAAACAAGACATTTGTCATCTTGTCATCTTCATCGACATTTTTCACCATTTTCTGACATCTGATGGACTAAACAACTAACTGATTTATCAAGAAAATAATTGAAAGTTTAATAGACAATGTAAAAAACCATAGTTGCAGCCCTAACACACACTAAGAAAATCAATTTGAATAGACCTAATGCGTGGGACTGAAGCAAAGTTCATGTCTGACTCAAAATGGGCAGAGATCCCCTTGGGGAGCATGTTGAGAAAGTTTTATGATTTTTTTTTTTTAAAAATGTGTCAATCTGTCAGCCCTGAGCTCAGCCATCAGGAGACTTTAACTGCAAGATGTTGGACTGCACCGATTTGTCAAGCTATAATCAAAACAACCAGGGATAAAAATGGTTTACAGACATATAGACTTTTAGTCTAAACATCCAAGTTTCTCATCAGCAGCTCCAAAATGTCAACAGAACTTTAGGACAAATTATTGTTGAGTGGTAATCCTGGTGTGTTTTAACTTTTGTTCCACATGCTGGTGATAATTTTCAAACTGGAGACCTACTGTGTATACATATGGATGTATCAATAATACTGCACTGTGTCATGAATACGCAGCCTTCTCTGTCTTCCCTCTTATGTCTACGTTCTGCGAGCCAGCGCCTCACTGGAACAGGTCAAAACCATGACAAATTAGGTTTATTCAGTGGAAGTGATGACAGACAGATAAAGACATTTACTCTTCATTTCATTCATCCTGAGCAGTCAGATTAAAAACCAAAAGTTATCCACTAGAAAACAAAGCTGACACAGACAGTCCTGAAAATGAATGTGACAAGACAACCTGACCTTAGCATTATTATAGCTACGTTTTTTTGCCACCCGACAATTGCTAGGTCATTATTCACCATAAGCCTCTGCTTCTTACGTGCTGTTGGTGATACTCCCAGCCATTATGCCAGAGCCCTTTCAAATGAGTCATTTTATCAATGGAGCTTTGATTATAATGCAAATTTAATACACTGCAGATCTGGTGTATATCTAAAGGACACCTCAAACAAAGATCTGGTCGGTAGTTAAATCTGTTTCCTAAATCAGTTTACTAGGGTTACTACAAGTAACCATAGCAACAGTTCCTCTGCATGTTTCTGGATATAGATTGAAGAAAAGCATATATACCTATAGCCCTATTTAGCAAAGATGATAAAATATAGAATTTGGCGTCACTGAACTGTTTTATTTGGGAGTTTCAGTATCTTACAGCTTGTGATGCTGCATTCCCTTTTTGTCAACAGAGTTGATTGCTGTTGATTGATAGGTGCTACAGATGTAGCAACACCTCACACTTCTTTTAAAGGAAAACACCACATAAACTGAAAATTCAAATATGTTATTTCCATGACTGAGGAAGTTTCAATCAATATTTGTGAACATGAGCTACTCTCCCTCTCAGAGCCAGAAACCAGAGAGGTAGATCTCAAACTTGTGATGTCATCAAGTATAAAATCAGTATATGCTCTATAAACAATGAACGGCAGCCTGATTTTGTGGACCCGGAGAGTTTTTTAAAGTCTTTTTAAAACCCAAATGAGCTTTATTGTACTGAAATGTTGTTAGATCTGAAACAGAAAATGTACCCAAACACTCTGAACAGTCCCCACATCTTTCGCTAATCATTGTGGAGCAGCTTCAGACTTTATATTTGTTGACATCACAAATTTGAGTTTTAGCACTCTAATTTTCTTAATTTTGGAGAGATTTGTACATATTTATTTAGATTTTTGGACTGTCTTAGACCATAGGAATAACATATATGAGTTTTGAAAAGGGGTGTAGTTTGCTTTTAAGTCTTTTTAGCATTTCCTAAGTTTTACTTGCGCAATCTGATATAGTGAATCACTTGTTTAAAACTGTCGCTAGTAGTTACTAAGAGGTTGTGTACACAAACTAATGGATTATGTTTTGGTTTTAAGAAAAACTGGCTCACCCTAACCCAGGGCTTCTTAGAGTGGTCAGTTGGATCGTCATGTTTGGTTCGCTCGGCATCTGTTTCCATCAGTTTATTTTTCGTAAAGTTTCCAAGTTGTTATTGTCCAGAACAGAATCAACAAAAATAAACAGTTCACAATAAATTATTTGGGTTTGCTCATTATTGTCTTTGCAGGATCCTGTGGCTTTATCATCCTGACTACTGGTGCTGTTGGCTCAAAGATGAACAGATAAACATGTCTCTGTTGTCCCCCACTGCTTACTGCTTGTTTGTTTTTGTTTCACTGGGTCAGCTCTTCTTGCAATTTCTCAAGTTATTGTACTGCCTGTCGTCTGGCTGACTTATGAGCAGATAAAACTGTTCGCAGACACAAAAGCATATGGATTTCAAAGCATGCCTTTTAGTCGCTTTAGGAGTAGTGGACAATAATGTGAGACAAAGTCTTTGTGACTTTGTAGATGTAACAGTGGCTGGGGCTGAAATTGTTAAATGTGGCCATGATCTACTAGAAAACAATGTGATGTGTTGTCAGTTGTCAGAAAAAAACAGGTCATTTCAGGGCATGAACAGACGATAATGGCAGATGTGATCGTCACTTGTTCACTTCTTTTTATATTGCATTGTTGTAAATTTCAGTTCTTTATACGCTGTAAGAAGAATGAATTTGAGTGACGAATACAAAATGGTAGAGAAATACAGTAAATCTTCAATAGTGAAAGATTGTTGGTTGTGGTAGCTATGTAGAAATGGCAACAACAGCATGCTAGAATAGTATCTACTTGATTCTGAGAGTAGATGAAGACCTTTGTGTAAAATTTTATTAAATTTATTATTCTGGTATTCTAGTGATAATTTGTCTGATAAGTTTGCTTTTAACTCGCTTTTTGCCTTTAAAAGGGGTTGTGATGTCATGACTGACAGCTGTGTATGGGCAGAATCTCAATTTTGCGGCTTCATCCTCACTACTATGATCACTACTATGTAAAAGACTCAAAATGGCTTTATTTTTGTACAGTAGAAGGAAGTGGAGATGCGTTGTGCATCTTTATATACAATCATTGTTCTAATCTGGCAAAATTTCCATTTAAGATAAAGAAAAATGTCATTAAAGTTGTATCAGGATTTTATTATGAGTCCCTACTATGGTAGAATATAATATAACAGTCGTCTTGGCAGCACATCTCCAAGCTCTAATTAATTGACTAATTAATTTTTAGAATAATGTTTTTCCAATTTTCAAAGATTTGTATTAAAAGGACTAACTGATCCAGGCAGGACACTTTATCTCTGAAAATATCATTTCAGCAAAAATGACTGAGACGAGAATGCACATGATAATGGATTGTGGGGTCGTACTGATGTCATCTTGTACAGCAAACACTGTGTATTGACTTCATGATTCACACATATAGACTATTGTAATCTAAGTCAAAATATGAGTATGCATCTGTGTGTGTGTGTGTGTGTGTGTGTGTACATTTATGTCATAGTCTTGGTGTGTAAAGACAGCCGCCCCCATAGCAAGACTAATAATCCTTTGCTAGACGTGCCTCAGTGGAGCCTGTGACCTTGCATTGCTCAGATTCCTCTGTTTGAATAAGCAGTGCCCCCACCAGAGACTTTACAGGCTATAATTCAGGGCATCGGGTCTGCGAATGCCTGTTTTATCTACACACCGACTGAAAGATGTGACACTTGAATGTCTGTAAAGTTACTGATTCCTGGGCCAACCGAACAGCTTGATAACATTGCAGTTGAATAGTGTGACCTCATCTGACTTGATGTGCTCTTGAGTCTAATTTGTTTTGTTATCATACCATCTACAGCTTTTCATTTTCACCAAACACGTCAAAGAAAATATGTTACAGCTTGCCTTTAAACCTCATAATGATGACCCTCGAATCAATTTCTTTGTTTACCGACAGCAGCTTTTTATTGTTCACACCCTTTTGGGAGCATTATGAGAATGGTGTAATTATGTGAAGTGCGTCACAGATTTACTGTGTATGGCTGTTGAACAGATGGCCAGCTGACAGAAAATTCTGGGGATGAATGAAATCAGTCATTATGAAATATATATAGATTTTTTTTCTTTTCTTTTGGTTTTGTGTGGCATACCTGGTCAGTCTGCAACTTTCACATGACGCACACTGTATGGACACAGTTTCCAGGAAAGTTTAGTGAAGACAAACACTCAAAGATGCCCTTCAAAACTGAAATGTGTTTGTCATAGTTAGTCACACTGAAAACAAAAGGCCCCACCACCTCTTCTCCATAGGAGAAACTACACATTTTTTGTTGTTTTATAGCCTCTGTTTGCTGGTTGTTTTTGTGTCTCTTTGCAGTTTTTATTGTTTCTGTGGTTGTTTTGTCCTATTTTAAGTTTCTTTGTAACTGACTTGCATCTCTTTCAACTCATTTTGTGTCTCTCTGTGGTCATTTTGATTCTGTTTTTAATTTATTTACGTCTTTTTATATTTTATTTTTGAACCTCTTTATAGGTACTTTGCAGCTCTTTGAGTTATTTCATAATTTTTTCGGTCATTTTGAGTTCGTTTTCAGTTGCTTTACAATTTTTATAGCTGTTTTATGTCCCTTTGTGTTCTTTTGAGTCTCCATATAATCACTTTTTAAGCCTCTTTTTAGTCATTTTGAATATCTTTGTTGTTGCTTTACCATTTTTTATAGTCGTTTTGTATCTGTTTGTGGTCATTCTGAGTCTATGCAATTGCTTTACATCTCTTCATAGTAACTTAAAGTCTGTGTCTGTTGCTTTGCTTCTCTTTGTGGTTGCTTTGTGTCTCTTGGTCATTTTCTGTTCCTTTGTAGTGACTTTAATTCTCTTTTTAGTCATTTTGAATCTTTTTGACGTTGGTTTGCTTCTCTTTGTATTCATTATTTTTCTCTTTGTGGTGTTTTTGCATCCCTTTTAGTCATTTTGTGTTTCTTTGTGGTCATTTTGGGTCTCTCTCTGGTCGATACATGTTCATTTGAGTTACTTTTTGCAAGGCCAGGAGGGCCCCTGAGACTTTGTGCCCTTGGGCCTGTGTCTGGTAGACTCGTTCAAAACATCCATGATCCTAGCATGTCGGGTGATCGTCATGAAAATGTGGGTTGTTGCTGCTATCCTAAAAAGAACTTAAAAAACACTTTAAATCCATCTTTACCACAAACACAGTCTCTGCAGTTACAGAAACTCTAACTTGTGTCTTATTATCTCTCACATGTTTGTCTATTCACAGCCGTTTCTTCAGGCTCAATGAGTAAATCTGTCCACTTGGTTGTCTTGTGACTTGTTTGCAAAGTGGACTTGAGCTCTTTCATGTAATAGCCTCCCTGCTCTCTAAAACCTAAGGAAGAAAGGATTCCTTTCATGCTGTCTGCTGCACTTTGATTTTCAATCAGATTATTGTTTGAAATAGCAGAAACAATTTCAATGACATTTAAAAAAAAGAAAAAAAAAGCACACACATGCATATAAGTGAAAAACCGTTCCCAGTCATCTCTAAAGTATTAATTTGTCTGGCTTGTGTCAGAGCAAAACCCACCTATTGCAAATGCTGAAGCAACTCTGAGAATAATTTACACTTTCTTGTCCAACTACAGGGTGTCGACCAAAAGCAAAGCACCATCCCCGCCTGGACTAAAAAAGCTGGATTCCCCGGGTTTCTCCCAGTGGTACCCAGGAAACCCTCATTTAGCCATGGACCAGAAGGAAAACCTTATTGATAAAGACCTCTCTCTGGTCGTGGTTCTGCCGGGCGGCGTAGAGGAGATGACCACAGTCCATGGAAGGTACAGTTAAAGCACTGTTTGATTAAGGACACCATCGTGTATTTGTTTGAACCTTTCAATATTACATCTGAACACTAGATCATGATGTCATCACACAAAATGCAGTTCCAATAAGATTAAGTCAGATAGGTGGAGCCGCTGATTGTGTGCTTTTAGTTAATATTTGTCCTAAGAGTGAAATTGATTGCATTTCTTCATTTCTTTTCTCTCACCAAATGATATGAGTAAGCATTTAAGAACTTTTGCATCTCATACTTTTAAGATTAGCTCTTCTTCATGTTACGGTTGCAACAGGGACCCAAAAAAATCTTACTGTTCAAATCTTCGGCTAGGTCAGCTGCAGATCAGCATGTGTCAACATACCTCTGTTTTTTAATACAAGGTGTCCTTCCACGAGTCCACTCACTTACAGAGCTCAGACTTTCCATCAACAGAGTTTACTGTAGATAACATTATCTTTCTTACAATGCACACAGTTTACAAACACTCTTTCCCAGGTATCTTTTGCACCTTGGCCTTTGGAGAAATGACTGAGACCAATCCAATATGAAAGGATTAGGCACTGAATTCTTTACCTTCTTTTCTTCCTCTAAACCTGTTTTAAGTGCCTACACAACACTTCATTTTGAGGATTAAGTTTAAGGAATTATGTTTACACTGTATTATAAGTGTCAAGAAAGCCTCATGAGACTACTATCACAGTAAGTTACTGTAAAAACACCTGTTTCCACACATTCTGCACAGCTTCAAATTTAACCTTAGTTTGATATGAAATCAGCTGTCTTTGTTTCTCTAAACAACCAGAGCTGCGGTGATTAGGTGAGTGATGTGTTAGTTAGATTACAGTAATTAATCAGCAACTATTATAGTAATCAATTAATCATTTTAATAAGTCATTTTTTAGGCAAAAAGGCCAAACATTCTCTGGCGCCAACCCCCCAAATATGAGGATTTTATGATTTTTTTTTTTGTTGTATATAATTATGAACAAAATATTTTTGACTTTTGGACTGTTGGCCAGATAAAACAAGAAATAAGAAGACACTTGCTTGGAGTCTCGGAAAGTGGGATGGACATATTTCAATTTTTTCTGAAATTTTTCAGACGTTTGATAGATCACTTCATTCATTGTGAAAGTAACCAATAATGGAAAAAATAACTGATAAGTTAGGTAACTTTCATGCCCTTTTTTTTAAAATCTTAATTAAAGATGTCAAACCATACCTATCATTATTATCCTTGATTTCGAAATTGCTTTGTTTGAAATATATAGTTTTTACATTGTGTAACTTACCCAGATTGTATCACTTGTCTCCACTCTTATGAGGAACAAACTATTTTGTTTTTGTAACATCATGTCCTCTGTGTCTTTTTCAGCAAACCCCTAATGGATCTACTAGTGACGCTTTGTGCAAAGTATCACCTGAACCCATCAAGCCACACCTTAGAGCTGGTCACTGCCAAAAAGAACCACAGCAAACTCAAGCCCAACGCTCTCATAGGAACTTTGGATGCAGAGAAGATCATACTTAAAGCTAAAGGGGATGATAAAAATAAGAAGACAGGTCCTCAGATGCCCGAGGTACATTAAACAATACCATTAATCCTTTATGTGTATATATATTTTTTTCATTATATATATATATATATATATATATATATATATATATATATATATATATATATATTTATATATATATATATTTTTTTCATGTATAATTATAATGATTATAAACATCGTTTTATGGTCATTTTCACCCCTAGTTTAATTTTTTTTTTTGCAAGTCTTGGGACATTTCTCGCCAAGTTGATCATTGCCTTGTTCTCATGTTTTTGAAATAAATCAAACTAATTTGCTCAGGGTCTAAAGGGTTAAATAGTTAGTGAGGGGCATCTGAACGCAGCACATAAAGCTGATGTAGAACCAGGTTTTAAAGGCTTAAACATTACTATTTGCTGTAAATGTTGAAATGCTGAATTGCTGAACAGAATTGACCAAATTAAGTGGCACATCTGTTATTTTCCAGGCAACTGTTCGGATGGTGATAAACTATAAAAAGACCCAGAAAACTATACTACGAGTCAATCCTCGAGTGCCCCTAGCTGAACACTTACCAGCCATCTGTGAGAAATGTGAATTTGACGTGGAGTCTACAGTTTTATTGAGAGATGTCCAATCACTGGCCCCCCTCTGGACCTGTCCTGCTCTCTTAATGATTATGCAATCAGGGAGATTTATGCAAGAGACACTAGAGGTGAGTACTAATGTATTTTCAAAATGTCAAACCATGCTACTTATTAAATAAGATTTTAGCATATTAAGCATTTACTGCACCTTGTCAGCTGTCTTGTGTGGGGTTGTTCTGTGCTAAATCACATGCTTGTTGGCTCTGCAGGACCACCTGCCTCTCCTGTGAGTCCAGCCTCACCAACACATGCAGGTATTTCAGTTTGTAAACTGCGTGATTCATATCGACAGAGCTGTCATATTTCTGATCAATGGTATCTTACAATGGTGTTTATGTTTTCAGGAACGGTCACACCGGGGAAAGATAAAAATCAGAAAGAGAAAGAAAACAAAGGCCTCTTCAGCAAGTTTCGAAAAAGCAAGAAAAAATCTGACCAGGTAAGTTAAGGCAGGATTTTTTTTTTTATGTAGTCATTATGCAAATATACAGCTGTATCAGTGAGTAACTTTAAATGGTCAGAGGGAGGTTTTTGTTGACTTTAGTTTGCCATTGGTTGACTTGAACTTTGTTGTTTGGGAACAGGCCTCTTATCATGATCTGATTGGATGTTTGTTCTTTAAAGGCAACGACAGCCAGTGCCCCAGCTTCTCCTGTTCTTGTGAGCAAGCCTCGACCTCTCAGCATGGCCTTACCTAGCTCCAACTCGTCTCCGTTCGGCTCCCCTACGCTGTCCATCGATGCGCCAAAGAAGAGACGTGCACCCCAGCCCCCAATCCTTGTGTCACAGAGCTGCTCCTCGGACATCAGTACTCGTCGGAGGATCCAGTCTGAACCTGGTACCCAACTGGACAGAGACCAGGTGTGGACCAAAGCACTGACACCTTGGCATAGTCCTGATTTCTGTGTTTAGATGCATCTATTATTATATGACTTAATTAAATGTTGTTATGCACCATAGATGGCTGGTTTAAGTCGTGGGTCCTCAGCAGAGTCTTCACTGAAGAGAACCAAACGCAAAGCTCCTCCACACCCCCAATGTCCCCTAGTGCTGTTGTCCAGGAAACAGCTTCTCTGGATGAAAATTTGCAAGGTTTGTCTTGATTTTCATTTTTGAGTTTTCATGAACAGTGGGGCTGTTCTTTTTATCTCACATTTAGAGTTTTTCATTGCAGCGTTGAGAATAAAATGTTGCCTGTTCTGTGATGCTTTGTCATGTGTACTTTGGCCTCAAATACAAAGACCGGCATTTTCAAACTTTGAAGTTTTTTGTTTTTATGTGACTCTTGTGCCTCCTAGTGGTCATTACTGAATAGTGGCTTCTTTCAAACACTTCCTGCATGATCATGGGAACTGCTATATGGCAGTCAGATCACAAAGATAATTTTATTCTGCTTCTGCTTCATTTGTGATTTTTTGCATCATTTCAGGATTTTTGCTGCATTAGTGCTGCTTGCATGTGCCTGTTCTGCCTTTTGATTCATTTGATATTTTTTTTTAGCTCTTGAGCCTCGTCTGCCTGTTTTTAAAGTGCTTCACCTCGTATATTTACGCATATTAACATACTGAAGGCAGTACTCTTATCATTTTTTCTTCTCTTTTTCAATGCATTGAATCACTTTACTGTTAGAAATCAAGCTGCTTATTCAATTACATGTAAAATATCTTTGTAAAAATCAAAACCAAAAACAAATGTCTGCTAAGGAGTCATTTTTCAACTTTCCAGATTACTGTAGGCTCTGAATTCCCTGGTATTTTTCCTTGGTCAAGTATAATATACTTGCTTTGAAATAGTTTCCTTTGATTGTGTAGAGAATAATCCGACCCGCACTGTTTCACTGTTTTGTTCTAAGAGGGAAGCTCCACCCGTCCTGTGTACACAGCAATTTAAAGTAAAAACAAAGAAAAATTTCCTCAAAAAATTAACCTTGGTCTAATAGATAAACACAGACAATTTATTTTGGCTTATATTACTGAAGTAAGAGATGGGAGAAATATCATGATTTGGAGCTTGAGATGAGGTTGGATTTTTGTGGTCAGATGACACACATTTCAAAGCACATTTTCTCACTTTCTGTTGATGGCATCTAGTCATGCATTACTTTGCATTACTACTGCAGGAAGTCTGTGTAAAACGAGTGATTTGGATACATTTTGAGCAGGTTATTTCCTTATTATATAATATTGCATCAGAGATAAGTTTTCAAATATTTTTAGGAACTTTTTTACAAGTCTCTGTCTGTATTATGTACATTTTTTTTTTATTTTTAACAGTGATACATACTCAATAGGCTTCTTTTTTTTTGACAAATTCAGTGTTTTCTTCTCCCTGACGTTGGCCATTGTTCCAAAAGCTCCTTGTTTTTTTTATTAACTGTGTGTTTTCTAATGCAGGACGAAGATGTTTTTCAGAAAGCAAAGGCACTGTGAATACAGCTTGTGTTCAGGTCTTCTTTAAAATTAACATCTTCAATAATAATCTAAACTTTTTAGAAATAGCATTTCATTTAGTTTTCTGAACAGAAATAAATGAAATGCTAAGCCTAATGTATATTTTAAACAAACAAGAAATTAAGAAGGCTGTACGGGAAACCCTGCAGTTCTGTAGACAATCCACAGACCTCAATGTCAACAGAAATTGTTAAAATCTACGTACAGCATTGGAAAACCCTGCTTTAGCACCACAAACAATGCTGACATCACTTGATCAAGTGTTTTCTGCAAAAACTGGTGTCCTATATATCCCACAAACATCTACAGGAACAGCAGTTTTATTTCTTGCCTAAACTTCTATAAATAACGGCCTCCATGCCCTTGTGTCTGTCTTTTTTTCTTGTTTTTGTTACTCCTTTGTTACCCAAAGTCCCCTCAGTAGCGGCATATCTCCCAGACCTCATTAACAGTAATCACATACTTTATCCGACTGCCGTCTACATGTATACACCACCATTTCCGTCCTCCCATTGCTCCTAATTTTTTTCAAACACTTAAGTTCACAGAGAAAGATCACTTCCTCTGCTGTTTCCCCAACAGCCCAGTGCTGCTCAGTAGATACAAAGATCAGACGCTGAGAACTGTGAGAAGCTGCAGTTTTGTTTAAGAAGCCTTGAAATTCCTTTTGCTCTCTGCTCCTCTGTGGTGCACTTCCTGTCGCTGCTAAATTAAGAACTAGACAAGGGAGGGTGAGATGTAAAAGATTATTAAGTGGAATTCATTCATCAGAGGAACCTTTTATATTGGGATGGGTGAATGATTGTACCTATGACATAAAAACTGTTGGATGCTTGGTTTGTAATGCATATGGTGGGGTAACTAACTAAAAGAAAAATGAAATTTGACTTCTTCATGATGTCATTTTCCAGGAGGTGCAGCTGCTAACACACTGGAGGAGATCATGGAGCAAGAGGAGAGTGCTGCCTCTGTAATGTCTGCAACTGCTAGTGAAACCCAGGGAGAGGACAGCAGCCTCAACATGTCTGTTGATGTCTCGGTGCACTCCCCGTCCCCAGATACTGAGATACTGAGCACAAAGTCAGAGGAGAGAAATGGGGAAGATCAGACATGTGATCTGTCCTCAGATGGCAAGTACGAACTCTAGTATGACTTTTGCAGCCTCAGCCATGTTTTAACATCTGCAATACTTTTAATTCTTTCTCTTTGCTCGACTTTACAGTCAACTGCAGAGTACGGTAATTGATGCTGCAACTCTGAGTGTTGTGAGGACGATGGATGACACAGGCTCATCTGAAACGGCAGATGCTGGTGGGTTTTTGATATGATTGATATCTTTATTTCGAACATGTAAAAAACAACAAGAACAGCAGTTTAATACATATGAATAACAAAAAAAAAAAAGAAGACAATAAAAAACACAATTGCAATGTGTGAAAAGGAGTAGGATGACATATAAACCTAGTTAATTCTACCCCTTTAATATATAATATAATAATAATTAAATTATCATCAAAAACTCCCATATAGAATTCCAAGGCTTGTTATATACCGAAGTACACATATACACCCTATATCTAAACAATAAATACTACGTTATACACACCTGTATGCATAGACCCTTATTTATCTTTTACAAAAAATATAAAATTATTACCAATAATAAATAAATGAGTGGATAAGTAAATTAATATTAGATTATATATATATATATATATATATATATATATAGTACTTTATATACAGATATACATACTCTTGGACTTGGATTATTATGAACTTTGCCTTAGTATGCCAAAGTACAAATGTTTTTTGCTTCTTAAAGACCAGTCTCACATT